>NC_088414.1:49777808-49987808 GCF_034236695.1 Oncorhynchus nerka
CCATCCTTCAGCTCTATTCAACCCCTCCCATCTATCTCTGAACACCATCCAGTCCCATCCTTCAGCTCCCCTCAACCTCTCCCATCTATCTCTGAACACCATCCAGTCCCATCCTTCAGCTCCCCTCAACCTCTCCCATCTATCTCTTAACACCATCCAGTCCCAACTTTCAGCTCCATTCAACCCCTCCCATCTATCTCTGAACACCATCCAGTCATTCAGCTCCCTCAACCCTCCCATCTATCTCTTAGCACCATCCAGTCCCATCCTTCAGCTCCCCTCAACCCCTCCCATCTATCTCCTAACACCATCCAGTCCTTCAGCTACCCTCAACCCCTCCCATCTATCTCCGACACCATCCAATCATTCAGCTCCCCTCAACCCCTCCCATCTATCTCTTGACACCATCCAGTCCTTCAGCTCGCCTCAACCCCTCCCATCTATCTCCTAACACCATCCAGTCCTTCAGCTCCCCTCAACCCCTCCCATTTATCTCCTAACACCATCCAGTCCCATCCTTCAGCTCCACTCAACCCCTCCCATCTATCTCTGAACACCATCCAGTCCCATCCTTCAGCGCCATTCAACTGCTCCCATCTATCTCTAAACACCGTCCAGTCCCACCCTTCAGCTCCCCTCAACCCCTCCCATCTATCTCTGAACACCATCCAGTCCTTCAGCTCCATTCAACCCCTCCCATCTATCTCCTAACACCATCCAGTCCTTCAGCTCCATTCAACCCCTCCCACCTATCTCTAAACACCGTCCAGTCCCATCCTTCAGGTCCCCTCAACCCCTCCCATCTATCTCTGAACACCGTCCAGTCCTTCAGCTCCCCTCAACCCCTCCCATCTATCTCTGAACACCGTCCAGTCCCATCCTTCAGCTCCCCTCAACCCCTCCCATCTATCTCTTAACACCATCCAGTCCCATCCTTCAGCTCCCTCAACCCCTCCCATCTATCTCTAAACACCATCCAGTCCCATCCATCAGCTCCATTCAACCCCTCCCATCTATCTCTAAACACCATCCAGTCTCAACCCTCCCATCTTTCTCCAAACACCATCCAGTCCTTCAGCTCCATTCAACCACTCCCATCTATCTCCTAACACCATCCAGTCCTTCAGCTCCCCTCAACCCCTCCCATCTATCTCTTAGCGCCATCCAGTCCCATCCTTCATTAGCTCCCTCAACCCCTCCCATCTTTCTCCAAACACCATCAGTCCTTCAGCTCCATTCAACCCCTCCCATCTTTCTCCAAACACCATCCAGTCCTTCAGCTCCATTCAACCACTCCCATCTATCTCCTAACACCATCCAGTCCTTCAGCTCCCTCAACCCCTCCCATCTATCTCTTAGCGCCATCCAGTCCCATCCTTCAGCTCCCCTCAACCCCTCCCATCTATCTTTTAACACCATCCAGTCCCATCCTTCAGCTCCATTCAACCCCTCCCTTCTATCTCCTAACACCATCCAGTCCTTCAGCTCCATTCAACCCCTCCCATCTATCTCCTAACACCATCCAGTCCTGCAGCTCCCCTCAACCCCTCCCATCTATCTCTTAGCACCATCCAGTCCCATCCTTCAGCTCCCCTCAACCCCTCCCATCTATCTCTGAACACCATCCAGTCTCATCCTTCAGCTCCATTCAACCCCTCCCATCTATCTCTAAACACCGTCCAGTCCCATCCTTCAGCTCCCCTCAACCTCTCCCATCTATCTCTGAACACCATCCAGTCCTTCAGCTCCATTCAACCCCTCCCATCTATCTCTGAACACCATCCATTCCTTCAGCTCCCCTCAACCCCTCCCATCTATCTCTGAACACCATCCAGTCCCATCCTTCAGCTCCCCTCAACCTCTCCCATCTATCTCTTAACACCATCCAGTCCCATCCTTCAGCTCCATTCAACCCCTCCCATCTATCTCTAAACACCATCCAGTCTCAACCCCTCCCATCTATCTCTGAACACCATCCAGTCCCATCCTTCAGCTCCCCTCAACCTCTCCCATCTATCTCTTAACACCATCCAGTCCCATCCTTCAGCTCCATTCAACCCCTCCCATCTATCTCCGAACACCATCCAGTCATTCAGCTCCCTCAACCCCTCCCATCTATCTCTTAGCACCATCCAGTCCCATCCTTCAGCTCCCCTCAACCCCTCCCATCTATCTCCTAACACCATCAGTCCTTCAGCTACCCTCAACCCCTCCCATCTATCTCCGAACACCATCCAGTAATTCAGCTCCCCTCAACCCCTCCCATCTATCTCTTGACACCATCCAGTCCTTCAGCTCGCCTCAACCCCTCCCATCTATCTCCTAACACCATCCAGTCCTTCAACTCCCCTCAACCCCTCCCATTTATCTCCTAACACCAACCAGTCCTTCAGCTCCCTTAACCCCTCCCATCTATCTCCTAACACCATCCAGTCCCATCCTTCAGCTCCATTCAACTGCTCCCATCTATCTCTAAACACCGTCCAGTCCCACCCTTCAGCTCCCCTCAACCCCTCCCATCTATCTCTGAACACCATCAGTCCTTCAGCTCCATTCAACCCCTCCCATCTATCTCCTAACACCATCCAGTCCTTCAGCTCCATTCAACACCTCCCACCTATCTCTAAACACTGTCCAGTCCCATCCTTCAGCTCCCCTCAACCCTCCCATCTATCTCTGAACACCGTCCAGTCCTTCAGCTCCCCTCAACCCCTCCCATATATCTCTGAACACCGTCCAGTCCCATCCTTCAGCTCCCTCAACCCCTCCATCTATCTCTGAACACCATCCAGTCCCATCCTTCAGCTCCCCTCAACCTCTCCCATCTATCTCTTAACACCATCCAGTCCCATCCTTCAGCTCCATTCAACCCCTCCCATCTATCTCTAAACACCATCCAGTCTCAACCCCTCCCATCTATCTCTGAACACCATCCAGTCCCATCCTTCAGCTCCTCAACCTCTCCCATCTATCTCTTAACACCATCCAGTCCCATCCTTCAGCTCCATTCAACCCTCCCATCTATCTCCGAACACCATCCAGTCATTCAGCTCCCTCAACCTCTCCCATCTATCTCTTAACACCATCCAGTCCCATCCTTCAGCTCCATTCAACCCCTCCCATCTATCTCTAAACACCATCCAGTCTCAACCCCTCCCATCTATCTCTGAACACCATCCAGTCCCATCCTTCAGCTCCCCTCAACCTCTCCCATCTATCTCTTAACACCATCCAGTCCCATCCTTCAGCTCCATTCAACCTCCCATCTATCTCCGAACACCATCCAGTCATTCAGCTCCCTCAACCCCTCCCATCTATCTCTTAGCACCATCCAGTCCCATCCTTCAGCTCCCCTCAACCCCTCCCATCTATCTCCTAACACCATCCAGTAATTCAGCTCCCCTCAACCCCTCCCATCTATCTCTTGACACCATCCAGTCCTTCAGCTCCCCTCAACCCCTCCCATCTATCTCCTAACACCATCCAGTCCTTCAGCTCCCCTCAACCCCTCCCATTTATCTCCTAACACCATCCAGTCCTTCAGCTCCCCTCAACCCCTCCCATCTATCTCCCCCTAACACCATCCAGTCCCATCCTTCAGCTCCATTCAACTGCTCCCATCTATCTCTAAACACCGTCCAGTCCCACCCTTCAGCTCCCCTCAACCCCTCCCATCTATCTCTGAACACCATCCAGTCCTTCAGCTCCATTCAACCCCTCCCATCTATCTCCTAACACCATCCAGTCCTTCAGCTCCATTCAACCCCTCCCACCTATCTCTAAACACCGTCCAGTCCCATCCTTCAGCTCCCCTCAACCCCTCCCATCTATCTCTGAACACCGCCAGTCCTTCAGCTCCCCTCAACCCTCCCATCTATCTCTGAACACCGTCCAGTCCCATCCTTCAGCTCCCCTCAACCCTCCCATCTATCTCTTAACACCATCCAGTCCCATCCTTCAGCTCCCCTCAACCCCTCCCATCTATCTCTAAACACCATCCAGTCCCATCCATCAGCTCCATTCAACCCCTCCCATCTATCTCTAAACACCATCCAGTCTCAACCCCTCCCATCTTTCTCCAAACACCATCCAGTCCTTCAGCTCCATTCAACCACTCCCATCTATCTCCTAACACCATCCAGTCCTTCAGCTCCCCTCAACCCCTCCCATCTATCTCTTAGCGCCATCCAGTCCCATCCTTCAGCTCCCCTCAACCCCTCCCATCTATCTCTTAACACCATCCAGTCCCATCCTTCAGCTCCATTCAACCCCTCCCATCTATCTCTAACACCATCCATCCTTCAGCTCCCCTCAACCCCTCCCATCTATCTCTGAACACCATCCAGTCCCATCCTTCAGCTCCCCTCAACCTCTCCCATCTATCTCTTAACACCATCCAGTCCAGTTCAGCTCCATTCAACCCCTCCCATCTTTCTCCAAACACCATCCAGTCCTTCAACCCCTCCATTCTCTTAGCACCATCTCCCATCCTTCAGCTCTCAACCCCTAACACCATCCAGTCCTTCAGCTCCCCTCAACCCCTCCCATCTATCTCTTAGCGCCATCCAGTCCCATCCTTCAGCTCCCCTCAACCCCTCCCATCTATCTCTTAACACCATCCAGTCCCATCCTTCAGCTCCATTCAACCACTCCCATCTATCTCCTAACACCATCCAGTCCTTCAGCTCCCCTCAACCCCTCCCATCTATCTCTTAGCGCCATCCAGTCCCATCCTTCAGCTCCCTCAACCCCTCCCATCTTTCTCCAAACACCATCCAGTCCTTCAGCTCCATTCAACCCCTCCCATCTTTCTCCAAACACCATCCAGTCCTTCAGCTCCATTCAACCACTCCCATCTATCTCCTAACACCATCCAGTCCTTCAGCTCCCTCAACCCCTCCCATCTATCTCTTAACCATCCAGTCCCATCCTTCAGCTCCATTCAACCCCTCCCATCTATCTCTAAACACCGTCCAGTCCCATCCTTCAGCTCCCTCAACCTCTCCCATCTATCTCTGAACACCATCCAGTCCTTCAGCTCCATTCAACCCCTCCCATCTATCTCTAAACACCATCCATTCCTTCAGCTCCCCTCAACCCCTCCCATCTATCTCTGAACACCATCCAGTCCCATCCTTCAGCTCCCCTCAACCCTCCCATCTATCTCTTAACACCATCCAGTCCATCCTTCAGCTCCATTCAACCCCTCCCATCTATCTCTAAACACCATCCAGTCCAACATCCTTCATCTCCCCTCAACCTTCAGCTCCCTCAACCTCATCTATCTCTTAACACCATCCAGTCCTTCAGCTCCATTCAACCCCTCCCATCTATCTCCAAACACCATCCAGTCCTTCAGCTCCCCTCAACCCCTCCCATCTATCTCTTAACACCATCCAGTCCCATCCTTCAGCTCCCCTCATCCCATCTATCTCCTAACACCATCCAGTCCCAGCTACCCTCAACCCCTCCCATCTATCTCCTAACACCATCCAGTCCTTCAGCTCCCCTCAACCCCTCCCATCTATCTCTTGACACCATCCAGTCCTTCAGCTCCCTCAACCCCTCCCATCTATCTCCTAACACCATCCAGTCCTTCAACTCCCCTCAACCCCTCCCATTTATCTCCTAACACCATCCAGTCCTTCAGCTCCCCTTAACCCTCCCATCTATCTCCTAACACCATCCAGTCCCATCCTTCAGCTCCATTCAACTGCTCCCATCTATCTCTAAACACCGTCCAGTCCCACCCTTCAGCTCCCTCAACCCCTCCCATCTATCTCTTAACACCATCCAGTCCTTCAGCTCCATTCAACCCCTCCCATCTATCTCCTAACACCATCCAGTCCTTCAGCTCCATTCAACACCTCCACCTATCTCTAACACTGTCCAGTCCCATCCTTCAGCTCCCTCAACCCCTCCCATCTATCTCTGAACACCATCCAGTCCTTCAGCTCCCCTCAACCCCTCCCATCTATCTCTGAACACCAGTCCATCCTTCAGCTCCCCTCAACCCCTCCCATCTATCTCTGAACACCATCCAGTCCCATCCTTCAGCTCCCTCAACCTCTCCCATCTATCTCTTAACACCATCCAGTCCCATCCTTCAGCTCCATTCAACCCCTCCCATCTATCTCTAAACACCATCCAGTCTCAACCCCTCCCATCTATCTCTGAACACCATCCAGTCCCATCCTTCAGCTCCCCTCAACCTCTCCCATCTATCTCTTAACACCATCCAGTCCCATCCTTCAGCTCCATTCAACCCCTCCCATCTATCTCCGAACACCATCCAGTCATTCAGCTCCCCTCAACCCCTCCCATCTATCTCTTAGCACCATCCAGTCCCATCCTTCAGCTCCCCTCAACCCCTCCCATCTATCTCCTAACACCATCCAGTCCTTCAGCTACCATCAACCCTCCCATCTATCTCCGAACACCATCCAGTAATTCAGCTCCCCTCAACCCCTCCCATCTATCTCTTGACACCATCCAGTCCTTCAGCTCACCTCAACCCTCCCATCTATCTCCTAACACCATCCAGTCCTTCAGCTCCCCTCAACCCCCTCCCATTTATCTCCTAACACCATCCAGTCCTTCAGCTCCCCTTAACCCCTCCCATCTATCTCCTAACACCATCCAGTCCCATCCTTCAGCTCCATTCAACTGCTCCATCTATCTCTCCCATCCTTCAGCTCCATTCAACACCATCCAGTCCTTCAGCTCCATTCAACCCCTCCCATCTATCTCTAACACCATCCAGTCCTTCAGCTCCATTCAACCCCTCCCATCTATCTCTAAACACCATCCAGTCCCATCCTTCAGCTCCCCTCAACCCCTCCCATCTATCTCTGAACACCATCCAGTCCTTCAGCTCCCTCAACCCCTCCCATATATCTCTGAACACCATCCAGTCCCATCCTTCAGCTCCCCTCAACCCCTCCCATCTATCTCTTAACACCATCCAGTCCCATCCTTCAGCTCCCCTCAACCCCTCCCATCTATCTCTAAACACCATCCAGTCCCATCCATCAGCTCCATTCAACCCCTCCCATCTATCTCTAAACACCATCCAGTCTCAACCCCTCCCATCTTTCTCCAAACACCATCCAGTCCTTCAGCTCCATTCAACCACTCCCATCTATCTCCTAACACCATCAGTCCTTCAGCTCCCCTCAACCCATCCCATCTATCTCTTAGCGCCATCCAGTCCCATCCTTCAGCTCCCCTCAACCCCTCCCATCTATTCTTAACACCATCCAGTCCCATCCTTCAGCTCCATTCAACCCCTCCCATCTATCTCTAAACACCATCCAGTCTCAACCCCTCCCATCTATCTCTGAACACCATCCAGTCCCATCCTTCAGCTCCCCTCAACCTCTCCCATCTATCTCTTAACACCATCCAGTCCCATCCTTCAGCTCCATTCAACCCCTCCCATCTATCTCCGAACACCATCCAGTCATTCAGCTCCCCTCAACCCCTCCCATCTATCTCTTACACCATCCAGTCCCATCCTTCAGCTCCCCTCAACCCCTCCCATCTATCTCCTAACACCATCCAGTCCTTCAGCTACCCTCAACCCCTCCCATCTATCTCCGAACACCATCAGTAATTCCTCCCCTCAACCCCTCCCATCTATCTCCTAACACCATCCAGTCCTTCAGCTCCCCTCAACCCCTCCCATTTATCTCCTAACACCATCCATTCCTTCAGCTCCCCTTAACCCCTCCCATCTATCTCCTAACACCATCCAGTCCCATCCTTCAGCTCCATTCAACTGCTCCCATCTATCTCTAAACACCGTCCAGTCCCACCCTTCAGCTCCCCTCAACCCCTCCCATCTATCTCTGAACACCATCCAGTCCTTCAGCTCCATTCAACCCCTCCCATCTATCTCCTAACACCATCCAGTCCTTCAGCTCCATTCAACCCCTCCCACCTATCTCTAAACCCGTCCAGTCCCATCCTTCAGCTCCCCTCAACCCCTCCCATCTATCTCTGAACACCGTCCAGTCCTTCAGCTCCCCTCAACCCCTCCCATATATCTCTGAACACCGTCCAGTCCCATCCTTCAGCTCCCCTCAACCCCTCCCATCTATCTCTTAACACCATCCAGTCCCATCCTTCAGCTCCCCTCAACCCCTCCCATCTATCTCTAAACACCATCCAGTCCCATCCATCAGCTCCATTCAACCCCTCCCATCTATCTCTAAACACCATCCAGTCTCAACCCCTCCCATCTTTCTCCAAACACCATCCAGTCCTTCAGCTCCATTCAACCACTCCCATCTATCTCCTAACACCATCCAGTCCTTCAGCTCCCCTCAACCCCTCCCATCTATCTCTTAGCGCCATCCAGTCCCATCCTTCAGCTCCCCTCAACCCCTCCCATCTATTTCTTAACACCATCCAGTCCCATCCTTCAGCTCCATTCAACCCCTCCCATCTATCTCCTAACACCATCCAGTCCTTCAGCTCCATTCAACCCCTCCCATCTATCTCCTAACACCATCCAGTCCTGCAGCTCCCTCAACCCCTCCCATCTATCTCTTAGCACCATCCAGTCCCATCCTTCAGCTCCCCTCAACCCCTCCCATCTATCTCTGAACACCATCCAGTCCCATCCTTCAGCTCCATTCAACCCCTCCCATCTATCTCTAAACACCGTCCAGTCCCATCCTTCAGCTCCCCTCAACCCCTCCCATCTATCTCTAAACACTGTCCAGTCCCATCCTTCAGCTCCACTCAACCCCTCCCATCTATCTCTTAATTAACACCATCCAGTTCCATCCTTCAGCTCCATTCAACCCCTCCCATCTATCTCTAAACACCATCCAGTCCCATCCTTCAGCTCCCCTCAACCCCTCCCATCTATCTCTTAACAGCATCCAGTCCCAACCTTCAGCTCCCCTCAAAACCTGACTGGGTCCAACACACCACAGTATGACTTGTTATATAAAGACCTGACTGGGTCCAACACCCCACAGTATGACTTGTTATATAAAGACCTGACTGGGTCCAACACCCCACAGTATGACTTGTTATATAAAGACCTGACTGGGTCCATCACCCCACAGTATGACTTGTTATATAAAGACCTGACTGGGTCCAACACCCCACAGTATGACTTGTTATATAAAGACCTGACTGGGTCCAACACCCCACAGTATGACTTGTTATATAAAGACATGACTGGGTCCAACACCCCACAGTATGATTTGTTATATAAAGACCTGACTGGGTTCAACACCCCACAGTATGACTTGTTATATAAAGACCTGACTGGGTCCAGCACCCCACAGTATGACTTGTTATATTGTTATATAAAGACCTGACTGGGTCCAACACCCCACAGTATGACTTGTTATATAAAGACCTGACTGGGTTCAACACCCCACAGTATGACTTGTTATATAAAGACCTGACTGGGTAAAACACCCCACAGTATGACTTGTTATATAAAGACCTGACTGGGTTCAACACCCCACAGTATGACTTGTTATATAAAGACCTGACTGGGTCCAACACCCCACAGTATGACTTGTTATATAAAGACCTGACTGGGTCCAACACCCCACAGTATGACTTGTTATATTGTTAGATAAAGACCTGACTGGGTCCAGCACCCCACAGTATGACTTGTTATATTGTTATATAAAGACCTGACTGGGTCCAGCACCCCACAGTATGACTTGTTATATAAAGACCTGACTGGGTCCAACACCCCACAGTATGACTTGTTATATTGTTATATAAAGACCTGACTGGGTCCAGCACCCCACAGTATGACTTGTTATTTAAAGACCTGACTGGGTCCAGCACCCCACAGTATGACTTGTTATATAAAGACCTGACTGGGTCCAACACCCCACAGTATGACTTGTTATATAAAGACCTGACTGGGTCCAGCACACCACAGTATGACTTGTTATATAAAGACCTGACTGGGTCCAACACCCCGCAGTATGACTTGTTATATAAAGATCTGACTGGGTCCAGCACCCCACAGTATGACTTGTTATATAAAGACCTGACAGGGTCCAGCACCCCACAGTATGACTTGTTATATAAAGACCTGACTGGGTCCAACACCCCACAGTATGACTTGTTATATAAAGACCTGACTGGGTCCAACACCCCACAGTATGACTTGTTATATAAAGACCTGACTGGGTTCAACACCCCACAGTATGACTTGTTATATTGTTATATAAAGACCTGACTGGGTCCAACACCCCACAGTATGACTTGTTATATAAAGACCTGACTGGGTTCAACACCCCACAGTATGACTTGTTATATAAAGACCTGACTGGGTCCAACACCCCACAGTATGACTTGTTATATAAAGACCTGACTGGGTCCAACACCCCACAGTATGACTTGTTATATAAAGACCTGACTGGGTCCAACACCCCACAATATGACTTGTTATATTGTTATATAAAGACCTGACTGGGTCCAACACCCCACAGTATGACTTGTTATATAAAGACCTGACTGGGTCCAACACCCCACAGTATGACTTGTTATATAAAGACCTGACTGGGTCCAACACCCCACAGTATGACTTGTTATATAAAGACCTGACTGGGTCCAACACCCCACAGTATGACTTGTTATATAAAGACCTGACTGGGTCCAACACCCCACAGTATGACTTGTTATATAAATACCTGACTGAGTCCAACACCCCACAGTATGACTTGTTATATAAAGACCTGACTGGGTCCAGCACCCCACAGTATAACTTGTTATATTGTTATATAAAGACCTGACTGGGTCCAACACCCCACAGTATGACTTGTTATATAAAGACCTGACTGGGTCCAACACCCCACAGTATGACTTGTTATATAAAGACCTGACTGGGTCCAACACCCCACAGTATGACTTGTTATATAAAGACCTGACTGGGTCCAGCACCCCACAGTATGACTTGTTATATAAAGACCTGACTGGGTCCAACACCCCACAGTATGACTTGTTATATAAAGACCTGACTGGGTCCAACACCCCACAGTATGACTTGTTATATAAAGACCTGACTGGGTCCAGCATCCCACAGTATGACTTGTTATATAAAGACCTGACTGGGTCCAACACCCCACAGTATGACTTGTTATATAAAGACCTGACTGGGTCCAGCACCCCACAGTATGACTTGTTATATTGTTATATAAAGACCTGACTGGGTCCAGCACCCCACAGTATGACTTGTTATATAAAGACCTGACTGGGTCCAACACCCCACAGTATGACTTGTTATATAAAGACCTGACAGGGTCCAACACCCCACAGTATGACTTGTTATATAAAGACCTGACTGGGTCCAACACCCCACAGTATGACTTGTTATATAAAGACCTGACTGGGTCCAACACCCCACAGTATGACTTGTTATATAAAGACCTGACTGGGTCCAGCATCCCACAGTATGACTTGTTATATAAAGACCTGACTGGGTCCAACACCCCACAGTATGACTTGTTATATAAAGACCTGACTGGGTCCAGCACCCCACAGTATGACTTGTTATATTGTTATATAAAGACCTGACTGGGTCCAGCACCCCACAGTATGACTTGTTATATAAAGACCTGACTGGGTCCAGCACCCCACAGTATGACTTGTTATATAAAGACCTGACTGGGTCCAACACCCCACAGTATGACTTGTTATATAAAGACCTGACTGGGTCCAACACCCCACAGTATGACTTGTTATATAAAGACCTGACCTGGTCCAACACCCCACAGTATGACTTGTTATATAAAGACCTGACTGGGTCCAACACCCCACAGTATGACTTGTTATATAAAGACCTGACTGGGTCCAACACCCCACAGTATGACTTGTTATATAAAGACCTGACTGGGTCCAACACCCCACAGTATGACTTGTTATATAAAGACCTGACTGGGTCCAACACCCCACAGTATGACTTGTTATATAAAGACCTGACTGGGTCCAACACCCCACAGTATAACTTGTTATATAAAGACCTGACTGGGTCCAACACCCCACAATATGACTTGTTATATTGTTATATAAAGACCTGACTGGGTCCAGCACCCCACAGTATGACTTGTTATATAAAGACCTGACTGGGTCCAGCACCCCACAGTATGACTTGTTATATAAAGACCTGACTGGGTCCAACACCCCACAGTATGACTTGTTATATAAAGACCTGACTGGGTCCAGCACCCCACAGTATGACTTGTTATATAAAGACCTGACTGGGTCCAACACCCCACAGTATGACTTGTTATATAAAGACCTGACTGGGTCCAACACCCCATAATATGACTTGTTATATTGTTATATAAAGACCTGACTGGGTCCAGCACCCCACAGTATGACTTGTTATATAAAGACCTGACTGGGTCCAACACCCCACAATATGACTTGTTATATTGTTATATAAAGACCTGACTGGGTCCAACACCCCACAGTATGACTTGTTATATAAAGACCTGACTGGGTCCAGCACCCCACAGTATGACTTGTTATATAAAGACCTGACTGGGTCCAACACCCCACAGTATGACTTGTTATATAAAGACCTGACTGGGTCCAGCACACCACAGTATGACTTGTTATATAAAGACCTGACTGGGTCCAGCACCCCACAGTATGACTTGTTATATAAAGACCTGACTGGGTCCAACACCCCACAATATGACTTGTTATATTGTTATATAAAGACCTGACTGGGTCCAACACCCCACAGTATGACTTGTTATATAAAGACCTGACTGGGTCCAACACCCCACAGTATGACTTGTTATATAAAGACCTGACTGAGTCCAACACCCCACAGTATGACTTGTTATATAAAGACCTGACTGGGTCCAGCACCCCACAGTATGACTTGTTATATAAAGACCTGAGTGGGTCCAACACCCCACAGTATGACTTGTTATATAAAGACCTGACTGGGTCCAGCACCCCACAGTATGACTTGTTATATAAAGACCTGACTGGGTCCAACACCCCACAGTATGACTTGTTATATTGTTATATAAAGACCTGACTGGGTCCAGCACACCACAGTATGACTTGTTATATAAAGACCTGACTGGGTTCAGCACCCCACAGTATGACTTGTTATATAAAGACCTGACTGGGTCCAGCACCCCACAGTATGACTTGTTATATAAAGACCTGACTGGGTCCAACACCCCACAGTATGACTTGTTATATAAAGACCTGACTGGGTCCAACACCCCACAGTATGACTTGTTATATAAAGACCTGACTGGGTCCAACACACCACAGTATGACTTGTTATATAAAGACCTGACTGGGTTCAACACCCCACAGTATGACTTGTTATATAAAGACCTGACTGGGTCCAGCATCCCACAGTATGACTTGTTATATAAAGACCTGACTGGGTCCAACACCCCACAGTATGACTTGTTATATAAAGACCTGACTGGGTCCAGCACCCCACAGTATGACTTGTTATATAAAGACCTGACTGGGTCCAACACCCCACAGTATGACTTGTTATATAAAGACCTGACTGGGTCCAACACCCCACAGTATGACTTGTTATATAAAGACCTGACTGGGTCCAACACCCCACAGTATGACTTGTTATATAAAGACCTGACTGGGTCCAACACACCACAGTATGACTTGTTATATTGTTATATAAAGACCTGACTGGGTCCAGCACCCCACAGTATGACTTGTTATATTGTTGTTTTGTTGTTTGTTTGTGTACTGAGGAACATGTAACATGGTTCTAGAAGAAAGACACTTTCAATTGAATGTAATAGACGTCTCCCTTTAAAAAGCACTTTATGTAAAGGTCAACATAGGGGGGTCATTTCACATTTGGCATTGGTGATTGTCACACTTTGTGACATACGGTCGTAGATGCTTTGTAACACATTTTTGCAGTACTTATGAAGGCCTTATGAAGGCCTTATGAAGGCCTTATGAAAGCCTTATGAAGGCCTAATGAATGCCTTATGAAGACCTTATGAAGGCCTTATGAAGGCCTTATGAAAGCCTTATGAATGCCTTATGAAGGCCTCATGAAGGCCTTATGAATGCCTTATGAAGGCCTTATGAAGGCCTTATGAAGGCCTTATGAAAGCCTTATGAAGGCCTTATGAAGGCCTTATGATGGCCTTATGAATGCCTTATGAAGGCCTTATGAAGGCCTTATGATGGCCTTATGAATGCTTCATGAAGCCTTTATAAGCTGAACGTTGTTTAAAGCGGGACAGTTCATTCATTCACTCTCGCACTCTGTCCGCCATTATCTCCCTCCCTCCCTTCTTCATTCCCTCTGTTTGGCTCACCTCCCTCCCTCCCTTCATTCCCTCTGTTTGGCTCACACACTCACCTCCCGCCTCCACATGCACTCGAGGACCCCGCACCCCAAAAAACGCAACCCTCTATACAAATACCCACACAGACACTACGCTTTTGCACACGCACTCTCACCCGCCCTCCCCTCTCTCTCTCTTCACCACCCCCTCACCCGCCCTCCCCTCTCTCTCTTCACCACCCCCTCACACCCCCTCCCCTCCTTCTGCCTAATCCTCATCACAGAACCTCCGTCATCAGTGTTTATCTCGCTCCACCAAATCTGCCGTGATTTGATGTTCCTCTTATTCGTCATTTATCACCCCTCCTTTATTCTACCCCCACCCCACCCCTTTTACCCTACTCCTCTTACCCCCACTTACCCTACACCCCCTTTATCCTACCCCCTTTACACCAGCCCCCTTCAAGCTACCCCACCTTGTCTGATCCCCCACCCACCCGACCCCACCCCCATGCCATACACACACACACACACACACACACACACACACATTCAGTCACGTCCTCGTACACACACACGCCCAGCATTGAACACACACACGCCCAGCGTTGAACACACACACGCCCAGCGGTGCAGCGGCGGCCATTGTGCTAGCAATGTTTGAGTCGTTGTGAAGCGCCTCTTTACTGGCAACCTAGAGAATGCTGGGATTTACTGCAGCGTGACGTCACGGCGGGCGCCAGCGTGTGTTCGTGTGTGTGGCGTGATGTATCACTCAACCAGTAAAATGATGCAGAGTGGGCACTACATGTTACCCCCCCCTCCTTCACGCTCTCCTCCTCTTTCACCTGCTCCATCACCCCCTCTTCTTCTCTACTCTCTCCTCTTCTCTCTTCCTCTCTCCATCATCCTCTTCTCCTCTCTCCTCTTCTCCTCTCTCCTCTTCTCTCCTCCTCTCTCCTCTTTCCTCCTCCTCTCTCCTCCCCTCCATCACCCTCTTCTCCTCTCTTCTCCTCTCTCCTCTCTTTTCTCCTCCACTCTCCTCCCCTCCATCACTCTCTTCCTCTACCTTCTCCTCTCCTCCTCTATCCTCTTATCTTCTCTTCTTCTCTCCTCTCCTATCTCCTCTTGTCTCCTCCGCTCTCCATCACCCTCTTCTCATCTCCTCTCCTTTCTCCTCTTCTCTCCTCCCCTCCGTCACCCTCTTCTCCTCTCTCCTCTTCTCTTCCCTTCTCTCCTCTCCTCTCCTTCATCTCCTCTTTCCTCCTCTCCATCACCATCTCCTCTCTCTTCTTTCCTTCTCTCCTCCTTTCTTATCCACCTACAACACCCTCTTCACCTCTCTCCTCCTCTCTCGTCCCCTGCATCACCCTCTCTTCTTCCCAAATCTCTCTACCACTCTCTCCTCCTCCGCTCCATCACCCTCTCCTCCGCTCTCCTCCGCTCTCCTCCGCTCTCCTCCTCTCTCCTCCGCTCTCCTCCTCTCTCCTCCGCTCTCCTTCTCTCTCCTCCGGTCTCCTCCGGTCTCCTCCTCTCTCCTCCTCTCCTCCGCTCTCCTCCTCTCTCCTCCGCTCTCCTCCTCTCTCCTCCGCTCTCCCTCTCTCCTCCTCTCTCCTCCTCTCTCCTCCGCTCTCCTCCTCTCTCCTCCTCTCTCCTCCGCTCTCCCTCTCTCCTCCTCTCTCCTCCTCTCTCCTCCGCTCTCCTCCTCTCTCCTCCTCTCTCTTCCTCTCTCCTCCGCTCTCCTCCTCTCTCCTCCCCTCAATACCACCCTCTGCTGTCATCACCTAACTAGGAGCACAGAAACTCTGTTTCAATGTATGTTAGAACTTATAAATGTTTGCGGTATATAGTGGTATACACACAGCGTGCTGTATACATGGTATAGTGGTATAGTGGTATAGTGGTGTAGTGGTATAAACACAGCGTGCTGTATACATGGTATAGTGGTATAGTGGTGTAGTGGTGTAGTGGTATAGTGGTGTAGTGGTATATTGGTATAGTGGTATAGTGGTGTAGTGGTATATTGGTATATGGTATAGTGGTATAGTGGTATAGTGGTATAGTGGTGTAGTGGTATAGTGGTATAGTGGTATAGTGGTGTAGTGGTATAGTGGTATAGTGGTATAGTGGTATAGTGGTATAGTGGTGTAGTGGTATAGTGGTGTAGTGGTGTAGTGGTGTAGTGATGTAGTGGTATAGTGGTGTAGTGGTGTAGTGGTGTAGTGGTATAGTGGTGTAGTGGTATAGTGGTATAGTGATGTAGTGGTATAGTGGTATAATGGTATAGTGGTATAGTGGTGTAGTGGTGTAGTGGTGTAGTGGTATAGTGGTATAGTGGTATAGTGGTGTAGTGGTGTAGTGGTATAGTGGTATAGTGGTGTAGTGGTATAGTGATGTAGTGGTGTAGTGGTGTAGTGGTGTAGTGGTATAGTGGTATAGTGGTATAGTGGTGTAGTGGTATAGTGGTATAGTGGTGTAGTGGTATAGTGGTATAGTGGTATAGTGGTATAATGGTATAGTGGTATAGTGGTATAGTGGTATAGTGGTGTTGTGATGTAGTGGTGTAGTACAATAGTGTATAGTGTATAGTATGTAGTGTATAGTGTTTTGTGTATATTGCTATCGTGTTTAGTGTATAGTGCTGTAGTGTATTGTATATACCTGGTGTCGTGTGTTGTGGACAGTGTGTAGTGTACTGTGCTGATGTGTATACCTAATGTAGTGTGTAGTGTATTGTTCTGTATTGTATAGTGTATACATGGTGTAGTGTGTAGTGTATAGTGTATACATAGTGTAGTGTGTAGTGTATAGTGTATACATAGTGTAGTGTGTAGTGTATAGTGTATACATAGTGTAGTGTGTAGTGTATAGTGTATACATAGTGTAGTGTGTAGTGTATAGTGTATACATAGTGTAGTGTGTAGTGTATAGTGTATACATAGTGTAGTGTGTAGTGTATAGTGTATACATAGTGTAGTGTGTAGTGTATAGTGTATACATAGTGTAGTGTGTAGTGTATAGTGTATACATGGTGTAGTGTGTAGTGTATAGTGTATACATAGTGTAGTGTGTAGTGTATAGTGTATACATGGTGTAGTGTGTAGTGTATAGTGTATACATAGTGTAGTGTGTAGTGTATAGTGTATACATGGTATAGTGTGTAGTGTATAGTGTATACATAGTGTAGTGTGTAGTGTATAGTGTATACATAGTGTAGTGTGTAGTGTATAGTGTATACATAGTGTAGTGTGTAGTGTACAGTGTATACATAGTGTAGTGTGTAGTGTATAGTGTATACATGGTGTAGTGTGTAGTGTATAGTGTATACATAGTGTAGTGTGTAGTGTATAGTGTATACATGGTATAGTGTGTAGTGTATAGTGTATACATAGTGTAGTGTGTAGTGTATAGTGTATACATGGTATAGTGTGTAGTGTATAGTGTATAGTGTATACCTAGTGTGGTGTATAGTGTATAGTGTGTAGTGTATAGTGTATACATAGTGTAGTGTGTAGTGTATAGTGTATACATGGTATAGTGTGTAGTGTACAGTGCTGTCGTGTATAGTGCTGCTGTGTATAGTGTATACCTAGTGTAGTGTGTAGTGTATAGTGTGTAGTGTATAGTGTGTAGTGTATAGTGTGTAGTGTATAGTGTATAGTTCTGCAGCGTATAGTGTATACCTAGAGTAGTGTGTAGTGTATAGTGTGTAGTGTATAGTGTGTAGTGTATAGTGCTGCAGTGTATAGTGTATACCTAGGGTGGTGTGTAGTGTATAGTGTGTAGTGTATAGTGCTGAAGTGTATAATGTATACCTAGTGTAGTGTACAGTGTATAGTGTATACCTAGTGTAGTGTGTAGTGTACATTGCTGTAGTGTACATTGCTGTAGGGTATAGTGTATAGCTAGTGTCGTGTATAGTGTGTAGTGTATAGTGTGTAGTGTATAATGTATATCTAGTGTAGTGTGTAGTGTATACCTGGTGTAGTATGTTGTGTATACCTAGAGTAGTGTGTAGTGTATACCTAGAGTAGTGTGTAGTGTATACCTAGAGTAGTGTGTAGTGTATACCTAGAGTAGTGTGTAGTGTATACCTAGAGTAGTGTGTAGTGTATACCTAGTGTAGTGTGTAGTGTATACCTAGAGTAGTGTGTAGTGTATACCTAGAGTAGTGTGTAGTGTTTACCTAGAGTAGTGTGTAGTGTACACCTAGAGTAGTGTGTAGTGTATACCTAGAGTAGTGTGTAGTGTTTACCTAGAGTAGTGTGTAGTGTATACCTAGAGTAGTGTGTAGTGTTTACCTAGAGTAGTGTGTAGTGTACACCTAGAGTAGTGTGTAGTGTATACCTAGAGTAGTGTGTAGTGTTTACCTAGAGTAGTGTGTAGTGTATACCTAGAGTAGTGTGTAGTGTTTACCTAGAGAAGTGTGTAGTGTATACCTAGTGTAGTGTGTAGTGTATACATAGAGTAGTGTGTAGTGTTTACCTAGAGTAGTGTGTAGTGTTTACCTACTGTAGTGTGTAGTGTACAGTGCTGTAGTGTATACCTAGTGTAGTGTGTCGTGTTAACCTAGTGTAGTGTGTAGTGTTTACCTACTGTAGTGTGTAGTGTACAGTGCTGTAGTGTATACCTAGTGTAGTGTGTAGTGTATACCTGGTGTAGTGTGTTGTGTATACCTAGAGTAGTGTGTAGTGTACAGTGCTGTAGTGTATACCTAGTGTAGTGTGTCGTGTTTACCTAGTGTAGTGTGTATTGTTTACCTACTGTAGTGTGTAGTGTATACCTAGAGTAGTGTGTAGTGTATACCTAGAGTAGTGTGTAGTGTATACCTAGAGTAGTGCCTAGTGTTTACCTAGTGTAGTGTGTAGTGTATACCTAGTGTAGTGTGTAGTGTATACCTAGAGTAGTGTGTAGTGTATACCTAGAGTAGTGTGTAGTGTTTACCTAGTGTAGTGTGTAGTGTATACCTAGTGTAGTTTATGTAGTGTATACCTAGTGTAGTGTGTAGTGTATACCTAGAGTAGTGTGTAGTGTTTACCTAGTGTAGTGTGTAGTGTGTAGTGTATACCTAGTGTAGTTTATGGTGTATACCATGTGTAGTGTATACCTAGTGTAGTGTTAGTGTTATACCATGTGTAGTGTATACCTAGTGTAGTTTATGGTGTATACCATGTGTAGTGTATACCTAGTGTAGTTTATGGTGTATACCATGTGTAGTGTATACCTAGTGTAGTTATGGTGTATACCATGTGCAGTGTGTAGTGTATACCTAGTGTAGTTTATGGTGTATACCATGTGCAGTGTATACCTAGTGTAGTTTATGGTGTATACCATGTGTAGTGTATACCTAGTGTAGTTTATGGTGTATACCATGTGTAGTATACCTAGTGTAGTGTGTAGTGTATACCTAGTGTAGTTTATGGTGTATACCATGTGCAGTGTATACCTAGTGTAGTTTATGGTGTATACCATGTGTAGTGTATACCTAGTGTAGTTTATGGTGTATACCTAGTGTAGTATACCTAGTGTATACATGGTGTAGTGTGTGGTGTAGTGTATGGTGTATGCATGGTGTAGTGTGTAGTGTATGGTGTATACATGGTGTAGTGTGTGGTGTAGTGTATGGTGTATACATGGTGTAGTGTGTGGTGTAGTGTATGGTGTATACATGGTGTAGTGTGTAGTGTATGGTGTATACATGGTGTAGTGTATACCTAGTGTAGTGTATGGTGTATACATGGTGTAGTGTGTGGTGTATACATGGTGTAGTGTGTGGTGTAGTGTATGGTGTATACATGGTGTAGTGTGTAGTGTATGGTGTATACATGGTGTAGTGTGTAGTGTATGGTGTATACATGGTGTAGTGTATGGTGTATACATGGTGTAGTGTTTACCCCATAAGAACTCCCTTGTCCAGAATACTGCAGCCGGAAGCCAGCAGAACTAACAACATAAATCAGGAGATTTCACATCTCTCTCTCTCACTCACACTCACACTCACACACACACACACACACACACACACACACACACACACACACACACACACACACACACACACACACACACACACACACACACACACACACACACACACACACACACACACCTCTCCTTAATCCCTCTCTCACCCTTCCCTCTCTCTCACCCTTCCTCTCTCTCACCCTTCCCTCTCTCTCACCCTTCCCTCTCTCTCACCCTTTCGCTCTCTCTTACATTCCTTATCTCCTTCTCCATTCATCTCATTCCTCCTCACTCCATCCACCTCTCCTTTCATCCCTCTCCTCTCCATCCCTCTCCTCCTCTCTCCATCCCTCTCTCCATCCCTCTCCTCCTCCTCCATCCCTCTCCTCCTCCTCTCTCCATCCCTCTCCTCCTCCTCACTCCATCCTCCTCTCCTTTCATCCCTCTCCTCCTCCATCCCTCTCCTCTCTCCATCCCTCTTCTCCTCTCTCCATCCCTCTCCTCCTCCTCACTCCATCCCTCTCCTCCTCCTCACTCCATCCTCCTCTCCTTTCATCCCCTGGCCACCGAGACAAAGGAGAGCTGGTGGGAAACACGTACACACACACACACATACAAACACTGACTAAGAGCACTTAGGTTTCTGTGTCTGTCTCCAAAAATCACATTTTATTGGTCATGTACACATTCAGCAGATTGCATGTGTAGTGAAAGGCATGTGTTAATAGCTCCAAAAGTCCAGTAGTATCTAACAATTCACAATAATGCACACGAATCTAAAAGTAAAAGAATGAAATTAAAAAATACGAAGATCAATTTCAGAGTCCGAAGTATGTATATGTGTGTGTGGTGTTTTGTATTGTTAGATGGGATGTATAGATGTTGTGTATTGTTAGATGGGATGTATAGATGTTGTGTATTGTTAGATGGGATGTATAGATGTTGTGTATTGTTAGATGGGATGTATAGATGTTGTGTATTGTTAGTTGGGACATCTATACATCCCATCTAACAATACACAACATCTATACATCTATACATCCCATCTAACAATACACAACATCTATACATCTATACATCCCATCTAACAATACACAACATCTATACATCCCATCTAACAATACACAACATCTATACATCTATACATCCCATCTAACAATACACAACATCTATACATTTATACATCCCATCTAACAATACACAACATCTATACATCCCATCTAACAATACACAACATCTATACATCCCAACTAACAATACACAACATCTATATATCCCATCTAACAATACACAACATCTATACATCTATACATCTATACATCCCAACTAACAATACACAACATCTATACATCCCATCTAACAATACACAACATCTATACATCCCATCTAACAATACACAACATCTATACATCCCATCTAACAATACACAACATCTATACATCCCATCTAACAATACACAACATCTATACATCCCATCTAACAATACACAACATCTATACATCCCATCTAACAATACACAACATCTATACATCCCATCTAACAATACACAACATCTATACATCTATACATCCCAACTAACAATACACAACATCTATACATCCCATCTAACAATACACAACATCTATACATCCCTACTAACAATACACAACATCTATACATCCCTACTAACAATACACAACATCTATACATCTATACATCCCAACTAACAATACACAACACCTATATATCCCATCTAACAATACACAACATCTATACATCCCATCTAACAATACACAACATCTATACATCTATACATCCCATCTAACAATACACAACACCTATATATCCCATCTAACAATACACAACATCTATTTATGCCAACTAACTGTCACGATCGTCATACAGGACGGACCAAGGTGCAGCGTGAGTTGAGTTCCACATCTTTATTTAAAGAGAAACTTCAAAAACATTGAAATGTGAAAGCCGTGGTGCAACATGCACACACACAAAACAATATCCCACAAAGCAGACGGGAACAATGAACAACTTAAGTATGATCCCCAATTAGAGACAATGATAATCAGCTGCCTCTAATTGGGAACCATACCAAAATAGACCAAGAGGAAGGCTCCGGCCATGGAGCAGGACTGGACGCCGTGCCTGGACTGGGCACCGGTGCAGAGGAAGGCTCCGGCCATGGAGCAGGACTGGACGCCGTGCCTGGACTGGGCACCGGTGCAGAGGAAGGCTCTGGCCTTGGAGCGAGACTGGACGCCGTGCCTGGACTGGGCATCGTCGCAGAGGAAGGCTCCGACCATAGAGCAGGACTGGACGCCGTGCCTGGACTGGGCATCGTCGCAGAGGAAGGCTCCGACCATAGAGCAGGACTGGACGCCGTGCCTGGACTGGGCACCGGCGCAGAGGAAGACTCCGACCATAGAGCTGGGTTAGACGCCGTGCCTGGACTGGGCACCGTCGCAGGAAGCTCTGGACTGTTGACCGTTACAGGAAGCTCTGGACTGTTGACCGTTACAGGAAGCTCTGGACTGTTGACCGTTACAGGAAGCTCTGGACTGTGAACTGTCGCTGGAGGTTCCGGGCTGTAGACCGTCGCTGGAGACTTCGGACTGTACCCACGCACTGGAGGCCTGGTGCGTGGAGCACGGTACAGGTGGCACCGGACTGATGACACGCTCTTCAGCACGCCTGCGCTGCAGCATACTCCTCGCTAACACCTCTCTCCGGGATTCCTCACTCCTCCATCGATTGCCAGACGGTCTCCTCTGCTCAGCCAAAAAGATCTTGGGGTTTCTGTGGCCGTCGTCGCTGTCCTTCCTGATTCCTTGGCGACTCCCTCCAAGGAACGCTCTCGCATCCTCCCAGGATCTCCTCCCATGTCCAACTCACTTTTTCTTCCCTGGCACGGTGCTTGGTCCTTTGTGGTGGGATATTCTGTAAAGATCGTCATACAGGAAGGACCAAGGTGCAGCGTGAGTTGAGTTCCACATCTTTATTTAATGTGAAACTTCAAAAAACAATAAACAAAAGACTAAATGTGAAAGCCGTGGTGCAACATGCACACACACAAAACAATATCCCACAAAGCAGGTGGGAACAATGAACAACTTAAGTATGATCCACAATTAGAGACAATGATAATCAGCTGCCTCTAATTGGGAACCATACCAAAATAGACCAACATAGAAATATACAGACTAGAACACCCCCTAGTCAAGCCCTTACCTAAAACACCACAGAGAACCCCAAGGGCTCTCTATGGTCAGGGAGTGACACTAACAATACACAACATCTATACATCCCATCTAACAATACACAACATCTATACATCCCATCTAACAATACACAACATCTATACATCCCATCTAACAATACACAACATCTATACATCTATACATCCCATCTAACAATACACAACATCTATACATCCCATCTAACAATACACAACATCTATACATCCCAACTAACAATACACAACATCTATATATCCCATCTAACAATACACAACATCTATACATCCCATCTAACAATACACAACATCTATACATCCCATCTAACAATACACAACATCTATACATCCCATCTAACAATACACAACATCTATACATCCCATCTAACAATACACAACATCTATACATCCCATCTAACAATACACAACATCTATACATCCCAACTAACAATACACAACATCTATACATCCCATCTAACAATACACAACATCTATACATCCCATCTAACAATACACAACATCTATACATCCCATCTAACAATACACAACATCTATATATCCCATCTAACAATACACAACATCTATACATCTATACATCCCAACTAACAATACACAACATCTATACATCCCAACTAACAATACACAACATCTATACATCCCATCTAACAATACACAACATCTATACATCCCATCTAACAATACACAACATCTATACATCCCATCTAACAATACACAACATCTATACATCCCATCTAACAATACACAACATCTATACATCTATACATCTATATATCCCATCTAACAATACACAACATCTATACATCCCATCTAACAATACACAACATCTATACATCCCATCTAACAATACACAACATCTATACATCCCATCTGACAACACACAACATCTATACATCCCATGTAACTGTTAAGGGATTTTTATCAATAATGACTAAAACATGTATACATTTCAATCAGGACTGACTAATCAGAATACTATTATGTTACTGTATAGATGTATGCATTTTATTTTAATCCTAGTACTGAATATAATGTGTGTAATTATAATCAAGAACTAGAACAAAGACTGTCTGTTCCTTGGTAGAAACGAATGAACTTATCGTCAGACTGGCTAGAATGCTTGTCTACACAGGGAGGCCTTGGCCTGGTCATAAATGATCTATACTGATGGGGTCAGATGTAGGAAGGCTTGTGAACTATACTGCCATTCTACCATACGGACGGGGCGGTTAAAAACCTATGACGTCATTTTCAGTTTATAACCTGTTGTAAATTGTATCATGTTCAATACTCTGGAGAATAAACGCTATTGCTTTATTTTGAGACTGGTCTCAGCCCATTTTATGCAAATAAGTATCTTACAAATCCTTAGAATGGGGCTGAGTGTATTAATTGAATTGGGTAATAAACATATAGGAATTTAATTCCTCTATCAGTAACAATACACAACATCTATACATCCCATCTAACAATACACAACATCTATACATCTATACATCCCATCTAACAATACACAACATCTATACATCCCATCTAACAATACACAACATCTATACATCCCATCTAACAATACACAACATCTATACATCCCATCTAACAATACACAACATCTATACATCCCATCTAACAATACACAACATCTATACATCTATATATCCCATCTAACAATACACAACATCTATACATCCCATCTAACAATACACAACATCTATACATCCCACTAACAATACACAACATCTATACATCTATACATCCCATCTAACAATACACAACATCTATACATCCCATCTAACAATACACAACATCTATACATCCCATCTAACAATACACAACATCTATACATCCCAACTAACAATACACAACATCTATACATCCCAACTAACAATACACAACATCTATACATCCCAACTAACAATACACAACATCTATACATCCCATCTAACAATACACAACATCTATACATCCCTACTAACAATACACAACATCTATACATCCCATCTAACAATACACAACATCTATACATCCCATCTAACAATACACAACATCTATACATCCCATCTAACAATACACAACATCTATACATCCCATCTAACAATACACAACATCTATACATCCCTACTAACAATACACAACATCTATACATCCCAACTCTAACAATACACAACATCTATACATCCCATCTAACAATACACAACATCTATACATCCCATACTAACAATACACAACATCTATACATCCCATCTAACAATACACAACATCTATACATCCCATCTAACAATACACAACATCTATACATCCCATCTAACAATACACAACATCTATACATCCCATCTAACAATACACAACATCTATACATCCCATCTAACAATACACAACATCTATACATCCCATCTAACAATACACAACATCTATACATCCCATCTAACAATACACAACATCTATACATCCCTACTAACAATACACAACATCTATACATTTATATATCCCATCTAACAATACACAACATCTATACATCCCATCTAACAATACACAACATCTATACATCCCATCTAACAATACACAACATCTATACATCTATACATCCCATCTAACAATACACAACATCTATACATCCCATCTAACAATACACAACATCTATACATCCCATCTAACAATACACAACATCTATACATCCCAACTAACAATACACAACATCTATACATCCCAACTAACAATACACAACATCTATACATCTATACATCCCTACTAACAATACACAACATCTATACATCCCATCTAACAATACACAACATATATACATCCCATCTAACAATACACAACATCTATACATCTACAGTGGGGGAAAAAAGTAATTAGTCAACCACCAATTGTGCAAGTTCTCCCACTTAAAAAGATGAGAGAGGCCTGTAATTTTCATCATAGGTACACTTCAACTATGACAGACAAAATGAGGGGGAAAAATCCAGAAAATCACATTGTATGTTATGGATAGCATGTGGATAGCACAGGAGGCTGCTGAGGGGAGGACGGCTCATAATAAAGTCCGGAACGGAGCAAATGGAATGGCATCAAACACCTGGAAACCATGGAAACCACGTGTTTGATGGATTTGATACCATTCCACTGATTCCACTCCAGTCATCACCACGAGCCCGTCCTTCCCAATTAAGGTGCCACCAACCTCCTGTGGTGGATATAATATATAGTGTATCTGAAGAATACATGAATAGAATAGTACAGCAATAGTTGAATAGGATGAACTTGACTCGAATACAGTAAATACATATGAAATGCGAAAAACAGTATGTAGACATTATTAAAGGGACCAGTGTTCCATGTCTATTTACATAGTGTAGCAGTCTCTAAGGTGCAGGGTTGAATAACCGGGTTTTTACGGCTAGTGACCAAAGTTCAGGGCAGGGTACTGGGCAGACCTCGGCTAATGGTGACTATTTAACAGTCTGATGGCCTTGAGATAGAAGCTGTTTTTCAGTATTTCGATTCCAGCTTTGTTGCACCTGTACTGACCTCTCCTTCTGGATGATAGCGGGGTGAACAGGCCGTGGCTCGGGTGGTCGATGTCCTTGATGATCTTTTTTGGCTTCCTGTGACATCGGGTGCTGTAGGTGTCATGAAGGGCAGGTAGTTTGCCCACGGGGATGCGTTGGGTAGACCGCACCACCCTCTGGAGGGCTTTGCAGTTGCAGGCGGTGCAGTTGCCGTACCAGGCGGTGATACAGCCCGACAGGATGCTCTCAATTGTAGATCTGTAAACGTTTGTGAGGGTCTTAGGGGTCAAGCTTAATTTCTTCAGCCTACTGAGGTAGAAGAGGCGCTGCCTTCTTCACCACGCTGTCTGTGTGGGTGGACCATTTCAGATTGTCAGTGATGTGTACGCTGAGAAACTTTGTTAGGAAGCTTTCCACCTTCTCCGCTGTGGTCCCGTTGATGTGAATAGGGGCGTGCTCTCTCTGTTGTCTCCTGAAGTCCACGATCAGCTCTTTGTTTTTGTCGACGTTGAGGTAGAGGTTATTTTTCTGGCACCACTCTGCCAGGGCTCTCACCTCCTCCCTGTCTCGTCATTGTTGGTAATCAGGCCTGCTACTGTAGTTTTGTCGTCTACAAACTTGACGATTGGGTTGAAGGCGTCCGTGGCCACGCAGTCATGGGTGAACAAGGAGTACAGGAAGGGGCTGAGCATGCACCCTTGTGGGGCCCCTGGAAGCAGAGATGTTATCCGCCTGGTGGCGGCATGTCAGACCCAGGACTCCGAGCTTAACTTGTTAGGGCCGTGGTTCCGTGGTGGGAACATAAATCAGCGAAAATGTTCAACTCCGAGCTTAATGATAAGCTTAGAGGGTACTATGGTTTTGAAGGCTGAGCTGTCGTCAATGAACAGCATAATTACATAGGTATTCCTCTTGTCCAGATGGGATAGGGCAGCGTGCAATGCGATGGCGATTGCATCACCTGTGGACTTATTGGGGCGCTAAGCAAATTGGAGTGGGTCTAGGGTGTCAGGTAGGGTGGAGGTGATATGATCCTTAACTAGCCTCTCAAAGCACTTCATGATGACCGAAGTGAGTGCTACAGGGCGATAGTAATTTAGTTCAGTTACGTTAGCTTTCTTGGGTACAGCAACAATGGTGGACATCTTGAAGCAAGTGGGGAAAACAGACTGGGAGAGATTGAATATGAGATTAAACACTCCAGCCAACTGGTCTGCGCATGCTCTGAGGACGCGGCTAGGGATGCGGTCTGGGCCGGCAGCCTTGCGAGGGTTAACCCTCTTAAATGTCTTACTCACGTCAGCCACGGAGAATGAGAGCCCACAGTCCTCAAAGCGGGCGAAGAAGCTGCTTGTGAAGATGCCATTACCTGGACAAACTTTAAACAATGCTACCTTATATAATGTTACTTACCCTACATTATTCATCTCATATGTATACGTGTATACTGTACTCTATATCATCTACTGCATCCTTATGTAATACATGTATCACTAGCCACTTTAACTATGCCACTTTGTTTACATACTCATCTCATATGTATATACTGCACTCAATACCATCTACTGTATCTTGCCTATGCTGCTCTGTACCATCACTCATTCATATATCCTTATGTACATATTCTTTATCCCCTTACACTTGTGTCTATAAGGTTTTGGAATTGTTAGCTAGATTACTTGTTGGTTATTACTACATTGTCGGAACTAGAAGCACAAGCATTTCGCTACACTCGCACTAACATCTGCTAACCATGTGTATGTGACAAATACAATTTGATTTGATTTGATTTAATTGACGTCCTTTCCAGTCACAACTTGTGGA
The DNA here is from genome assembly GCF_034236695.1 of Oncorhynchus nerka. NCBI lineage: Eukaryota > Metazoa > Chordata > Actinopteri > Salmoniformes > Salmonidae > Oncorhynchus > Oncorhynchus nerka. The sequence goes on from NC_088414.1 coordinate 49,806,646, forward strand.
GCTGTTGCTAACGGTTCTTTGCTGCCAACTTTACATTTTTTATATATTTTTTTTTCTAACTTTTTTATTTTATTTTTTTCTTTATTTGGACACGACCTCCACAGATAAGTAGTAATGATATAATATAAATATTCATATAAATATTACCATGATGCCTTCTAATTCACACACAGGAGAACGATCACCTTACGGTGAGCCCAGCTTCAGACGCAATCGTTTAAGTGTAGGAAAAGATTAAACAGCATCTGTATAAATCCCAGCATTGGCGACTCCATTACCCGCAGTATTAGACTTAAAACGAATCATCCAGCGATCATACACTGTTTATCAGGGGGCAGGGCTACCGACGTTAAGGCTAATCTGTTTACCAGGGGGGCAGGGCTACCGACGTTAAGGCTAATCTGTTTACCAGGGGGCAGGGCTACCGACGTTAAGGCTAATCTGTTTACCAGGGGGGCAGGGCTACCGACGTTAAGGCTAATCTGTTTACCAGGGGGGCAGGGCTACCGACGTTAAGGCTAATCTGTTTACCAGGGGGCAGGGCTACCGACGTTAAGGCTAATCTGAAGATGGTGCTGGCTAAAGCTAAAACTGGTGAGTGTAGAGAGTATAGAGATATTGTTATCCACGTCGGCACCAACGATGTTAGGATGAAACAGAGGTCACCAAGCGCAACATAGCTTCAGCGTGTAAATCAGCTAGAAAAGATGTGTCCGCATCGAGTAATTGTCTCTGGCCCCCTCCCAGTTAGGGGGAGTGATGAGCTCTATAGCAGAGTCTCTGACCCCCTCCCAGTTAGGGGGAGTGATGATCTCTACGGCAGAGTCTCACAACTCAATCGCTGGTTGAAAACTGTTTTCTGCCCCTCCCCAAAAGATAGAATTTGTAGATAATTGGCCCTCTGTCTGCGACTCACCCACAAACAGGACCATGCCTGGCTCGCTGAGGACTGACGGACTCCATCCTAGCTGGAGGGGTGCTCTCATCTTATCTACCAACATAGACAGGGCTCTAACTCCTCTAGCTCCACAATGAAATAGGGTGCAGGCCAGGCAGCAGGCTGTTATCCAGCCTGCCAGCTTAGTGGAGTCTGCCACTAGCACAGTCAGTGTAGTCAGCTCAGCTATCCCCAATGAGACCGTGTCTGTTCCTCGATCTAGGTTGGGCAAAACTAAACATGGCGGTATTCACTTTAGCAATCTCACTAGGATAAAGACCTCCTCCATTCCTGTCATTATTGAAAGAGATCGTGATACCTCACATCTCAAAATAGGGCTACTTAATGTTAGATCCCTCACTTCAAAGGCAGTTAAAGTCAATGAACTAATCACTGATCATAATCTTAATGTGATTGGCCTGATTGAAACATGGCTTAAGACTGATGGATTTACTATGTTAAATGAGGCCTCACCTCCTGGCTACACTAGTGACCATATCCCCCGTGCATCCCGCAAAGGCGGAGGTGTTGCTAACATTTACGATTGAAATGTAGGGGAAAAAATGACTGCATTTTCATCTTTTGAGCTTCTAGTCATGAAATCTATGCAGCCTACTCAATCACTTTTTATAGCTACTGTTTACAGGTCTCCTGGGCCATATACAGCGTTCCTCATTGAGTTCCCTGAATTCCTATCAGACCTTGTAGTCACGGCAGATAATATTCTAATCTTTGGTGACTTGAATATTCACATGGAAAAGTCCACAGACCCACTCCAAAAGGCTTTCGGAGCCATCATCGACTCAGTTGGTTTTGTCCAACATGTCTCTGGACCTACTCACTGTCACAGTCATACTCTGGACCTAGTTTTGTCCCGTGGAATAAATGTTGTGGATCTTAATGTTTTTCCTCATAATCCTGGACTGTCGGACCACCATTTTATTACGTTTGCAATCGCAACAAATAATCTGCTCAGACCCCAACCAAGGAGCATCAAAAGTCGTGCTATAAATTCACAGACAACACAAAGATTCCTAGATGCCCTTCCAGACTCATTCTGCCTACCCAAGGACGTCAGAGGACAAAAATCGATTATCCACCTAACTGAGGGACTAAATTTAACCTTGCGTAATACCCTAGATGCAGTCGCACAGCTAAAAACAAACAACATTTTGTCATAAGAAACTAGCTCCCTGGTACACAGAAAATACCTGAGCCCTGATGCAAGCTTCAAGAAAATTGGAACGGAAATTGAGCCAAACTGGAAGTCTTCCTGATTAGCTTGGAAAGTGCCCTCTCTGCTGCTCAATCATCCTATTTTTCCAACTTAATTGAAGAGAAATAAGAACAATACAAAATGTATTTTTGATACTGTCGCAAAGCTCAATAAAAAGCAGCATTCAACAAGAGAGGATGGCTTTCACTTCAACAGTAATAAATTCATGAATTTCTTTGAGGAAAAGATCATGATCATTAGAAAGCAAATTACAGACTCCTCTTTAAATCTGCGTATTCCTCCAAAGCTCAGTTGTCCTGAGTCTGCACAACTCTGCCAGGACCTAGGATCAAGGGAGACACTCAAGTTTTTTAATACTATATCTCTTGACACAATGAGGAAAATAATCATGGCCTCTAAACCTTCAAGCTGCATACTGGACCCTATTTCAACTAAACTACTGAAAGAGCTGCTTCCTGTGCTTGGCCCTCCTATGTTGAACATAATAAACGGCTCTCTATCCACCGGATGTGTACCAAACTCACTAAAAGTGGCAGTAATAAAGCCTCTCTTGAAAAAAACAAACCTTGACCCAGAAAAAATAAAAAACTATCTGCCCATATCGAATCTTCCATTCCTCTCAAAAAAAATGAAAAAGCAGCAACTCACTGCCTTCCTGAAGACAAAGAATGTATACGAAACGCTTCCGTCTGGTTTTAGACCCCATCTGAGACTGCACTTGTCAAGGTGGTAAATGACCTTTTAATGGTGTCAGACCGAGGCTCTGCATCTGTTCTCGTGCTCCTAGACCTTAGTGCTGCTTTTGATACCATCGATCACCACATTATTCTAGAGAGATTGGAAACCCAAATTGGTCTACACGGACAAGTTCTGGCCTGGTTTAGATCTTATCTGTCGGAAAGATAACAGTTTGTCTCTGTGAATGGTTTGTCATCTGACAAATCAACTGTAAATTAAAATGTTCCTCAAGGTTCCGTTTTAGGACCACTATTGTTTTCACTATATATTTTACCTCTTGGAGATGTCACGGACAAGTTCTGGCCTGGTTTAGTTTATCCTGGCCTGGTTTATCCTGGTTTATCTGTCAGAACAATATCAGTTTGTCTCTGTGGAAGGAGGTGCTGACCTGTTGCACCCTCTTCAACCACTGTGATTATTATTATTTGACCCTGCTGGTCATCTATGAACGTTTGAACATATTGACCATGTTCTGTTATAATCACAGTGTGAAGAGGACTGGCCACCCCTCATAGCCTGGCTCCTCTCTAGGTTTCTTCCTGGGTTCTGGCCTTTCTAGGAAGTTTTTCTTAGCCACCGTGCTTCTACACCTGCATTGCTTGCTGTTTGGGGGTTTTAGGCTGGGTTTCTGTACAGCACTTTGAGATATCAGCTGATGTAAAAAAAAAAAATAAATACATTTGATTTAACTGGAAGCCGTTGTTGTCCGCAAAGTTGCAAAGTTGCTTTTGTATATGTATAATACAGTGCATTCAGAAAGTATTCAGACCCCCTTCTCTTTTCCACATTTTGTTACATTACAACCTTATTCTAAAATGGATGAAAATTGATAAATGTTTTCCTCATCAATCTACACACAATACCCCCCATAAAGACAAAGTGGAATTGTATTTTTCTTCACATTTATAACAAATCTAAGCATTCAGACCCTTTGCTGTGAGACACAAAATTGAGCTCAGGCACATCCTGTTTCCATTGATCATCCTTGAGATATTTCTTCAACTTGTTTGGAGTCCAGCTGTGGTAAATAAAGTGATTGTCTAGCCCAGCTGAAATGATTTGCAAAGGCACACGCCTGTCTATTTAAGGTCTAACAGTTGACAGTGCATGTCAGAGCAAAAACCTAGCCATGAGGTTGAAGGAATTGTCCGTAGAGCTCCAAGACTGGATTGTGTCGAGGCACAGATCTGGGGAAGGGTACCAAAACATTTCTGCAGCATTGAAGCTCCCCAAGAACACAGTGGCCTCCATCATTCTGAAATGGAGAAGTTTGGAACCCCAAGACTCTTCCTAGAGCTGGCCGCCCGGCCAAACTGAGCAATCTGGGGAGATCGCCTTGTTTAGGGAGCTGACCAAGAACCCAATGGTCACTCTGACAGTGCTGCAGAGTTCCTCTGTGGAGATGGGAGAACCTTCCAGAAGGACAACCGTCTCTGCAGCACTCCACCAATTAGGCCTTTATGGTAGAGTGGCCAGATGGAAGCCACTCCTCAGTAAAACGGACATGACAGCTCACTTGGAATTTGACAAAAGGCACCTAAAGGACTCTTAGACCATGAGAAACAAGATTGTCTGGTCTGATGAAACTAACATTGAACTCTTTCACCTGAATGCCAAGCGTCACGTCTGGAGGAAACCTGGCACCATCCCTTCGGTGAAGCATGGTGGTGGCAGCATCACCATGTGGGGATGTTTTTCAGAGGAAGGGAAACTAGTCAGGATCGAGGGAAAGATGAACGGAGCAAAGTACAGAGAGATCCTTGATGAAAACCTGCTCCAGAGCACTCAGGAACTCAGACTGGGGTGAAGGTTCACCTTCCAACAGGACAACGACCTTAAGCACACAGTCAAGACAACACAGGAGTGGCTTTGGGACTCTGAATGTCCTTGAGTGGTCCAGCCAGATTCCGGACTTGAACCCGATCAAACATTTCTGGAGAGACCTGAAAATAGCTGTGCAGCGACACTCCCATCCAACCTGAAAGAGCTTGAGAGGATCTGCAGAGAAGAATGGGAGAAACTCCCCAAATACAGGTGTGGTAGTGTTTTAACCAGGAAGACTTGAGGTGTTTCAAGTTTTTAAAACTTTATTTAACCAGGTAGGTTATTTACAACGTCGACCTGGCCAAGATAAAGCAAAGCAGTGCGACACAAACAATAACACACACATGGAATAAACAATACTTACAGTCAATAACACAATAGAAAAAAGTCTGTATACAGTGTGTTCAAATGGCGTGAGGAGGTAAGGCAATAAATAGGCCATAGTAGCAAAGTAATTAAAATGTAGCAATTTAGAAACCAAGGCTGTTGAGTCTGCTGAATAGAATACGGTGATTGACAGAGTCGAAAGCCTTGGCCAGGTCGATGAAGACGGCTGCACAGTACTGTCTTTTATCGATGGCGGTTATTATGATATCGTTTAATACCTTGAGCGTGGCTGAGGTGCACCCGTGACCAGCTCGGAAACCGGATTGCACAGCGGAGAAGGTACGGTGGGATTCAATGGTCAGTGATCTGTTTGTTGACTTGGCTTTCGAAGACCTTAGATGTAAATGTAAATTGTTGGCGATTTTACTGAATTATGAATTGTTCAGCATTCTAATGGCTTGGGGGTAGAGGCTGTTGAGGAGCCTTTTGGTCCTAGAATTTGGCACTCCGGTACCACTTGCCATGTGGTAGCAGAGAAACAGCCTATTGGGTGACTGGAGTCTTTGACAATTTTATGGGCTTCCTCTGACACCGCCTATTATATAGGTCCTGCATGCAGGAAGTTTGGCCCCATTGATGTACTGGGCCATTCGCACTACCCGCTGTAGCGCCTTACGGTCAGATGCCCGAGCAATTGCCATACCAGGTAGTGATGCAACCGGTCAGGATACTCTCGGTGGTGCAGCTGTAGAACCTTTTGAGGATCTGGGTGCCATGCCAAATCTTTCCAGTCTCCTGAGAGGGAAAGGTTTTGTTGTGTCCTCTTCACGACCGTCTTGGTATGTTTGGACTATGATAGTTTGTTGGTGATGTGGACACCAAGGAACTTGAAACTCTCGACCTGCTCCACTACAGCCCAGTCGATGTTAATGGGGGCCTTTCAGCCCTCCTTTTCCTGTAGTCCACAATCAGCTCCTTTGTCTTGCTCACATTGAGGGAGAGGTTATTGTCCTGGCACCACACTGCCAGTTCTCTGACCTCCTCCCTATAGGCCGTCTCATCGTTGTCGGTGATCAGGCCTACCACTGTTGTGTTGTCAGCAAACTTAATGATGGTGTTGGAGTCGTGTTTGGCTACGCAGTTGTGGGTAAACAGGGAATACAGGAGGGAACTAAGTACACACTCTTGAGGGGCCCCAGTGTTAAGGATCAGCGTGGCAGACGTGTTGTTGCCTACTCTTACTACATGGGGGCGGCCGTCAGGAAGTCCAGGATCCAGTTGCAGAGGGAGGTGTTTAGTCCCAGGGTCCTTAGCTTAGTGAGGAGCTTTGTGGGCACTATGGTGTTGAACGCTAAGCTGTACTCAATGAACAGCATTCTCACATAGGTGTTCCGTTTGTCCAGGTGGGAAAGGGCAATGTGAAGTGCAATAGAGATGGCATCATCTGTGGATGTGTTGGGGCGGTATGCAAATTTTAGTGGGTCTAGGGTGTCCTGGAGGATGCTGTTGATGTGAGCCATGACCAGCCTTTCAAAGCACTTCATGGCTACCGACGTGAGTGCCATGGGGCGGTAATCATTTAAGCAGGTTACCTTCGCTTCCCTGGGCATAGGGATTATGGTGGTCTGCTTGAAACATGTAGGTATTCGCGGTCAGGGAGAGGTTTAAAATGTCAGTGAAGACACTTGACAGTTGGTCCGTACATGCCTTGAGTACACGTCCTGGTAATCCGTCTGACCCAACAGCTTTTTTAATGTTGACCTGTTTAAAGGTTTTGTTCACATCAGCTACAGAGACCGTTATCACACAGCCATCCAGAACAACTGATGCTCTTGTGCATGCTTCAGTGTTGCTTGCGTCGAAGCGAGCATAAAAGGCATTTAGCTCATCTGTTAGGCTCGCGTCACTGGGCAGCTCGCATCTGGTTTCCCTTTGTAGTCCGTAATAGTTTTCAAGCCCTGCCACTTCCGACGAGCGTCAGAGCCGTGTAGTAGGATTCAATCTTAATTGTGTATTGACGATCTGTGGTGAGGATTTGAGGATTTCTTATAAGCATCCGGATTGGTCTCCCGCTCTTTGAAAGCGGCAGCTCTAGCCTTTACCTCGATACAGATGTTGCCTGTAATCCATGGCTTCTGGTTGGGAAATATACGTACAGTCATTGTGGGGATGACGTCATCGATACACTTATTGATGAAACCGATGACTGAGGTGGTGTATTCCTCAATGCCATTGGATGAATCCCAGAACATTCCAGTCTGTGCTAGCAGAGTCCTGTAGCATAGCATCCACGTCATTTGACCACTTCTGTAATGAGCGAGTCACTGGTTCTTCCTGCTTTAGTTTTTGCTTGTAAGCAGGAATCAGGAGGATAGAATTGTGGTCAGATTTTCCAAATGGAGGGTGAGGGAGAGCTTTGTATGCATCTCTGTGTGTGGAGGAAAAGTGGTCTAGAGATTCTTTCTCGTGCAGGTAAAAATTTGGTAAAAATTATTTAAGTTTGCCTGCATTGCCTGCAGTCCCCGGCCACTAGGAGCGCCACTTCTGGGTGAGCATTTTCTTCTTTGCTTATGGCCTTATAGAGCTGGTTGAGAGCGGTCTTAGTGCCAGCTTTGTTCTGTGGTGGTAAGTAGACGGCTACGAATAATACAGATGAGAACTCTCTTACATTTACATTTAAGTCATTTAGCAGACGCTCTTATCCAGAGCGACTTACAAATTGGTGCATTCACCTTATGACCTCCAGTGGAACAGTAGTGCATCTAAATCTTTTCAGGGGGAGGGGGGGTGAGAGGGATTACTTTATCCTATCCTAGGTATTCCTTAAAGAGGTGGGGTTTCAGGTGTCTCCGGAAGGTGGTGATTGACTCCGCTGTCCTGGCGTCGTGAGGGAGTTTGTTCCACCATTGGGGGGCCAGAGCAGCGAACAGTTTTGACTGGGCTGAGCGGGAACTGTACTTCCTCAGTGGTAGGGAGGCGAGCAGGCCAGAGGTGGATGAACGCAGTGCCCTTGTTTGGGTGTAGGGCCTGATCAGAGCCTGGAGGTACTGAGGTGCCGTTCCCTCACAGCTCCGTAGGCAAGCACCATGGTCTTGTAGCGGATGCGAGCTTCAACTGGAAGCCAGTGGAGGGAGCGGAGGAGCGGGGTGACGTGAGAGAACTTGGGAAGGTTGAACACCAGACGGGCTGCGGCGTTCTGGATGAGTTGTAGGGGTTTAATGGCACAGGCAGGGAGCCCAGCCAACAGCGAGTTGCAGTAATCCAGACGGGAGATGACAAGTGCCTGGATTAGGACCTGCGCCGCTTCCTGTGTGAGGCAGGGTCGTGCTCTGCGGATGTTGTAGAGCATGAACCTACAGGAACGGGCCACCGCCTTGATGTTAGTTGAGAACGACAGGGTGTTGTCCAGGATCACGCCAAGGTTCTTAGCGCTCTGGGAGGAGGACACAATGGAGTTGTCAACCGTGATGGCGAGATCATGGAACGGGCAGTCCTTCCCGGGAGGAAGAGCAGTTCCGTCTTGCCGAGGTTCAGCTTGAGGTGGTGATCCGTCATCCACACGGATATGTCTGCCAGACATGCAGAGATGCGATTCGCCACCTGGTCATCAGAAGGGGAAAGGAGAAGATTAATTGTGTGTCGTCTGCATAGCAATGATAGGAGAGACCATGTGAGGTTATGACAGAGCCAAGTGACTTGGTGTATAGCGAGAATAGGAGAGGGCCTAGAACAGAGCCCTGGGGGACACCAGTGGTGAGAGCACGTGGTGTGGAGACGGATTCTCGCCACGCCACCTGGTAGGAGCGACCTGTCAGGTAGGACGCAATCCCAGCGTGGGCCGCGCCGGAGATGCCCAACTCGGAGAGGGTGGAGAGGAGGATCTGATGGTTCACAGTATCGAAGGCAGCCGATAGGTCTAGAAGGATGAGAGCAGAGGAGAGAGAGTTAGCTTTAGCAGTGCGGAGCGCCTCCGTGATACAGAGAAGAGCAGTCTCAGTTGAATGACTAGTCTTGAAACCTGACTGATTTGGATCAAGAAGGTCATTCTGAGAGAGATAGCGGGAGAGCTGGCCAAGGACGGCACGTTCAAGAGTTTTGGAGAGAAAAGAAAGAAGGGATACTGGTCTGTAGTTGTTGACATCGGAGGGATCGAGTGTAGGTTTTTTCAGAAGGGGTGCAACTCTCGCTCTCTTGAAGACGGAAGGGACGTAGCCAGCGGTCAGGGATCTCTCTTGGTAGATAGTGTGGTCTACAGCTTATCATAAGGTACTCTACCTCAGGCGAGCAATACCTCCAGACTTCTTTAATATTAGACATCGCGCACCAGCTGTTATTGACAAATAGACCCCCACCCCCATCCCTCGTCTTACCAGAGGTAGCATCTCTGTTCTGCCGGTGCATGGAAAATCAGCAGCTGTTATTGACAAATAGACCCCCACCCCCACCCCTCGTCTTACCAGAGGTAGCATCTCTGTTCTGCCGGTGCATGGAGATGCCAGCCAGCTCTATATTTTCTGTTTCTTCTTTCAACCACGTCTCAGTGAAACATATAATGTTACAGTTTTAATGTCCCGTTGGTAGAATAATCTTAATAGTAGGTCATCAATTTTACTTTCTAAGGATTGCACGTTAGCAAGGAGAATGGAAGGCATTGGGAGTTTACATCGCTCGCCTCAGGCTTCTCAAAAGGATCCCCGATCTGCGTCCCCTTTTCCGGCGTCTTTTCTTCACGCAAAAGGCATGGATCTGGGCCTGTTCCAGTGAAAGGCGTGGATCTGGGCCTGTTCCAGTGAAAGGCATGGATCTGGGCCTGTTCCAGTGAAAGGCGTGGATCTGGGCCTGTTCCAGTGAAAGGCGTGGATCTGGGCCTGTTCCAGTGAAAGGCGTGGATCTGGGCCTGTTCCAGTGAAAGGCATGGATCTGGGCCTGTTCCAGTGAAAGGCGTGGATCTGGGCCTGTTCCAGTGAAAGGCATGGATCTGGGCCTGTTCCAGTGAAAGGCGTGGATCTGGGCCTGTTCCAGTGAAAGGCATGGATCTGGGCCTGTTCCAGTGAAAGGCGTGGATCTGGGCCTGTTCCAGTGAAAGGCATGGATCTGGGCCTGTTCCAGTGAAAGGCATGGATCTGGGCCTGTTCCAGTGAAAGGCATGGATCTGGGCCTGTTCCAGTGAAAGGCATGGATCTGGGCCTGTTCCAGTGAAAGGCATGGATCTGGGCCTGTTCCAGTGAAATCAGGACATCCTTCTCGTTGGGCTCGTTAAAGGAAAAGGTTTCTTCCAGTCCGCGGTGAGTAATCGCTGTTCTGATGTCCAGAAGTTATTTTCTGTCAATAGAGACGGTGGCAGCAACACAATAAGTTAAAAAATAAGTTACACAAAATGCAAAAACGTACTATCAAGGCACAAGGCGAGACACAGATGCAGTCACAGGAGGCAGATGGTTGGAGTTTAAGATGTTTAATAAATCCAAAGGGAATAGGCAAGAGAATGGTGGTGGACAGGCAAAAGGTCAAAACCAGATCAGAGTCCAGGAGGAACAGAGTGGAAGGCAGGCTCGAGGTCAGGGCAGGCAGAATAGTCAGGCAGGAGGGTACAGAGTGGAAGGCAGGCTCGAGGTCAGGGCAGGCAGAAAGGTCAGGCAGGAGGGTACAGAGTGGCAGACAGGCTCGAGGTCAGGGCAGGCAGAATAGTCAGGCAGGAGGGTACAGAGTGGAAGGCAGGCTCGAGGTCAGGGCAGGCAGAAAGGTCAGGCAGGAGGGTACAGAGTGGCAGACAGGCTCGAGGTCAGGGCAAGCAGAATAGTCAGGCAGGAGGTACAGAGTGGAAGGCAGGCTCGAGGTCAGGGCAGGCAGAAAGGTCAGGGCAGGAGGGTACAGAGTGGCAGACAGGCTCGAGGTCAGGGCAGGCAGAATAGTCAGGCAGGAGGGTACAGAGTGGAAGGCAGGCTCGAGGTCAGGGCAGGCAGAATAGTCAGGAAGGAGGGTACAGAGTCCAGGAGGTACAGAGTGGCAGACAGGCTCGAGGTCAGGGCAGGCAGAATAGTCAGGCAGGAGGGTACAGAGTCCAGGAGGTACAGAGTGGCAGACAGGCTCGAGGTCAGGGCAGGCAGAATAGTCAGGCAGGAGGGTACAGAGTCCAAGAGGGAACAGAGTGGCAGACAGGCTCGAGGTCAGGGCAGGCAGAATAGTCAGGCAGGAGGGTACAGAGTCCAGGAGGTACAGAGTGGCAGACAGGCTCGAGGTCAGGGCAGGCAGAAAGGTCAGGCAGGAGGGTACAGAGTCCAGGAGGGTACAGAGTGGCAGACAGGCTCGAGGTCAGGGCAGGCAGAAAGGTCAGGCAGGAGGGTACAGAGTCCAGGAGGGTACAGAGTGGCAGACAGGCTCGAGGTCAGGGCAGGCAGAAAGGTCAGGCAGGAGGGTACAGAGTCCAGGAGGGTACAGAGTGGCAGACAGGCTCGAGGTCAGGGCAGGCAGAAAAGTCAGGCAGGAGGGTACAGAGTCCAGGAGGGTACAGAGTGGCAGACAGGCTCGAGGTCAGGGCAGGCAGAAAAGTCAGGCAGGAGGGTACAGAGTGGAAGGCAGGCTCGAGGTCAGGGCAGGCAGAAAGGTCAGGCAGGAGGGTACAGAGTCCAGAACAGGCAAGGGTCAAAACCGGGAGGGCTAGAAAAAGGTGAAAAGGCAAAGCAGGAAAACGTGAAAATTACTGGTAGGCTTGGACATACAAGACAAACTGGCACAGAGAGACAGGAAACACAGGGGGAAACAAACAACACGCGGAGGGGGTGGATACAATAACGAGGACAGGTGAAACAGGATGTGACATAATCATATAGAACACATACTGTAGGACTATTTCCTATTGCAACATCTAACCACAGACACATTTATAGGGAAACAGAAAAACAAGCAACCTTTGTTTGACAGATAAAAAGGGGCGCCTAGTTTTGCTATCTTTGCTACAGGACTTTTAGACCTGACCAAGTACTACACAAATAATTGACAAAAAACAGTGACAAACAATATTTCTTACGGGTCTCTCAATGAACAGTTTGGAACCCAAAGGCTCTCCAAACACATTACACAAACTGGAACCAACTTCCAGGGGTGGAAAAATACCCAAATGTCATACTTGAGTTAAAGTAAAGATACTTTAATAGAAAGTTACTCAAGTAAAAGTCACCCAGTAAAATACTACTTGAGTAAAAGTATTTGGTTTTAAATATATTTAACTATCAAAAGTCAAATAATAAATATTTTCAAATTCCTCATATTAAGCAAACCAGACGGCATCATTTACTTGTTTTTTTTTATTTGAATTTACAGATAGACATAATTTACAAATGAAGCCTGTGTTTAGTGAATCAGCCAGAACAGAGGCAGTAGGCTTGACCAGGGATGTTCTTTTGATTAGTGTGTGAATTGGACCATTTTCCTGTCCTGCTAAGCATTCAAAATGTAACGATTACTTTTGGTTGTCAGGGAAAATGTATGGAGTAAAAAGTACAACATTTTCTGTAGGAATGTAGTGAAGTAAAAGTTGTAAAAAATATATAAGAAGTTAAGTACAGATACCCCCCCCCAAAAAAAAAACTACTTAAGTAGTACTTTCAAATATTTTTACTTAAGTACTTCACTCCACTGCCAACTTAGTTATTACACTCAACCATACCCCATCTTTAGGTAGCATGGTGATTTAAAAAAACAATGATTACCAAACAGCCAATCAAATGCATAGAACCTTCAGGTGTAAAACCTCTCATAAAGTTGTAGTTAGTGATGGGACGATTGATACTGGAGCTCCAACGCACTTTTCAAAGCACTACTGGTTTGACATAAGGTACCGATCATCGTATTAAAGTAACATTATGACGTGTTTAATGACGTCGAATCTTTTATCACGCGTTTTTTCGTGTTGCAAAATGAGAGATACCACTGATTTCGCTGTTGTGCTTTTGGCTTCCTTCGATGCAAAGTTGCTTTCAAACACCGACCTCTACTGGACACCTTAATTACCAATTTGGTTAGACGTGTTTCGGTTTATAGCACCTGAACCGTAGCTCTGTTGGTAGGGTCAGGGGATGCCAAAAAAACTGGCATCGACACAATATTGAATCCTGGCGATGCCAATGATTGAAAAAACAAAAAACTAAAAACTAAATCGGTGAAACCACAATATCTTCCCATTGTTGTTCAAATAATTCGTTTTATTTAGTGTAGCCTATGACAATATTTTGTCTTCAGCGTAATAATACCACGGATTTTGAAAAAAAATAGTGAACCTGGAGGCAAAATGGGTGGATTTTACCAACTCACATATGGGGGGGGTCTATATAAACATCAAACATGCTGATATTTATCCCTGACCAGCAGATGTCCCGAATGTGCCCTGTGTTAAAATGGTATGTTAAAAGATAACTGTTTTTCGGGAACAATTTGGTGAAAGCTTAAGGGTTCAGAAAGCCTTGAATTCCCATCACTAGTATTATTGTTATTCCTGGTAAGACAGCTCTGCGAATCTGCTCTTTTCTTTACGCCACTCCTAAATATGTGCAAGGAGACTTTTAAACTTTTCTGCCTGTGCTCCCCTAAATAGTATCCATAGGGAAACACTGAAGAAAATTATAGTTCTTACACTGTCACCCTATTATCAGTACATTTCATTCATAGATACAATGAATACAGTCTGTGGATACTTAGTCAACTGAATAATTGTATCCGTTATTATATTTTTTTCAGCACAGGCTGGCCCTACTACAACTATCTTATTGTCTGTGTCCGCTGGAGCGCACACGGAATCAGTGCGCATGTGCAAACGAACAGGGTTTTGGATTGCAAATCCACAAGTCTGAATTTGTATCCCAAAAGTTATTCACAGCCATAAAAGGACTGGATAGAAGAAAAAAAGCAGAATGGTAGAGATTCCGTCCGAGCCAGCTATCACTGTTATAAAGTCACATTATCCGCCAGTTTTTTAAATATATTTTGAATATATTTTAAAATACAGCAGATATCAGTAGAGTAGGAACTAAAGCAAGGAGCTAGGAACCGAATTTGTAATTAATTCGGGGAAGTTTGGGACCACTCGGGACAGCGTCGACCAATCAGATAGCACTGAGGGTCTGTAGTTGGGGAGCGCGTCCACCGCCAAATTCAAACACAGAAAGACTTCCCGTTGACTACTACAGTTAGACGTTTCTCCAGGAGACACACAGAGAGGGAACAAACAACTTTATAAGGTAGATATTATCGAATATAAAGTACTTCATTGTGTATCATAAATGAGTTTGACAGAAAAAGATAACCTATTCACCTCGTTCAAAGGACGATTTAGCTATAAAAAAAAGAAGAAGCAGGCATTCAGAGAGTTTTACGTCAGCTAGCTAATAATGTTAACTTTGTCTGCTTGCTAACTAGCTAATCCGAAGCTGCTAGTATTTTTATTAAAATATTTTATTTAACCTTTATTTAACTAGGCAAGTCAGTTAATAGCAAGGTTAGCGAATTCAAAATTAGAACAAAGTATCTAGCTAGTTAACTTAAGATAGCTACATTTTGTTGATATGGTTATTGGGATGTTAACTAGCATGTGAAATTACTACAGTAGGTAATGTTAGTTAACTGGGTGCTGTAATATATTATACAATATATTACATAATATATATATTATAATATATTGTAACGTTAGTTAACTGGGTACTGTAATATATTATACAATATATTACATAATATATTGTAATTATAATATATTGTAACGTTAGTTAACTGGGTACTGTAATATATTGTAACGTTAGTTAACTGGGTACTGTAATATATTATATTGTAACGTTAGTTAACTGGGTACTGTAATATATTGTAACGTTAGTTAACTGGGTACTGTAATATATTGTAACGTTAGTTAACTGGGTACTGTAATATACTGTAATATATTATACAATATATTACATAATATATTGTAATTATAATATATTGTAACGTCAGTTAACTGGGTACTGTAATATATTGTTGGGGCAAGCCCAAAAAAAGCAGCATAACCGGGCGGTTGTGAACGGCATGACGAAATGTAAACAATGCAAACTTGAGTTGACTCCTTTTCAGAGACAAAACGCTTAAATAAGGTAAGGCTCCAGCAGATACCGGAGCGAACGGCTCTTTTTTTTTGGCGATTTTCGGTAACCGAATTGCGTCGGTGAAACAGCCGTTTATTTGGCTCCCTGAGATGCATACTGCTACTACTGTTTGTTTGTTTTAGCTCCATACAACGATAATTGGCACAACGTTATAAAAACATTATCTGAAGCTTTGTAAGCCCTCACTGCAGGAACAATGGATAGTGAGGAGAGCCTTTTTCTGGTTCACACATTTTTTGCAATGCGTTCATTTTTTGCGGGACAGGAATTTGGTCAGGTACAAATGTATTTGAATTCACATGTCACGATCTGACATTATGGCAGGCAACTTTGTAGTCTTTACATTCCTTTTTCAAAACGTTCCTGGTATTAAACACCCACACCAGAGACGATACGTCAGTGGGATGATTCGATTACGCTGAGCCGCGGGCTCGTTACGTCATCGGGCGAAAGCGTGGAGGGAAAAGCCACTTACTGAAATGGAACAGTAATCTGCGCCTCTCAGTCATTTTGTCAACAAGGCAGCATGGTGCAACGTCCAGAAAAAAAACATATATCATTTTTTAATAATAAAAAAACTCGTTTTCATTTGGGGATGCAGAGTGTGCTGAAAAACAATCACTTTTCCATGTGGAAAACACAGAATCCTACTCATTACTCCACATGCTCCTACATCACTTTGTTTCGAGCCGACATCACTGTGGGCTTTGAACCGGGCACCTGGCTCGTACCCAGGAGTGTGCCAGCTATCTAATGTAATCAACGTTTACCTGGTGCAAAACACGCCTACATGGACACCCGGGCGAAATGAACCAAACCCCCTCATTGGCAAGACGCTGGCAGTTCGGTTAACACTTCGAGTCCAAATATATCACACTTCAACTTGAACGCTTACATGTTGACTGACAACATTGTGCAACAAATGTAAACTCAGGGCTGGGTTTTATTTGAATGGTACCACCCACCAGCATGGCATTGTTTATTAATCAGAAACACCTGCAAAGTTCGCAAGTCGTGACTGAGTTTAGCAGGGTACACTGTGGTTTTAGAAGTAAGTGGGGGGGTATAACCTGGCGGTGGGTCTTGATCGAGTAGTAGTGTTTACGACCAATTTCAATCAATTGGTCCATTTTAAAACGGGTCTTTTTTTCCATGTTCAACACGGGGTGTGTCTATAATACAATCAACTAGGTACTGAAATTGTCTGACGCTTTAAGCGCGCGGTTTGATTAAATAATTAACACACACAAATGACTCAAGAGGGAGCCAGAGATCAATATAACCAGAACCTGTTCCTGACCCTCCTGCTGCAGAGATCAATATAACCAGAACCTGTTCCTGACCCTCCTGCTGCAGAGATCAATATAGCCAGAACCTGTTCCTGACCCTCCTGCTGCAGAGATCAATATAACCAGAACCTGTTCCTGACCCTCCTGCTGCAGCAGCTGGCCTTTGCAGATTCTGGCTTTGTGTTCCTGATGTAGTTGGTAAAAGGCTACACCAAGGAAACCTTTTCCATTCTGGCTTTGTGTTCCTGATGTTGTTGGTAACAGGCTACACCAAGGGGTCGGAAACCTTTTCCATTCTGGCTTTGTGTTCCTGATGTAGTTGGTAACAGGCTACACCAAGGAAACCTTTTCCATTCTGGCTTTGTGTTCCTGATGTAGTTGGTAACAGGCTACACCAAGGGAAACCTTTTCCATTCTGGCTTTGTGCTCCTGCTGTTGTTGGTAACAGGCTACACCAAGGGTCGGAAACCTTTTCCATTCTGGCTTTGTGTTCCTGATGTAGTTGGTAACAGGCTACACCAAGGGTCGGAAACCTTTTCCATTCTGGCTTTGTGTTCCTGATGTAGTTGGTAACAGGCTACACCAAGGGTCGGAAACCTTTTCCATTCTGGCTTTGTGTTCCTGATGTTGTTGGTAACAGGCTACACCAAGGAAACCTTTTCCATTCTGGCTTTGTGTTCCTGCTGTTGTTGGTAACAGGCTACACCAAAAGGGTCGGAAACCTTTTCCATTTGGCTTTGTGTTCCTGATGTTGTTGGTAACAGGCTACACCAAGGAAACCTTTTCCATTCTGGCTTTGTGTTCCTGCTGTTGTTGGTAACAGGCTACACCAAAAGGGTCGGAAACCTTTTCCATTTGGAGTGACAATTTATCTTACTATTTCCACTAATCTACCTGCCAGTTACGATTTTCATATGCACATTTTCGTGGAACAGTTTAATTTTAATTTTTATACTAGTCTTTTTATATCAATCATAGACTGTAGACTAACCACATACAATCTAAATGACAATTATTGAAATCTAAAAGTAACTTTCATTTCCAACTATGTAAAAATGGCCTACATAAAGCCAATGCATAACATTGCAGCCCGCAGGTAGAAAACTCAGGGCTGGGTTTTATTTGAATGGTACCTGATGAAAATAAATACATATCCTATAAACCACATTGGCTATGCATGGCCTGTATGCAACGAACTTGAAACATTGTATAATATTCTGGGCCCTCAGTTTCCCAAGCCAGTGAGCTTTGGGACAGACACAGCTGCAGGCTATTTGTGCAAAAGGGATAAGAAGTAATCAGGTATTCTACGATGTTTCCCTGGATCAGAACATTACATTTCTTCCTTTCATGCTGAGTGGTTATCGAAAGGGAGAGAGCTGGAAATATTGTTCAAATACTTTGATGAACATCTCAATTGATCCTAAAAACACACTTTGTTTACTCGCTGTTTCAGGTGAAGAAAAATATGATTTTGAGAAACTCCACAGCTCATTAGTGGTGGTGTGTTAAGACAATCAGAAACACTATCAGACATCACCTCTCACAGCTCTTAGAGACTGACCCAGGAAGACTCACAGCTCTTAGAGACTGACCCAGGAAGACTCACAGCTCTTAGAGACTGACCCAGGAAGGCTCACAGCTCTTAGAGACTGACCCAGAAAGACTCACAGCTCTTAGAGACTGACCCAGGAAGACTCACAGCTCTTAGAGACTGACCCAGGAAGACTCACAGCTCTTAGAGACTGACCCAGAAAGACTCACAGCTCTTAGAGACTGACCAGAAAGACTCACCGCTCTTAGAGACTGACCCAGGAAGACTCACAGCTCTTGGAGACTGACCCAGGAAGACTCACAGCTCTTGGAGACTGACCCAGGAAGACTCACAGCTCTTAGAGACTGACCCAGGAAGACTCACAGCTCTTAGAGACTGACCCATAAAGACTCACAGCTCTTAGAGACTGACCCAGGAAGACTCACAGCTCTTAGAGACTGGCCCAGAAAGACTCACAGCTCTTAGAGACTGACCCAGGAAGACTCATAGCTCTTAGAGACATACCCAGAAAGACTCACAGCTCTTTAGTGGTGGTGTGTTAAGACAATCAGAAAAACTATCAGACATCCCCAAATGGACACATGTTATAGGCCTACAGTTGCGCGCAGGCCAGGTAGCCTAGTCTTACTTCTATATGCGTCCTTACATTGACAGGAGCATTTCAAACAAAAGACGGCCAATAAATTGACAACTCATAAATGGAGTGAAATAAACAAGCTTGTTTCTCAGAAGTGTTATGAGTTCTGCAAAACACATTTCCAATCTGACAATGTTAAATAACTAATATATTGAATGCATTAACAGAAATGAACGTAAATAAACATTGCAGATTTAGAAATTGTGAATTAACGGCAAATTAATAGACACTGCAACTAATTTTTAAATTATTTTTTTAACCTTTTATTTAACTAGGCAAAGTCAGTTAAGAACAAATAACAGCCTACCAGGGAACAGTGGGCAAACTGCCTTGTTCAGGGGCAGAACGACCTTGTCAACTCAGGCATTTGATCCAGCCACCTTTCGGTTACTGGCCCAACACTCTAACCACTAGTCTACCTGCCGCCCCTCCACTCTAACCACTAGGCTACCTGCCGTCCCTCCACTCTAACCACTAGGCTACCTGCCGCCCCTCCACTCTAACCACTAGGCTACCTGCCACACAAAAGTTATGAAACAATATGTATACCCATGAAATTGCAGGAGAGGACACATTCTGATGTACCTTGTGTATCTGAGCCACAGTCCCCATTTGATTGTCATCACTGCGGCCTCCTCAATGGATTTGTCCAGAGACCAAATCAGACAGGTGTCTCGTGTAATAAAATAAAATAAATAAAAAATATAAAATAAAATAAACATATACACTACCGTTCAAAAGTTAGTTTGTTTCAAAGAAACACAATTAAAAATAACATCCAATTGATCCGAAATACAGTGTAGGCCTTGCTAATGTTGTAAATGACTATGGTAGCTGGAAATGGCTGGTTTTTAATGGAATATCTACATAGGCGTACAGAGGCCCATTATCAGCAACCATCACTCTTGTGTTCCAATGGCACGTTTTATTTATTTCACCTTTATTTAACCAGGTAAGCTAGTTGAGAACAAGTTCTCATTTGCAACTGCGACCTGGCCAAGATAAAGCATAGCAGTGTGAACAGACAACAACACAGAGTTACACATGGAGTAAACAATAAACAATAAACAACAATAAACAAGTCAATAACACAGGAGAAAAAAAGAGTCTATATACAATGTGTGCAAAAGGCATGAGGAGGTAGGCGAATAATTACAATTTAGCAGATTAACACTGGAGTGATAAATGATCAGATGGTCATGTGCAGGTAGAGATACTGGTGTATAAAAGAGCAGAAAAGTAAATAAATATAAACAGTATGGGGATGCGGTAGGTAAAATTGGGTGGGCTATTTACCGATAGACTATGTACAGCTGCAGCGATCGGTTAGCTGCTCAGATAGCAGATGTTTGAAGTTGGTGAGGGAGATAAAAGTCTCCAACTTCAGCGATTTTTGCAATTCATTCCAGTCACAGGCAGCCTAGAACTGGAACGAAAGGCGGCCAAATGAGGTGTTGGCTTTAGGGATGATCAGTGAGATACACCTGCTGGAGCGCGTGCTACGGGTGGGTGTTGCCATCGTGACCAGTGAACTGAGATAAGGCGGAGCTTTACCTAGCATGGACTTGTAGATGACCTGGAGCCAGTGGGTCTGGCGACGAATATGTAGCGAGGGCCAGCTGTGATAAACGGATGGCACTGTGATAAACTGCATCCAGTTTGATGAGTAGAGTATTGGAAGCTATTTTGTAGATGACATCGCCGAAGTCGAGGATCTGTTGATAGTCCATTTTACTAGGGTAAGTTTGGCGGCGTGAGTGAAGGAGACTTTGTTGCGGAATAGAAAGCCGACTCTAGATTTGATTTTAGATTGGAGATGTTTGATATGAGTCTGGAAGGAGAGTTTACAGTCTAGCCAGACACCTAGGTACTTATAGATGTCCACATATTCTAGGTCGGAACCATCCAGGGTGGTGATGCTAGTCGGGCGTGCGGGTGCAGGCAGCGAACGGTTGAAAAGCATATATTTGGTTTTACTAGCGTTTAAGAGCAGTTGGAGGCCACGGAAGGAGTGTTGTATGGCTTTGAAGCTCGTTTGGAGGTTAGATAGCACAGTGTCCAAGGAAGGGCCAGAAGTATACAGAATGGTGTCGTCTGCGTAGAGGTGGATCAGGGAATCATTGATATATACAGAGAAAAGATTCGGCCCGAGAATTGAACCCTGTGGCACCCCCATAGAGACTGCCAGAGGACAAGACAACATGCCCTCCGATTTGATACACTGAACTCTGTCTGCAAAGTAGTTGGTGAACCAGGCAAGGCAGTCATTAGAAAAACCGAGGCTACTGAGTCTACCGATAAGAATATGGTGATTGACAGAGTCGAAAGCCTTGGCCATGTTGATGAAGACGGCTGCACAGTACTGTCTTTTATCGATGGCAGTTATGATATCGTTTAGTACCTTGAGCGTGGCTGAGGTGCACCCGTGACCGGCTCGGAAACCAGATTGCATAGCGGAGAAGGTACGGTGGGATTCGAGATGGTCAGTGACCTGTTTGTTGACTTGGCTTTCGAAGACCTTAGATAGGCAGGGCAGGATGGATATAGGTCTGTAACATTTTGGGTCCAGGGTGTCTCCCCCTTTGAAGAGGGGGGTGACTGCGGCAGCTTTCCAATCCTTGGGGATCTCAGACGATATGAAAGAGAGGTTGAACAGGCTGGTAATAGGGGTTGCGACAATGGCGGCGGATAGTTTCAGAAATAGAGGGTCCAGATTGTCAAGCCCAGCTGATTTGTACGGGTCCAGGTTTTGCAGCTCTTTCAGAACATCTGCTATCTGGATTTGGGTAAAGGATAACCTGGAGAGGCTTGGGCGAGTAGCTGCGGGGGGGGCGGAGCTGTTGGCCGAGGTTGGAGTAGCCAGGAGGAAGGCATGGCCAGTCGTTGAGAAATGCTTGTTGAAGTTTTCGATAATCATGGATTTATCGGTGGTGACTGTGTTACCTAGCCTCAGTGCAGTGGGCAGCTGGGAGGAGGTGCTCTTGTTCTCCATGGACTTCACAGTGTCCCAGAACTTTTTGGAGTTGGAGCTACAGGATGCAAACTTCTGCCTGAAGAAGCTGGCCTTAGCTTTCTTGACTGACTGCGTGTATTGGTTCCTGACTTCCCTGAACAGTTGCATATCGTGGGGACTATTCGTCTACGTTGTGGTAGCTAATCCAAGTTCATAATTTTAAAAGCTAATTGATCATTAGAAAACCCTTTTGCAATTATGTTAGCACAGCTGAAAACTGTTGTTCTGGTTAAAGAAGCAATAAAACTGTCCTTCTTTAGACTAGTTGAGTATCTGGAGCATCAGCATTTGTGGGTTCGATTACAGGCTCGAAATGACCAGAAAACAAAGAACTTTCTTCTGAAACTCGTCAGTCTATTCTTGTTCTGAGAATTGAAGGCTTTTCCATGCGAGAAATTGCCAAGAAATTGACGATCTGGTACAATGCTGTGTACTACTCCCTTCACAGAACAGCGCAAACTGGCTCTAACCAGAATAGAAAGCGTGGGAGGCCCCGGTGCACAATTGTTGCAAGAGGTTTCCGGGGTCATGGTATGTGCCTAGAACAAACTACTGACTCGGGACCAACAGACCTTTACAGGTTGGGCGCGCTCATACCATTTGAGACTCTAAAATACCATCCGAGACACTCAAGCATTCCCTTTTAGGATCACAGACCACGTCATAATCTTCAGATGGACTTTGTTTTGCAGTGCTTTCTAGTTCACTCCAAAACCACCGTTTTTCCCCCCCAGGCGTGTTTAAGTGACCTCAGCCATCTGTTGTGCAGAATTTCATCCCACAATGGAAAGATGGGCACCAGTTTTTATTATGTGCTTATATTTTACATTTTGATGCTTGTTCTACATTTCTATCTGAACGCTCTACATTGTTGTGTGTGTGTGTACTGCTGAACACAGCCCTGATCTCTTCCTCTTCCCTCCCTGATTGGCCAGCTTCAGCATGTCGTCGTCGGTGATGAGTGGCGTGGCGGTGTGGAGGGCTCACAGCGTCCTGGAGGAGTCAGACGGCGGCGAGTCCAGCTCCCCTGAGGCACCCCCCCCTGACCGCTTCAGGAAGCTACGCTCCTCCTCCTCTCTCAACTCCCTCCGCATGTCTCTGAAGAGGAGGCTTCCGCTGCGCTCTGTACAGGTAAGAGTGTGAATCAAGCTGCACACGTCCTCAATGGCTCCCTATTTAGTTCACTACTTTTGACCAGAGTAATTTGGGATACATAGAAAGACCTCATCCTAGATAACATCTCCTGCCATTGGGACCTTAAGCAAAGCAACTAACCCCTCTCTGTCCAGAGTCTGTGTGTACACTGAGTTTACAAAACATTATAAGAACACCTTCCTAATATTGAGTTGCCCTGAGAACAGCTTCGGTTTGTCAGGGCATGGACTCTAAAGCGTTCCACAGGGATGCTGGTCCATGTTGACTCCAATGCTTCCCACAGTTGTGTCAAGTGCCACTGAATGTACAAAACATGAAGGTGCCCCCCCCTTGCCCTCAGCCTCATTTTGTCGGGGCATGGACTCTACAAGGTGTCGAAAGCGTTCCACAGGGGTGCTGGTCCATGTTGACTCCAATGATTCCCACAGTTGTGTCAAGTTGGCTGGATGTCATTTGGGTGGTGGACCATCCTTGGTACACACAGAAAACTTGTGTGAAAAACCCAGCAGCGTTGCAGTTCTTGACACCAAACCGGTGCTCCTGGCACCTACTACCATTACCCCGTTCAAAGGCACTGACGTCTTTTGTCAATTCACCCTCTAAATGACACACGAACACAATCCAATTCTCAAGGCTTAAAAAATCCTCCTTTGCCCTCATTTACATGTCTCATCCCCTTCATTTACATGGCCCCTCCCCTTCATTTACATGTCTCCTCCCCTTCATCTACACAGATTTTTGAAGTGTATTTAACAAGTGACATCAATAAGGGATCATACTGTGTTCTTAATGTTTTATTGTGTGTGTGTGTGTGTGTGTGTGTGTGTGTGTGTGTGTCGGGCTGCTAAGATAATAATCCTATCGTCCTGTCCGATAATGGCCAATAAAAAGTGGTGCATTGTTCCTCCAGACCAACTCACTGCCAGACCCTGAGCTGACCCCTGACCCCACCTGGGAGAGTCTGCAGGCCAATCAGAAGACCAACGCTGTCTGCCAGCTCACACGCAGCGCACGCAGCCACATCGGGGGAGTGTACCAGGTAGGAGACACTGACCGTAGCGGTGCCTCTGCTTTTTCCTGCACCGCAATTGCTAATAACCCATCCGCAACCCTGTATGTGATCAAGTAAAAATCTGAAGCGTCTGACCCCAACCTGCTAATATAGAAGACGCTCTGCAGGCTACAGTCAGAACCGCTCTGTGGGCTACAGTCAGAACCGCTCTGTAGGCTACAGTCAGAACCGCTCTGCAGGCTAGTCAGAACCGCTCTGCAGGCTACAGTCAGAACCGCTCTGTAGGCTACAGTCAGAACCGCTCTGCAGGCTACAGTCAGAACCGCTCTGCAGGCTACAGTCAGAACCGCTCTGCAGGCTACAGTCAGAACCGCTCTGCGGGCTACAGTCAGAACCGCTCTGTGGGCTACAGTCAGAACCGCTCTGTGGGCTACAGTCAGAACCGCTCTGTAGGCTACAGTCAGAACCGCTCTGTAGGCTACAGTCAGAACCGCTCTGTGGGCTACAGTCAGAACCGCTCTGTGGGCTACAGTCAGAACCGCTCTGTAGGCTACAGTCAGAACCGCTCTGTGGGCTACAGTCAGAACCGCTCTGTGGGCTACAGTCAGAACCGCTCTGCGACCGCTCTGCGGGCTACAGTCAGAACCGCTCTGCGGGCTACAGTCAGAACCGCTCTGCAGGCTACAGTCAGAACCGCTCTGCAGGCTACAGTCAGAACCGCTCTGAACCGCTCTGCGGGCTACAGTCAGAACCGCTCTGTAGGCTACAGTCAGAACCGCTCTGTGGGCTACAGTCAGAACCGCTCTGTAGGCTACAGTCAGAACCGCTCTGCAGGCTACAGTCAGAACCGCTCTGTGGGCTACAGTCAGAACCGGGGGAATGATTTTTGGACAGGGGAGTGCAGGATATGTTTCTGCTTATAGTTTCTGATATTTTAGTAGACTTTAGTTAGTTAACTTGTTAACTCCTAATTAGATACATGCAGCTTCTCTTCAGTCATTATATGTTGCCCTAGAAGACAACCTTTTGCTCAACAGAATTCCATAAGCCAATAGAATGGCTCGTAGTTGACATAGTTGACGTCGGTAAAGTTCTGTCACCTCTGCTTCTTTAGAGGGTGTTTAGGGACCGGGGAGAAAATGCAATACGTTTCTGTGCCAAACTTCCAAATGACATCATTTTGACCAGTTGTAAAGGAAATAGAAAAGCTGTGAAAACAACCCAACGTGCTTCTGATAAGATTTCAGTTTGGCTTGGATGAATATTTGTATGTGGTTGAAATAGTATCGGCTTATATGATGCTGATGAAGATGTAGACCGTCTGTAGAGGTGCTAACTGCGCATTCGTATTCTCTCAAGATGCTGAAAGAAATCATGTTTCTCCACTCCTGTTTGAGTCAATTTAGCCTACATTTGGGGAAATGTTTAATTCTGTTAATATTAAAGGCGAACTTTACACCTAGTGTTTTTCTCGTCTCCCTACATAATTATGCGGGGGTGTTTCAGACATAATTATTCACTATTTTTGCACCGGGAGATGTCATTGGTTGATTGAGCCTGCTGTCGGATAAAAAAAAAAAATGAATAGTCATGTTTTAATAGAAATTATGGTGGCTTTTGTGTTTCGCCGATTGCACAATCACACTAGTAGATATGGCTGTCCTTGTTCAATAGAGCCTTGGGACTAGTCTAGTCTACAAAAATCTCTTAAATTGGAAACACTTATCTCCCTCACTAGCTTTAAGCACCAACTGTCAAACTTCCAAATGACATACTTTGACCAGTTGTAAAGCCCACCTATAATTTAGCCCAAACAACTACCTCTTTCCCAACTGTATTTAATTTATTTATTTATTTGTATCCTTTGAAATAGTATTATTTTTATTTCTACTTTGCACATTCTTCCATTGCAAAACTACCATTCCAGTGTTTTAAGATGCTATATTGTATTTACTTTTCTCCACCATGGCCTTTTTTGCCTTTACCTCCCTTCTCACCTAATTTGCTCACATTGTATATAGACTTGTTTTTTTACTGTATTATTGACTGTATGTTTGTTTTACTCCATGTGTAACTCTGTGTCGTTTCAACTAATTTTGCTTTATCTTGGCCAGGTCGCAATTGTAAATGAGAACTTGTTCTCAACTTGCCTACCTGGTTAAATAAAGGTGAAATAAAAAAATAAAAAATAGTCTCAACGATGTTCCTATCTGCCAGGACATTATAGCATATCTAGGTTGACTCATTGTCCCCCTGGCTTTGTAAAGACTACAGCCTGCCGGGAGCCATATACATCCCTTGTTCCCACCATCGAAATCAGGCTTTTCAAAACGGGCCGGTACTAGTTCACAGGTTCACTGTCTATCCAAGATGACTAAATAATTAGCTACAAATGGCTGCTACTTTCCCAACTGTATTTTCTTTCCATGAAGATTTTGCTCCTTTGCACCATTTTTTTAAATTTATTTTACATTCTTCCAGCATAACTACCATTCATTTGAGCTAGAATACACTGGAGAGGAGTTGAGACGGCGAGAAAAATAATTGCGAGACCAGCAAGCAGCGGCAGCCTAGACCAGCAAGCAGCAGCAGCCTAGACCAGCAAGCAGCAGCAGCCTAGACCAGCAAGCAGCAGCAGCCTAGACCAGCAAGCCAGCCTAGTTTCTACAGCATTATTGACCAGCAAGTTTGTTTTACTCCATGCAGCAACCAGCAAGTGCGGCAGCCTAGACCAGCAAGCAGCCTTGCCAGCTTGGCCAGCCTAGACCAGCAAGCAGCAGCAGCCTAAACCAGAACTTGTTCTCAACTTGCCTACCAGCAAGTTAAATAAAGCGGCAGTGAAAGCAAAAAAATAAAAAAGTAGTCTCACCAGCAAGTTCAGCTGCCAGGACAGCCTATAGCATATCAGCCTTGACCAGCATTGCCCAGCTGGCTTTGTAAAGACAGCAGCCTGACCAGCAAGCAGCATCAGCTGGTTCCCACCATCGAAATCAGGCTTTTCCAAAGCAGCCTAGACCAGCAAGTAGCTAGTTCAGCAAGTTCACTGTCTAGCCAAGATGACTAAATAATTAGCTGGACCAGCACAAATGGCCTAGACCAGCAAGCAGCAGCAGCCTCTTTCCATGAAGAGACCAGCAGCAGCCTAGACCAGCAAGTAGCCATTTTTAAATGTTATTTTACATAGCAGCATAGCCTATACCAGCAATTCATTTGAGCTAGACTAGACCAGCAAGCACTGGAGAGGAGTTGACCAGAAGCAGCCTAGACCAGCAAGTAAAATAATTGCAGAGCTGGACAGCAAGCAGCCTAGACCAGCAAGCAGCAGCAGCCTAGACCAGCAAGCCTAGACAGCAGCAGCCTAGACCAGCAAGCAGCACCAGCTGGACCAGCAGCAGCCTAGACCAGCAAGCAGCAGCAGCCTAGACCAGCAAGCAGCAGCAGCCTAGACCAGCAAGCAGCAGCAGCTGGACCAGCAAGCAGCAGCAGCCTAGACCAGCAAGCAGCACCAGCTGGACCAGCAAGCAGCAGCAGCCTAGACCAGCAAGCAGCAGCAGCCTAGACCAGCAAGCAGCAGCAGCCTAGACCAGCAAGCAGCACCAGCTGGACCAGCAAGCAGCAGCAGCCTAGACCAGCAAGCAGCAGCAGCCTAGACCAGCAAGCAGCAGCAGCCTAGACCAGCAAGCAGCACCAGCTGGACCAGCAAGCAGCAGCAGCCTAGACCAGCAAGCAGCAGCAGCCTAGACCAGCAAGCAGCCTAGACCAGCAAGTAGCCTAGACCAGCTGGACCAGCAGCAGCCCTAGACCAGGCCTAGACCAGCAGCAGCCTAGACAGCCAGCAAGTAGCCTAGACCAGCAGACCAGCAAGCAGCGGCCAGCAAGCAGCGGCAGCCTAGACCAGCAAGCAGCCTAGACCAGCAAGTAGCCTAGACCAGCAAGCAGCCTAGACCAGCAAGTAGCCTAGACCAGCAAGCAGCACCAGCTGGACCAGCAAGCAGCAGCAGCCTAGACCAGCAAGCAGCAGCAGCCTAGACCAGCAAGCAGCGGCAGCCTAGACCAGCAAGCAGCAGCAGCCTAGACCAGCAAGCAGCCAGCCTAGACCAGCAAACAGCAGCAGCCTAGACCAGCAAGCAGCGGCAGCCTAGACCAGCAAGCAGCGGCAGCCTAGACCAGCAAGCAGCGGCAGCCTAGACCAGCAAGCAGCAGCAGCCTAGACCAGCAAGCAGCAGCCTAGACCAGCAGCAGCAGCCTACACCAGCAAGCAGCAGCAGCCTAGACCAGCAGCAGCCCTAGACCAGCTGGACCAGGACTCAGGAGGATAAATTGTTTTGCTGTCGGCCGCTAGCTACCCGTATAATCTCTTAACTGAGGTAGTGTTGTCCAGTACAATTTGGTGATCAATTCGGCCATAACGGGGCTTGCTAGAACCACTACAAGCCAAGTTTAACTAGCTAGCTGTGTTTGTTATACCTCAAATGTACTCGCTAGCTAGCTAATGCGTGTCTGTGAGACATCTCATATTCTGCACCAATACTGCTACACCCAAACACACCATATGCCAGTATTCCCTTTGTAGAACTGAAGTATTTATTATAAGCATTAGTAGTATATTTTTCTTCTGTCGGGTGTACAAAACATAAAGAAGACCTGCTCTTTTTTAAAAAATTATTTTACCTTTATTTAACTAGGCAAGTCAGTTAAGAACAAATTCTTATTTTCAATGACGGCCTAGGAACAGTGGGTTAACTGCCTGTTCAGGGGCAGAACGACAGATTTGTACCATGTCAGCTCGGGGGTTTGAACTTGCAACCTTCCGGTTACTAGTCCAACGCTCTAACCACTAGGCTACCCTGCCGCCCCGGTCTTTCCATGACCAGAGCCTTCACCTGGTCAGACTATTGATCCCCTTATTGATATCTCTTGTTAAATCCACTTCAATCAGTGTAGATGAAAGGGAGGAGACCAGCTCGAGAAGGGCAGCACGCAACTCAGTATTAAGAATGGTGTTCCTAATGTTTGGTATACTTGGTGTATGTCATACATTGTCATTACTGTTCCTGCATACTGCTGTGGAAACTCACCTCGGTCTCCAGAGCAAAATTAATGTGGTCTTGAATACATGCCATGTCTACTTATTTGCTATATTCTTTTTTTTATTTTTTTGAATTTGAATCGGTCTAATCTACTGTTTTTATGTTTACTGGAGAGCACATTAGTTCAAATGATACACCAACTCTCTGCATCATTTGTTTTTTAGCAGTAAGACTGAAGCCAAATACATGTCATCAATATCACAATGAATTGATCCAGAAGTTGAAGTCGACACCTCTATTGGTTTCCGATGCAGCTGGAATCATTTAGTCACTTGTCAGTACACTTATGAAACAAGATGATCCAAACCCCCATTATATACACACTGTAGAACAGCTAGTGACGTGCCAGCAACAAACGCTGACACATCCAAGTATATCGGACCAAATTATGAAAGACAGGGGCAGAACGACAGATGTCGTTCAGCTCGGGGGTTTGAACTTGCAATCTTCCAGTTACTAGTCCAACACTCTAACCACTAGGCTACCCTGCCGCCCCGGGAGGTGAAGCTAAAGTCATTCTTCTACCTAAGAATAGTAAAGTGTGATCCCTCAGGCCTGGAGGGAGGCTAAAGTCATTCTGCTACCTAAGAATAGTAAAGCCTCCTTTACTGGCTCAAATAGCCGACCAATCAGCCTGTTACCAACCCTTAGTAAACTTCTGGAAAAAATAGTGTTTGACCAGATACAATGTTATTTTACAGTAAACAAATTGACAACAGATTTTCAGCTTATAGGGAAGGACACTCAACAAGCACAGCACTTACACAGTCTGATGATTAGCTGAGAGAAATTGCTAAAAAATAATTGTGGGGGCTGTCTTGTTAGACTTACAGTGCAGCTTTTGACATTATTGATCAAAGTCTGCTGCTGGAAAAATGTATGTGTTCTGGCTTTACACCCTCTGCTATAATTGTGGATAAAGAGTTACACAGAGGGTGTTCTATAATGGGAGCCTCCCCAACATAATCCAGGTAGAATCAGGAATTCCCCAGGGCAGCTGTCTAGGCCCCTTACATTTTTATTTTTTTACTAACGTCATGCCACTGGCTTTGAGTAAAGCCAGTGTGTCTATGTATGCGGATGACTCAACACTATACACGTCAGCTACTACAGTGGCTGAAATGACTGCAACACTCAACACTATACACGTCAGCTACTACAGTGACTGAAATGACTGCAACACTCAACACTATACACGTCAGCTACTACAGTGACTGAAATGACTGCAACACTCAACACTATACACGTCAGCTACTACAGTGACTGAAATGACTGCAACACTCAACACTATACACGTCAGCTACTACAGAGACTGAAATGACTGCAACACTATACACGTCAGCTACTACAGTGACTGAAATGACTGCAACACTCAACACTATACACGTCAGCTACTACAGTGACTGAAATGACTGCAACACTCAACACTATACACGTCAGCTACTACAGTGACTGAAATGACTGCAACACTATACACGTCAGCTACTACAGTGACTGAAATGACTGCAACACTTAACAAAGAGCTACAGTTAGTTTCAGAGTGGGTGGCAAGGAATATGTTAGTCCTAAATATTTCTAAAACTAAAAGCATTGTATTTGGAACAAAACACTCACTACACCTAAACCTCAACTAAATCTTGTAATAAACCATGTGGAAATTGAGCAAGTTAAGATGACTAAACTGCTGGAGTAACACTAGATTGTAAACTATCATGGTCAAAACATTGATACAGTGGTAGCTAAGATGGGGAGAAGTCTGTCTATAATAAATCGATGCTCTGCCTTCTTAACAGCACTATCAACAAGGCAGGTCTTGTCACCTGGACTACCGTTCAGTCGTGTGGTTGGGTGCCACAAAAAAAGGGCTTAGGAAAATTGCAATTGGCTCAGAACAGGGCAGCACGGCTGGCCCTTGGATGTACACAGAGAGCTAATATTAATAATATGCATGTCAATCTCTCCTGGCTCATAGTGGATGAGTTTGACTTCATCACTACTTTTATTTGTGGTATTGACATGTTGAATGCACCGAGCTGTCTGTTTGAACTACTGGCACACAGCTCGGACACCCATACATACCCCACAAGACATGCCACCAGAGGTCTCTTCACAGTCCCCAAGTCTAGAACAGACTATGGGAGGTGCACAGTACTACATAGAGCCATGACTACATGGAACTCTATTCCACAGTACTACATAGAGCCATGACTACATGGAACTCTATTCCACAGTACTACATAGAGCCATGACTACATGGAACTCTATTCCACAGTACTACATAGAGCCATGACTACATGGAACTCTATTCCACAGTACTACATAGAGACATGACTACATTGAACTCTATTCCACAGTACTACATAGAGCCATGACTACATGGAACTCTATTCCACAGTACCACATAGAGCCATGACTACATGGAACTCTATTCCACAGTACTACATAGAGTCATGACTACATGGAACTCTATTCCACAGTACTACATAGAGCCATGACTACATGGAACTCTATTCCACAGTACTACATAGAGTCATGACTACATGGAACTCTATTCCACAGTACTACATAGAGCCATGACTACATGGAACTCTATTCCACAGTACTACATAGAGTCATGACTACATGGAACTCTATTCCACAGTACTACATAGAGCCATGACTACATGGAACTCTATTCCACAGTACTACATAGAACTCATGACTACATGGAACTCTATTCCACAGTACTACATAGAGCCATGACTACATGGAACTCTATTCCACAGTACTACATAGAGCCATGACTACATGGAACTCTATTCCACAGTACTACATAGAGCCATGACTACATGGAACTCTATTCCACAGTACTACATAGAGCCATGACTACATGGAACTCTATTCCACAGTACTACATAGAGCCATGACTACATGGAACTCTATTCCACAGTACTACATAGAGCCATGACTACATGGAACTCTATTCCACAGTACTACATAGAGCCATGACTACATGGAACTCTATTCCACAGTACTACATAGAGCCATGACTACATGGAACTCTATTCCACAGTACTACATAGAGCCATGACTACATGGAACTCTATTCCACAGTACTACATAGAGCCATGACTACATGGAACTCTATTCCACAGTACTACATAGAGCCATGACTACATGGAACTCTATTCCACAGTACTACATAGAGACATGACTACATGGAACTCTATTCCACAGTACTACATAGAGCCATGACTACATGGAACATTCCACAGAACTCTATTCCACAGTACTACATAGAGCCATGACTACATGGAACTCTATTCCACAACTACATAGAGCCATGACTACATGGAACTCTATTCCACAGTACTACATAGAGCCATGACTACATGGAACTCTATTCCACAGTACTACATAGAGCCATGACTACATGGAACTCTATTCCACAGTACTACATAGAGCCATGACTACATGGAACTCTATTCCACAGTACTACATAGAGCCATGACTACATGGAACTCTATTCCACAGTACTACATAGAGCCATGACTACATGGAACTCTATTCCACAGTACTACATAGAGCCATGACTACATGGAACTCTATTCCACAGTACTACATAGTCATGACTACATGGAACTCTATTCCACAGTACTACATAGAGCCATGACTACATGGAACTCTATTCCACAGTACTACATAGAGACATGACTACATGGAACTCTATTCCACAGTACTACATAGAGCCATGACTACATGGAACTCTATTCCACAGTACTACATAGAGCCATGACTACATGGAACTCTATTCCACAGTACTACATAGAGCCATGACTACATGGAACTCTATTCCACAGTACTACATAGAGCCATGACTACATGGAACTCTATTCCACAGTACTACATAGAGCCATGACTACATGGAACTCTATTCCACAGTACTACATAGAGCCATGACTACATGGAACTCTATTCCACAGTACTACATAGAGCCATGACTACATGGAACTCTATTCCACAGTACTACATAGAGCCATGACTACATGGAACTCTATTCCACAGTACTACATAGAGCCATGACTACATGGAACTCTATTCCACAGTACTACATAGAGCCATGACTACATGGAACTCTATTCCACAGTACTACATAGAGCCATGACTACATGGAACTCTATTCCACAGTACTACATAGAGCCATGACTAAATGGAACTCTATTCCACAGTACTACATAGAGCCATGACTACATGGAACTCTATTCCACAGTACTACATAGAGCCATGACTACATGGAACTCTATTCCACAGTACTACATAGAGCCATGACTACATGGAACTCTATTCCACAGTACTACATAGAGCCATGACTACATGGAACTCTATTCCACAGTACTACATAGAGACATGACTACATGGAACTCTATTCCACAGTGACATAGAGCATGACTGGAACTCTATTCCACAGTACTACATAGAGCCATGACTACATGGAACTCTATTCCACAGTACTACATAGAGCCATGACTACATGGAACTCTATTCCACAGTACTACATAGAGCCATGACTACATGGAACTCTATTCCACAGTACTACATAGAGCCATGACTACATGGAACTCTATTCCACAGTACTACATAGAGACATGACTACATGGAACTCTATTCCACAGTACTACATAGAGCCATGACTACATGGAACTCTATTCCACAGTACTACATAGAGCCATGACTACATGCTCATTCCACAGTACTACATGGAACTCTATTCCACAGTACTACATAGAGCCATGACTACATGGAACTCTATTCCACAGTACTACATAGAGCCATGACTACATGGAACTCTATTCCACAGTACTACATAGAGCCATGACTACATGGAACTCTATTCCACAGTACTACATAGAGCCATGACTACATGGAACTCTATTCCACAGTACTACATAGGAGCCATGACTACATGGAACTCTATTCGACTCTATTCCACAGTACATACATTTTATTTTAGTAATAATGACAATTATAACAATACTGAATGAACACTTATTTTAACCTAACCTGGACTAGGGTTAACTGATTGGGAGTAGGACTAACCTGGGCAGGGTTAACTAACTAACAGATTGGAGTAGGACTAACCTGGACTAGGGTTAACTAGGGGTTGGGAGTAGGACTAGACTAGGGTTAACTAGGGGTTGGGACTAACCTGGACACCTAGGGGTTGGGAGTGGAACCTGGACTAGGGAACTAGGGGTTGGGAGAGACTCACCTGGACTATTAACTAGGGGTTAGGACAACCTGGGCTGGACTTGAAGGCTCTCATGCTGTCGGCCAGACCCTCCCTGCTACTGTAGTCGAGGCGGGACGCGATAACGGTGATGTCACTGTGGCTGAATGAAACCTTGAGAACCTGTTGTACCTGGGTCTCCAGGTGGGCTAGCATTATGATTTTTCAGCGCCGATTAATCGGAACAAGAATTTAAACACACCCTGGAACAAGAATGATTGAGTTCTTAACTTTTGGAACAAGAATTTGTTCTTAATGAACACCCTGAACAAGAATGATAAGAATGAGTTCTTAACAATGGAACAAGAATGAATGAACACTCACACCCTGGAACAAGAATGATTTTAACTTAATGGAACAAGAATGATAAGAATGAGTTCTTAACTGACTCACACCCTGGAACAAGAATGATAAGAATGAGTTCTTAACTGACTCACACCCTGGAACAAGAATGATAAGAATGAGTTCCTAGTTAAAAGGTAAAACACTTATTTTAACATAATATAATCCATCAATAAAATCAATTTAGCCTCAAATAAATAATGAAACATGTTCAATTTGGTTTAAAAATAATGCAAAAACAAAGTGTTGGAGAAGAAAGTAAAAGTGCAATATGTGCCATGTAAGAAAGCTAACGTTTAAGTTCCTTGCTCAGAACATGAGAACATATGAAATCTGGTGGTTCCTTTTAACATGAGTCTTCAATATTCCCAGGTAAAAAGTTTTAGGTTGTAGTTATTATAGGACTATTTCCCCTCTATACCATTTGTATTTCATATACCTTTGACTATTGGATGTTCTTATAGGCACTTTAGTATTGCCAGTGTAACAGTATAGCTTCCGTCCCTCTCCTCGCTCCTCCCTGGGCTCGAACCAGCAACACAACGACAACAGCCACCCTCGAAGCAGCGTTACCCATGCAGAGCAAGGGAAACAACCACCCCAAGGCTCAGAGCGAGTGACGTTTGAAACGCTATTAGCGCACGTTAACGAGCCAGCCATTTCACATCGGTTACACCAGCCTCATCTCGGGAGTTGATATGCTTGAAGTCATAAACAGCACAATGCTTGACGCACAACGAAGAGCTGCTGGCAAAACACACGAAAGTGCTGTTTGAATGAATGTTTACGCACCTGCTTCTGCCTACCACCGCTCGGTCAGATACTTAGATACTTGTATGCTCAGTCAGATTATATGCAACGCAGGACACGCTAGATAATATCTAGTAATATCATCAACCATGTGTAGTTAACTAGTGATTATGATTGATTGATTGATTGTTTTTATAAGATACGTTTAATGCTAGCTACCAACTTACCTTGGCTTACTGTGGAGTAAGCCACAAGGGGCAGGTCGTTATTGCGTTGGACTAGTTAACTGTAAGGTAGCAAGATCGTTCAGGGCCAAATAGCATTCCAATTCGCTTGGTTGTTTTTGTTGATTTCTTTCCAGCATGTCAAATAGTTTTACTTTCTCATAATGTGTTTGGGTCTAATTGTGTTTCTGTCCTGAACCTAGAGAAGGAGTCCCCTCAGCCAGCTGGTCCTGGGGCTCTGTTCACAAACACAAAACAGACCCCACAGAGCCATCACCTACAGAGAGATGAATCTAGAGAAGAGTCCCCTCAGCCAGCTGGTCCTGGGGCTCTGTTCACAAACACAAAACAGACCCCACAGAGCCATCACCTACAGAGAGATGAATCTGGAGAAGGAGTCCCCTCAGCCAGCTGGTCCTGGGGCTCTGTTCACAAACACAAAACAGACCCCACAGAGCCATCACCTACAGAGAGATGAACCTGGAGAAGAGTCCCCTCAGCCAGCTGGTCCTGGGGCTCTGTTCACAAACACAAAACAGACCCCACAGAGCCCCAGGACCAGCTGGCTGAGGGGACTCCTTCTCTAGGTTCATCTCTCTGTAGGTGAGGGATTTGTGGTGGAATGCTTTGATCTCAAACCAATCGCATCTACTCACGACCGCTCATGTTGTAAACACAGTCCAGTTCAAAGTGAATGGCACAGATCCATATATGGCAAGGGTCTATTTGCATATAGGCCTACTGCAGCTCTGATTGGTTATGCTGCACCGGTCTGTGTAGAGTATGCAATAGAATCATACTCCGATGAGTTCTGCCTACAACCAAATCTCTTGCATAGTTTGTTTTGGTATGTTGCATTGAAAGTGGCCAATATTTCGTTGATTCGATCACAATTACCACCGTAACAGGGAAAACTCTAGAAAGTTGAATGAAGTTCAATCTGTGCTTCTCTCTTTGGGCTGATATTTAATCTGTCCCTGGGAGCTGCAAGGCTACTGCACACCCACGCGCAGCTTGGTCTCCACCAAGAGAGAGAATCTTTGATTCTGTGAAAGTCCAGCTGAAACTGTTTGGGGTTACCCAATAAAAAAATCCAAGTTTATCCAACTCTAAATCTTATCTTTTTGTTAAAAAATTTTTTTTTTTAAACATGCTGAAAAATTCTGCTTGTGATCTCTTTTCTCTCTTTCTCAGAAGCTT
Organism: Oncorhynchus nerka; assembly: GCF_034236695.1. Lineage (NCBI taxonomy): Eukaryota > Metazoa > Chordata > Actinopteri > Salmoniformes > Salmonidae > Oncorhynchus > Oncorhynchus nerka. Next base: position 49,843,366 of record NC_088414.1, read on the forward strand.
CAGAGGAACAGAGCAGTGGTACAGGATCAGGAGGAGTGTTTGGTGGCGACACCTGGCCAGGTGTGTGAGAGGGGAGAGAACAACGAGGGGGTCACCTCCCGTACACCCAGGCGCACCCCCGTCCGTTCCACCACACTCATACCTACAACAACCCCCAGTCGCACCCCCAGAGCCACCGTGCCCAAACGCACCCCTGCCTCAGGCCGCAGGGGGAGGAGAACCACAGGGCGAAGTCCTGAGGTGACAGGAGTGAAGAACGTGGGAGGGAGGAGGCAGCTGGTTCGGATGGCTGCACTACGAAGCCCCTTCGCATCTCCTAACACTCAGAGCCTCAGACGGTGAGGACACACCCCCACACACACACACACATGTATACATACACACACACACACCCACACATGTATACACACGCACACTCACATGTATAATACATACACACACACACCCACACATGTATACACACACACACGCACACACACATGTATACATACACACACACACACACACACGTATACATACACACACACACACACACACATGTATACATACACACACACACACATATACATACACACACACACATGTATACATACACACACACACACACACACATGTATACATACACACGCACACACACCCATACGTGTACACATATATAGTACCTACTCATTCCAGTTTTTTTTCAATTTTTTTTTACTATTTTACACATTGTAGAATAACAGTGAAGACATCAAAACTATGAAATAACACACATGGAATCATGTAGTAACCAACAAAGTGTGAAATGTAAACAATAGTAAAAAAGAAAGAAAGAAAACCCCCTGAATGTGTCCAAACTTTTGACTGGTACTGTACATCCCTACACACACATCCACACTCTCAAACAATGTATACCCGAATTGACCATGCCCAGAAATGGAGTGCGTGTGATTGACTGGTGTGTCCTGCTCTCTGATTGGTTCCTGTGTATGATTGACAGGAAGTTTGGCCGGGACCTGGAGAGTGTGTCCAGCGGTCTCAGGAAGCTGAAACGTCTGTCCCACGCCTTTGATGATGTCATAGGGAGAGACGACCGGTGAAGAGAACACTAACATTTATTCATACAGATACCGTCTGTTACGCAGTGTTTTACTCACTATATTTACACTAGTATTTATATAGGACAATGAGAGGGGTTAGGCTGGGGAGCAGGACAGAGACAGATACCATCTGTTACAGTGTTTTACTATGTAGTGAGGGGTTAGGCTGGGGAGCAGGATAGAGAACTATGTAGTGAGGTTAGGCTGGGGAGCAGGACAGAGAACTATGTAGTGAGGTTAGGCTGGGGAGCAGGATAGAGGACTATGTAGTGAGGTTAGGCTGGGGAGCAGGACAGAGGACTATGTAGTGAGGTTAGGCTGGGGAGCAGGACAGAGGACTATGTAGTGAGGTTAGGCTGGGGAGCAGGACAGAGGACTATGTAGTGAGGTTAGGCTGGGGAGCAGGACAGAGGACTATGTAGTGAGGTTAGGCTGGGGAGCAGGACAGAGGACTATGTAGTGAGAGGTTAGGACATGGAGCAGGACAGGACTATGTAGTGAGAGGTTAGGCTGGGGAGCAGGACAGGACTATGTAGTGAGGGGTTAGGCTGGGGAGCAGGACAGAGGACTATGTAGTGAGGTTAGGCTGGGGAGCAGGACAGAGAACTATGTAGTGAGGTTAGGCTGGGGAGCAGGACAGAGAACTATGTAGTGAGGTTAGGCTGGGGAGCAGGACAGAGAACTATGTAGTGAGAGGTTAGGACGGGGAGCAGGACAGGACTATGTAGTGAGAGGTTAGGCTGGGGAGCAGGACAGGACTATGTAGTGAGAGGTTAGGCTGGGGAGCAGGACAGAGGACTATGTAGTGAGAGGTTAGGCTGGGGAGCAGGACAGAGAACTATGTAGTGAGAGGTTAGGCTGGGGAGCAGGACAGGACTATGTAGTGAGAGGTTAGGACGGGGAGATGTTAGCAAATCTGGCTCAGATATGCGTTTCCTGTTCTGGGGCCCTGAGGAGGGGCTCCTGTCTAACGGTCGCCTGCCCTAAAACCTTTCAGCTGCTCTCTCCTTCCCGCCCGCTCAGATTCAAATTCGGTCTGTGGTATGTGGATGAGTGAGGGAGGACTGGGAGGGGGGTGATGTGGGGATGGTTGGAGAGGACAGGGGGGAGTCAGAACTCTATAGTTGGACTTGTTTTAGGAGTGATGCTTAGGGGAGGAGGGTGTGTGTGTGTGTGAGACTACGCAGGCCAGTCAAATTTCCGCCCTGCCCCGGTCAACTGTAAGTGCTGTTATTTGTGAAGTGGAAACGCCTAGGAGCTCACAGAATGAGCTGAAGAATTCGCTATGACAGCCAATTAATATCTAGTATAACTTTTGATTTCACCCCCATCTCAAAAATATATATATATATTTTTTTTACAGTTTAAATGTTTTTATGGAGTGGTCTTCTGTGCTTCGGCCATGCAGTGCGCATCGCAAAAGGGATTTCTGTCCTCGTTATGAAATGAACTTTACCCTCTATTTCTAAAAAATAAACAACATAAAACGCTGATTGTTTAAAGCAAAACTACCAAAACTATTGCTGATGGTGAACCTGAACAATCCAAATAGAATCGGTTGTAGTTTTCAACAGGTATAGCCAGATGATTGGTCGACAGTAGCTGACTTTGACTCCAGTAAAACACCATTTTCAACATCTCCATATAGGTAACAATAACATAACAAATCACATAGGTTGACACGCAACTAATTAAGGCTAATAATCACGGTCGGCCATTTTATCATTTGAACACCATCATTCCACTGGACAGAACATTATCATTGACAGATACATTTTATTTCTGAAATTTACAATGCAACATGCTAACGGGCAGCTGGTACATGATATAACATGCTACTGTAAGCACCTATAATTTAGAATGGAAATTATATCAACTGTAACATATCAGCTGGGACTGGAATACATTCTACGCTGGGACTGTAAAGCACCTCTAATTTAGAATGGAAATTACAATGTAACATGCTATCAGTTGGGACTGTAAAGATAACATGCTGTAAAGGTATATCAGCTGGGACTGTAAGCACCTATAATTTAGAATGGAAATTACAATGCAACATGCTATCATTGGGACTGTAAAGATATATCAGCTAGCACAGCTGGGACTCTAATTTAGAATGGAAATTACAATGGGACTGTTGCTATATCAGCTGGGACTGTAAAGCACCTCTAATTTAAAATGGAAATTACAATGCAACATGCTACATTCTAGCTGCGTAGATATATCACCTCTAATTTAGAATGGAAATTATCAATGGGACAACATGCTACTGTAAAGGAATACATGCTGGGACTGTAAAGGTATATCACCTCTAATTTAGAATGGAAATTACAATGTAATCATGCTACGTATATGCTGGGACAAAGGTACATCACGGGACTGTAGCATATCAGCTGGGACTGTCATTTAAAGAATGGAAATTCATATGTTAGTATATCGGGACTGTAAAGTTCTCCCTGGGACCAAACCGTATTCAAAATAAAAGCTGGTACTGTAAAGTATATCAGCTGGGACTGTAAAGGTATATCAGCCAATGTATCTAATTGCCTTGAAAAGGTATATCAGATGGGACTATGCACATCACTGTAAAGGTAATGAACACTGAAGTTGATCATGAACATTTTTGTCATTTCAGTAGGATTTTAAAGTTATGAACTGGGAATTGGATTTAACTTTATCAGTGTCATTTTTCAGCTGATGAATTCTATCAGATTTTAAGACTTGTTCAAACGATGAAATTAGGTCCAACAACTGTAAGTCAGACTTTATCAGTGAAAATCCTGGGAGTCTCTGTCTGTCAGCTGGGACTGTAAGGCCCAGTTATCTCTTTGTAAAGATTTATCAGCTGGGACTGTCGGATAGCTGATTAAATGCTGGGACTGTAAATAGAATGGACAGAACATGGGACTGTATCATTGACTTGAATGGGGACTGTAAAGTTATCAGCTGGGATGTTATATTTCTTTCAGTGGGATTTTAAGCTGGGACTATCCGACTGCTAAAGATATATCAGATGGGACTGGGCAGCTGGGACTGTAAAGGTATATCAGCTGGGACTGTAAAGGTATATCAGCTGGGACTGTAATGGTATATCACTGTAAAGGTATATCAGATGGGACTGTAAAGGTATATCAGCTGGTACTGTAAAGGTATATCAGCTGGGACTGTAAAGGTATATCAACTGGGACTGTAAAGGTATATCAGCTGGGACTGTAAAGGTCAGCTGGGACTGTAAAGGTATATCAGCTGGGACTGTAAAGGTATATCAGCTGGGACTGTAAAGGTATATCAGCTGGGACTGTAAAGGTATATCAGCTGGGACTGTAAAGGTATATCAGAAAGGTGGGACTGTAAAGGTATATCAGCTGGGACTGTAAAGGTATATCAGCTGGGACTGTAAAGGTATATCACTATCAGCTGGGACTGTAACGGTATATCAGCTGGGACTGTAAAGCTGGGACTGTATATCAGCTGGGACTGTAAAGGTATATCAGCTGGGACTGTAAAGGTATATCAGCTGGGACTGTAAAGGTATATCAGCTGGGACTGTAAAGGTATATCAGCTGGGACTGTAAAGGTATATCACTGTAAAGGTATATCAGCTGGGACTGTAATGGTATATCACTGTAAAGGTATATCAGCTGGGACTGTAAAGGTATATCACTGTAAAGGTATATCAGCTGGGACTGTAAAGGTATATCAGCTGGGACTGTAAAGGTATATCAGATGGGACTGTAAAGGTATATCAGATGGGACTGTAAAGGTATATCAGCTGGGACTGTAATTGTATATCAGCTGGGACTGTAAAGGTATATCAGCTGGGACTGTAAAGGTATATCAGCTGGTACTGTAATGGTATATCAGCTGGGACTGTAAAGGTATATCAGCTGGGACTGTAAAGGTATATCAGCTGGGACTGTAAAGGTATATCAGCTGGGACTGTAATGGTATATCACTGTAAAGGTATATCAGATGGGACTGTAAAGGTATATCAGCTGGGACTGTAAAGGTATATCAGCTGGGACTGTAAAGGTATATCAGCTGGGACTGTAAAGGTATATCAGCTGGGACTTTAAAGGTATATCAGCTGGGACTGTAAAGGTATATCAGCTGGGACTGTAAAGGTATATCAGCTGGGACTGTAAAGGTATAACCCTCTCTGTTGTTAACCCTGTTGTTCTTCGTCCTGCAGCAGAACCTTCAACTACTCTCTAATTGCAGAGTGAATATGCAGGTAACCACGTTTACACTAGCTAACTGTCTCACCTAACACTCTGTTACTGAACTACTGCTGGTACTGGGCCATCTGCCCCTGATTGAATGGCAGAGTTGACCTCGTGGCTGATTGGTTGGCTGACTGACTGACTTGACTGCATGGGAGAGTTGACCTCGTGGCTGATTGGTTGGCTGACTTGACTGCATGGGAGAGTTGACCTCGTGGCTGATTGGTTGGCTGACTGAGAGTTGACTTGACTGATGGCTGAGAGCATGGGAGAGTTGACCTCGTGGCTGATTGGTTGGCTGACTGACTGACTTGACTGCATGGGAGAGTTGACCTCGTGGCTGATTGGTTGGCTGACTGACTGCATGACATTGCATGGTGCTGTCCATCTAAAAGCCTAAAAGATACTCAGACTGGTGGGCTTCCATTCAGACACAACAACAACAGACTGATACTCAGACACAACAACAACAGACTGATACTCAGACTGGTGGGCTTCCATTCAGACACAACAACAACAGACTGATGATACTCAGACACAACAACAACAGACTGATACTCAGACCGGTGGGCTTCCATTCAGACACAACAACAACAGACTGATACTCAGACACAACAACAACAGACTGATACTCAGACTGGTGGGCTTCCATTCAGACACAACAACAGACTGATACTCAGACACAACAACAACAGACTGCTACTCAGACTGGTGGGCTTCCATTCAGACACAACAGACTGAACAACAGACTGATACTCAGACTCATTCAGACACAACAACTTCCATTCAGACACAACAACAACAGACTGATACTCAGACCGGTGGGCTTCCATTCAGACACAACAACAGACTGATACTCAGACCGGTGGGCTTCCATTCAGACACAACAACAACAGACTGATACTCAGACACAGACACAACAGACTGATACTCAGACACAACAACAACAGACTGATACTCAGACACAACAACAACAGACTGATACTCAGACCGGTGGGCTTCCATTCAGACACAACAACAACAGACTGATACTCAGACCGGTGGGCTTCCATTCAGACACAACAACAACAGACTGATACTCAGACACAACAACAACAGACTGATACTCAGACCGGTGGGCTTCCCTTCAGACACAACAACAACAGACTGATACTCAGACATTCAGACAACAACAGACTGATACTCAGACCGGTGGGCTTCCATTCAGACACAACAACAACAGACTGATACTCAGACACAACAACAACAGACTGATACTCAGACCGGTGGGCTTCCATTCAGACACAACAACAACAGACTGATACTCAGACACAACAACAACAGACTGATACTCAGACACAACAACAACAGACTGATACTCAGACTGGTGGGCTTCCATTCAGACACAACAACAACAGACTGATACTCAGACACAACAACAGACTGATACTCAGACCGGTGGGCTTCCATTCAGACACAACAACAACAGACTGATACTCAGACAACAACAACAGACTGATACTCAGACTGGTGGGCTTCCCTTCAGACACAACAACAACAGACTGATACTCAGACACAACAACAACAGACTGATACTCAGACTGGTGGGCTTCCCTTCAGACACAACAACAGACTGATACTCAGACACAACAACAACAGACTGATACTCAGACTGGTGGGCTTCCATTCAGACACAACAACAGACTGATACTCAGACACACAATAACTACCCAGTTGGTCTTGACAAAGCTTGAGTTCTGATTCTCGCTCCTTCTCCAGAAGTGTGTGATTGTTCACGTCCACTCTAAAAGCATTGGATTGGTGCAAGAAAGAAGAGGGGTCCTATAAAATAGAACGAGGACAGAATCACGGAATCCAGACATTTAAAACGGAATTCAACAATATTCAAAAAAATAGTAGGGAATCAAATAACTGCATTGAATTTAGTAATTTTATGTATTTTCTACTAAGTTAATTATATTCCTGCAACTTCCTGAAGAGGCGCAGGAATGTCCACTTAGCTGTTAGCGATGATGATAAGTCTTCTGGTAGATGGAAAGCCTTTCCCCATATAAAACTAAATGAAATGTCATCTACAAAGTAGCCTATGACTATCTGGTAGAATGCTGATAGGATTATTTTCATTCATCCAGTGGCCATTTTGTTTTGAAAACTGTGATGGGGGGGAAAAAAAATCCCTCACAAAACTCTGCAATCAGATGAGCACTAAAGAAACCTTTGCTAACCAAACAACAATGCACACTAACTACACCCAGAAACACAGAGGTTTCCAAGACCTCACAGTGGTCTCCTGAGGTGCTTTAATCATTGTTGTGGACTTACAACATCCAGGTTTGTTGTTTTTCTATTTAAAAAAAAAATAGTGCTTTTTGAGAGTGAAAACCTGAAAAGACCTGTGGAAACCTGGAAAAACTAAATGTAGAAAATACTCAAACGGAATCAGGAAAAGATGTAACCTATTTTTAAAGAAGGCCCTACTGGAGGGAGGTTCCTCCATATGCCTGAGGAAAGAACAAGTATACACTTCTAGAAGGGTAGAGAATTAGAACTCGTCCCTGGAGAGGTCAGGAGTCTGTCTGGAACGCAGCCACAAGAGGGCAGAGAAGTGTCATGTCATTACGTCAGATAACTAAGAGCCTCTCATTGTGACCAGTGGACAGGCATGTGACGCTGATGTGAATCCCCCAAAAAAAAAACACAGTGAATGAATGGATGGCTCACATTGTTTAACTGACACAAAGACTGCTGCTATCAACCAGACACACTGACTCAACCAAACTCTCCTCCTTCTCTTTTCCCTCTCACCCCCTCCAGAGGTCCTGTGCAGCAGAGCGTTATGGTGAGGAGGTTGGACCCCAGCGGGAGGCTTGGCTGCTCTTCTTTCACAGAGCCAAACGCCTCCTACTAGCTCAGTCTCACGTCAGAATTCGCCGTTGATCCATGTTTCTCAAACGTCAAAATGCAAAGTTTTAAAAAAAAGATCATGTTTTTCTCAACACCTGCATTGTTTGCTGTTTGGGGTTTTAACTGCAGCACTTTGAGATTTTAAAAAAATACATTTGATTTGATTTGATTTTTAGACATTTAAAGATTTAGGGTTAAGTTCAGGCTGGTTTCCCCCCTCAGCTCCCGACGTCCTCAGACATAGATGGACGTCGGATACTGACTGGTATCACGGGGGACCTGGTTCACCTTGCAGTCCTCAAGCCACACTGAAACCCCACACACCTTCCTGTTACAGTGTGTTGGTGTGAGGAATATGTATCTTTCCATATTCTAGATGTACAGTTGCAGCCAAATAGATTGGCATCCTTGCAACTTCTCTTAAATAATTCCCTTTTTTTTCTCTTCTCTTCTTTAAGTTAACGTTTGAAATTGGTCTCCGCACCTTTTTTGTTATTGGATTGTCAACATTGAGGAACATATGTTTATTTTGTTGCTAGTTTTTGCACATCTTTTTGTTCAAGATAACTGCAGACAAATGTTTCTTCTTCCATCAATGAGCTTGCTGCACTATTCTACTGGAGATTTGACCTTCAGAAAATAACAGATCTAGTTATTCAATGCCCTCCACCAACTGCTGTTTGGAGCTTTCCCCCAAAGGTAATGGATGTGATTCTGGACTCTTCACCGGCCTCTCCAGAACAGTCCAGCGTTGTCGTCTTGAACCATTCCAGGGTGCTTCTATGTGTTTTAGGGTTGTTGTCCTACTAGAAGACCCACAACCTTCAACAGAGAGACATTGCACTCCAAAATGCCCTGATAATCTACTCATTGCATGATTATTTTTGTCTTGTTGGGGGGGGGGGTCTTCCTGGTGTTTACCAACAACCAAAACAAAGCATTCAGATAAAATAACACAATCAAAGATGGTGGAGGTTTGCTTTGCTGCTTCTGGTACTAGTGGTCTTGGAACAGGAGATTCTGGGTTTTCTGGAGTCCAATGTTCAACCCAGTATCCAAAAACAGGGTCTCCATTAAAGGTTGTGGTTCTTCCAGCAGGACAATGACCCCTAAAACAGAGGTTCTGGTGCGCCCAGCTAAGAGTCCCCAAATTGACAGTTGAAAAGGTGTGTCAAGCATATATATGTTTTGCTTCAAGAAGTGTCTGCGGTTATCATGGTCAATAGGCTGTGCAACCAAGTACTAAGCTCTGAGGTGCCAATCATTTTGTCCATGACATTTGTCTTTTAAGTTTACAATTTGTAATTTTAGAAAATAAAGTTGACCAAAAAAAAAAAAAAAAAAAATGGTTCTGCAATGTTGAAGATCTAATAAGGTGTGGTGACTAAACGTTTCTCAAATTTGAACTTATTTGAGAAACGGGGGACTAAGAAAAGTACATGCGCGTGTTGGTACATACCGGTTACTGTCTACCAGCCTGGGACAGTTTCTATACAGTATGTTCATGTATTCTATTCACCTGATGTTTGCCCGCCCACTTGACCCAGCTCCTGTCTATTCACCTGATGTTTGCCCGCCCACTTGACCCAGCTCCTGTCTATTCACCTGATGTTTGCCCGCCCACTTGACCCAGCTCCTGTCTATTCACCTGATGATTCCCTTCCCACTTGACCCAGCTCCTGTCTATTCACCTGATGTTTCCCCGCCCACTTGACCCAGCTCCTGTCTATTCACCTGATGATTCCCCCCCACTTGACCCAGCTCCTGTCTATTCACCTGATGATTTCCCCCCACTTGACCCAGCTCCTGGTCTATTCACCTGATGATTGCCCGCCCACTTGACCCAGCTCCTGGTCCAACAGGATGATTCCCCGCCCACTTGACCCAGCTCCTGTCTATTCACCTGATGTTTCCCCGCCCACTTGACCCAGCTCCTGTCTATTCACCTGATGATTCCCTTCCCACTTGACCCAGCTCCTGTCTATTCACCTGATGTTTCCCTGCCCACTTGACCCAGCTCCTGTCTATTCACCTGATGTTTCCCGCCCACTTGACCCAGCTCCTGTCTATTCACCTGATGTTCCCCCACTTGACCCAGCTCCTGTCTATTCACCTGATGATTGCCCTGCCCACTTGACCCAGCTCCTGGTCCAACAGGATGATTCCCCGCCCACTTGACCCAGCTCCTGTCTATTCACCTGATGATTCCCTTCCCACTTGACCCAGCTCCTGTCTATTCACCTGATGATTCCCTGCCCACTTGACCCAGCTCCTGTCTATTCACCTGATGTTTCCCCCCACTTGACCCAGCTCCTGTCTATTCACCTGATGATTCCCTTCCCACTTGACCCAGCTCCTGTCTATTCACCTGATGATTCCCTGCCCACTTGACCCAGCTCCTGGTCCAACAGGATGATTCCCCGACCCCAGCTCCTGTCTATTCACCTGATGATTCCCTTCCCACTTGACCCAGCTCCTGTCTATTCACCTGATGATTCCCTTCCCACTTGACCCAGCTCCTGTCTATTCACCTGATGTTTGCCCGCCCACTTGACCCAGCTCCTGTCTATTCACCTGATGTTTCCCGCCCACTTGACCAAGCTCCTGTCTATTCACCTGATGATTGCCTTCCCACTTGACCCAGCTCCTGTCTATTCACCTGATGATTCCCTTCCCACTTGACCCAGCTCCTGTCTATTCACCTGATGTTTCCCCGCCCACTTGACCCAGCTCCTGTCTATTCACCTGATGTTTGCCCACTTGACCCAGCTCCTGTCTATTCACCTGATGATTCCCTGCCCAGCTTGACCCAGCTCCTGTCTATTCACCTGATGATTCCCTTCCCACTTGACCCAGCTCCTGTCTATTCACCTGATGTTTCCCGCCCACTTGACCCAGCTCCTGTCTATTCACCTGATGTTTGCCAACAGGATGATTCCCCGCCCACTTGACCCAGCTCCTGTCTATTCACCTGATGTTTCCCAGCTCCCACTGATTCCCCGACCCAGCTCCTGTCTATTCACCTGATGATTCCCTTCCCACTTGACCCAGCTCCTGTCTATTCACCTGATGTTTCCCTGCCCACTTGACCCAGCTCCTGTCTATTCACCTGATGTTTCCCCGCCCACTTGACCCAGCTCCTGTCTATTCACCTGATGATTCCCTTCCCACTTGACCCAGCTCCTGTCTATTCACCTGATGATTCCCTGCCCACTTGACCCAGCTCCTGGTCCAACAGGATGATTCCCCGCCCACTTGACCCAGCTCCTGTCTATTCACCTGATGATTCCCTGCCCACTTGACCCAGCTCCTGTCTATTCACCTGATGATTCCCTGCCCACTTGACCCAGCTCCTGTCTATTCACCTGATGTTTCCCCGCCCACTTGACCCAGCTCCTGTCTATTCACCTGATGTTTCCCCGCCCACTTGACCCAGCTCCTGTCTATTCACCTGATGATTCCCTTCCCACTTGACCCAGCTCCTGTCTATTCACCTGATGATTCCCTTCCCACTTGACCCAGCTCCTGTCTATTCACCTGATGTTTGCCCGCCCACTTGACCCAGCTCCTGTCTATTCACCTGATGTTTCCCCGCCCACTTGACCAAGCTCCTGTCTATTCACCTGATGATTCCCTTCCCACTTGACCCAGCTCCTGTCTATTCACCTGATGTTTCCCCCCGCCCACTTGACCCAGCTCCTGTCTATTCACCTGATGTTTCCCCGCCCACTTGACCCAGCTCCTGTCTATTCACCTGATGTTTCCCCGCCCACTTGACCCAGCTCCTGTCTATTCACCTGATGTTTGCCCGCCCACTTGACCCAGCTCCTGTCTATTCACCTGATGTTTCCCCGCCCACTTGACCCAGCTCCTGTCTATTCACCTGATGATTCCCTTCCCACTTGACCCAGCTCCTGTCTATTCACCTGATGTTTCCCTGCCCACTTGACCCAGCTCCTGTCTATTCACCTGATGTTTCCCCGCCCACTTGACCCAGCTCCTGTCTATTCACCTGATGATTCCCTGCCCACTTGACCCAGCTCCTGGTCCAACAGGATGATTCCCCGCCCACTTGACCCAGCTCCTGTCTATTCACCTGATGATTCCCTGCCCACTTGACCCAGCTCCTGTCTATTCACCTGATGTTTCCCCGCCCACTTGACCCAGCTCCTGTCTATTCACCTGATGTTTCCCCGCCCACTTGACCCAGCTCCTGTCTATTCACCTGATGTTTCCCTTCCCACTTGACCCAGCTCCTGTCTATTCACCTGATGATTCCCTTCCCACTTGACCCAGCTCCTGTCTATTCACCTGATGATTCCCTTCCCACTTGACCCAGCTCCTGTCTATTCACCTGATGATTCCCTTCCCACTTGACCCAGCTCCTGTCTATTCACCTGATGTTTCCCCGCCCACTTGACCCAGCTCCTGTCTATTCACCTGATGATTCCCTTCCCACTTGACCCAGCTCCTGTCTATTCACCTGATGTTTCCCTGCCCACTTGACCCAGCTCCTGTCTATTCACCTGATGTTTCCCCGCCCACTTGACCCAGCTCCTGTCTATTCACCTGATGATTCCCTGCCCACTTGACCCAGCTCCTGTCTATTCACCTGATGATTCCCTTCCCACTTGACCCAGCTCCTGTCTATTCACCTGATGTTTCCCTTCCCACTTGACCCAGCTCCTGGTCCAACAGGATGATTCCCCGCCCACTTGACCCAGCTCCTGGTCCAACAGGATGATTCCCCGCCCACTTGACCCAGCTCCTGGTCCAACAGGATGATTCCCCGCCCACTTGACCCAGCTCCTGGTCCAACATTCACAAACAAACAAAAAACATTGTTAAATATCAATTACATGTCAAAAAATTCCATTTTTATACAAGACCTGAAGGAGGAAAAAGTCACGAATTGGATTGTCCTTGTTGACACAGGCATCATGAGGTGAATACTTAAACAGAATGGGATTCGTTTCTATGTTCATAGATTCTATAATGTAACAGGTTTGTTTTATACGCGATGGGATGTTAAGGCAAAGCCGGGGGTGAAAGTAGATGTCATTTCTTATCGGTAGGGGTCAGCCAAGAGCACGCACGCTTTTTTAATATATTTTTACTGCGAAAATGACAAGAGTAGCCTACTCTGCTGACACTGACGAACAGATCAACAAAACCCGACGTCTGATCCATATAATTGGCCTACGAAAACGGGAGGCACAAATACAATGGAGGGGGACATTATTGTCCAAAAACAAACAAAAGTGGCACTGATCCAATGATAAAGACTGAACATGCACAGACCCGGGGGGGACATGGCCGATGTTCTCTGCTGGTGCCAGGAAGATTAAGTTTAAGAATTTTGAAAGCTAAAATACAGATTGGAGTCTTCTGACTGTAATATGTTTTACAGAAATATCCAGGTCCTTTCTAAACAGTTTTCCCGGATTGTAATCTTTAAATATTGCGATATGCATGGCCGGGTCTCTGCTTTTCACTGACAGTCGCTAACGCAACAGTCATCTATTGGTATTGCAGCAGCCGCTGCCCAAATTGCGGGCCGCAACAGTCATCTATTGGTATTGCAGCAGCCGCTGCCCAAATTGCGGGCCGCAACAGTCATCTATTGGTATTGCAGCAGCCGCTGCCCAAATTGCGGGCCGCAACAGTCATCTATTGGTATTGCAGCAGCCGCTGCCCAAATTGCGGGCCGCAACAGTCATCTATTGGTATTGCAGCAGCCGCTGCCCAAATTGCGGGCCGCAACAGTCATCTATTGGTATTGCAGCAGCCGCTGCCCAAATTGCGGGCCCTTCCGACTAGTTGATGCGATTTAAAACAAGCCACAGGTTAATAAAGTAAACCAATGATCCGCTGTGGCCAAATCCTGCTTTCTGGTGTAGTAGCCTATTTTGAATGATTTTATTCATTTATGTATAGACAGGAGTAAGCTAATTAGGGCTGTATAATTTTGCCGATTTAAATTCAATTTAGGGAAAGCTTAGTTTATGCCTTTTTTTTTAAACGTGGCATAAACACAACCAGTTATGGTGTTTTCATCCGGTTGTCAAACAATCACTTAAAAGGCGCTCCTGTGGGCTGCCCGCGCACATTCATCCACTTACCAATTCATTTCAGCATCCAAACCCCACCAGTGCACTGTGCATCCGCAATTTGATGAATGGAAAGATACATGTGTTACAAAACACCTCCGTATAGATTGAAATGTGCTGTGATTGTCATTAGGAGCAGTACACTTGTAGTCTGAATTGATGTATCCCCTGTTGTCCTCGGTCTCAGCCACTCGTCTCCGCTATGACAAAACGTCAGTTTTCTCCTCAAACTACAACGCAGTTTGGAGAACATTCCACCCGGTTTCCAGTCAATTCCGCTAATTGTTCTTGCGGCTGACACGCAGTACTGTTCCATAATGGTGTAATAGACTGTAGTTTTTTGGGGGCATGATGTATTAATTGTAATAGGTTCGCCCTACCGGAACATACATTACTTTCACCCCTGGGTAAAGCTGACATTCAGAGGCTAGGGCCACTGTTATTCTAATGGGAAAAGGGGGATACCTAGACAGTTGTACAACTGAAATGTGTCCTCCGAAATGTAACCCCAACCCCTCTGAATCAGAGAGAGGTGCGGAGGGTTGTCTTAATCGGCGTCAGGGGACTAATGATAACATCTTATTCAGATATTGGGAATCCATGATGTATATTCTTGATAACTACATATCAGGAGTGATCAGAGCGTCTCCTGTCGGCATAGGGACTAAACTGACGAGACGGAGTCGCTGATGCGAGTAACCAGTCTTGTAACAGCACATTGCAATACATCCGGGTTACACTGGTGTCGCAGTAATTCACCTTTACCGACAGACGGCATCAAAGTGCCATAACACAAACCTTCCCAACGTGCTTCACCAAGGCACGTAGATTAAGAACAAATTCTTATTTACAATGACGTACAACTACCAAATGTTACACTAATATTCTATGAACACTAATATGTAAAGAGCAAATGGCGACCCGTCAGTCAGGGCAGGTTGGCCTTGCCTGTTTTGCATGTTATTTTGGCATTAATACGTATCACATATCAGTTTGCAAACAATGTAGACAAATATATATCATTGAGTTAATAAAGCTGGAAACAAACATGGTCTCTTTTTTTATTTCTTGAGTAAGGCAGCTCCAAAATGCAGGTGTTTCAGTCTAGCTCAGTGCTTTCTGTGGTGGTGGGGCAGCTCAGTGCTTTCTGTGGTGGTGTGACTAGCTCAGTGCTTTCTGTTGTGGTGGGGCAGCTCAGTCTAGCTCAGTGCTTTCTGTGGTGGTGGGACAGCTCAGTCTAGCTCAGTGCTTTCTGTGGTGGAGGGACAGCTCAGTCTAGCTCAGTGCTTTCTGTGGTGGTGGGACAGCTCAGTCTAGCTCAGTGCTTTCTGTGGTGGTGGGACAGCTCAGTGCTTTCTGTGGTGGTGGGACAGCTCAGTGCTTTCTGTTGTGGTGGGGCAGCTCAGTCTAGCTCAGTGCTTTCTGTGGTGGTGGGACAGCTCAGTGCTTTCTGTTGTGGTGGGGCAGCTCAGTCTAGCTCAGTGCTTTCTGTGGTGGTGGGGCAGCTCAGTCTAGCTCAGTGCTTTCTGTGGTGGTGGGACAGCTCAGTCTAGCTCAGTGCTTTCTGTGGTGGAGGGACAGCTCAGTCTAGCTCAGTGCTTTCTGTGGTGGTGGGACAGCTCAGTCTAGCTCAGTGCTTTCTGTGGTGGAGGGACAGCTCAGTCTAGCTCAGTGCTTTCTGTGGTGGTGGGGCAGCTGTCTAGCTCAGTGCTTTCTGTGGTGGTGGGGCAGCTCAGTCTAGCTCAGTGCTTTCTGTGGTGGTGGGACAGCTCAGTCTAGTCTGCTTTCTGTGGTGGAGCTCAGTGCTTTCTGTGGTGGAGGGACAGCTCAGTCTAGCTCAGTGCTTTCTGTGGTGGTGGGACAGCTCAGTCTAGCTCAGTGCTTTCTGTGGTGGAGGGACAGCTCAGTCTAGCTCAGTGCTTTCTGTGGTGGTGGGGCAGCTCAGTCTAGCTCAGTGCTTTCTGTTGTGGTGGGGCAGCTCAGTCTAGCTCAGTGCTTTCTGTGGTGGTGGGGCAGCTCAGTCTAGCTCAGAGCTTTCTGTAGTGGTGGGGCAGCTCAGTCTAGCTCAGTGCTTTCTGTGGTGGAGGGGCAGACAGTAGATGATACAGGTGTTTCAGCCTAGCTCAGTGCTTTCTGTGGTGGTGGGGCAGCTCAGTCTAGCTCAGTGCTTTCTGTTGTGGTGGGGCAGCTCAGTCTAGCTCAGTGCTTTCTGTGGTGGTGGGGCAGCTCAGTGCTTTCTGTGGTGGTGGGGCAGCTCAGTCTAGCTCAGTGCTTTCTGTGGTGGTGGGGCAGACAGTAGATGATACAGGTGTTTCAGCCTAGCTCAGTGCTTTCTGTGGTGGTGGGGCAGACAACAGATGATACAGGTGTTTCAGCCTAGCTCAGTGCTTTCTGTGGTGGTGGGGCAGACAGCATATCATACAGGTGTTTCAGTCTAGCTCAGTGCTTTCTGTGGTGGAGGGGCAGACAACAGATGATGCAGGTGTTTCAGTCCAGCTCAGTGCTTTCTGTGGTGGTGGGACAGCTCTAAAATGCAGGTGTTTCAGTCTAGCTCAGTGCTTTCTGTGGTGGTGGGGCAGCTCAGTCTAGCTCAGTGCTTTCTGTTGTGGTGGGGCAGCTCAGTCTAGCTCAGTGCTTTCTGTGGTGGTGGGGCAGCTCAGTCTAGCTCAGTGCTTTCTGTGGTGGTGGGGCAGCTCAGTCTAGCTCAGTGCTTTCTGTGGTGGTGGGACAGCTCAGGCTAGCTCAGTGCTTTCTGTTGTGGTGGGGCAGCTCAGTCTAGCTCAGTGCTTTCTGTTGTGGTGGGGCAGCTCAGTCTAGCTCAGTGCTTTCTGTGGTGGTGGGACAGCTCAGTCTAGCTCAGTGCTTTCTGTTGTGGTGGGGCAGCTCAGTCTAGCTCAGTGCTTTCTGTTGTGGTGGGGCAGCTCAGTCTAGCTCAGTGCTTTCTGTTGTGGTGGGGCAGCTCAGTCTAGCTCAGTGCTTTCTGTGGTGGTGGGACAGCTCAGTCTAGCTCAGTGCTTTCTGTGGTGGTGAGGCAGCTCAGTCTAGCTCAGTGCTTTCTGTGGTGGTGAGGCAGCTCAGTCTAGCTCAGTGCTTTCTGTGGTGGTGAGGCAGCTCAGTCTAGCTCAGTGCTTTCTGTGGTGGTGAGGCAGCTCAGTCTAGCTCAGTGCTTTCTGTGGTGGTGAGGCAGCTCCAACGTGCAGGTGTTTCAGTCCAGCTCAGTGCTTTCTGTGGTGGTGGGGCGAGCCAGCAGCAAATACAGAGCGTTGCGTCGTTATTGGCTCAGTGTTCTGTCACTCATGGGGACACTACGTCACCGACAAGTCTAAGGGTAGAGCTAGACAATTCTATCCTCTTGGGCCCTGCCATAGCGTTACAATAAAAGTGCCCATCCGAAAAGTCTCAAGGTCAATGGCCACAGATAAAATGACGTCAAATCACGTTATATCTACAGTAGCTTTGATTGGACTGATCAGGTCAACATCATACTTTTAAAATCTTAGCTAGCAGTCATCATGCATCAAGTTGACAATATACTGGCGAATCCTTTTTAATCTTTGTCAAAGAAAGAGATAAAATGTCGGTGCAAACATTACACAACAAGTTGGAAAGTGGTTTGGAAGGAATCAGTGTCAGTGGCTAACTGCAAGCATTGCAAAGCAATCACTAACCTGCCATTCAGTGGAGTGGCTGAGTGGTCCCAAATCTGGGATTAAGGGTCTCTTTTCCATGTTTAAAATGATAAACGTTCAACATTGGCCATGCTGTCAATGAAGCATGATTTGTGCCACGCTCAAAACAACTCGGAACTGAGAAAACTTGACTTCAGTGAATTCAAGACAACTGGGATCTCGGGAATAATATACGTGTATATACACTGGGGAGAACAAGTATTTGATACACTGCCGATTTTGCAGGTTTTCCTACTTACAAAGCATGTAGAGGTCTGTATTTTTATCATAGGTACACTTCAAATGTGAGAGACAGAATCTAAAACAAAAATCCAGAAAATCACATTGTATGATTTTTAAGTAAATAATTTGCATTTTATTGCATGACATAAGTATTTGATACATCAGAAAAACATAACTTACTATTTGGTACAGAAACCTTTGTTTGCAATTACAGAGATCATACGTTTCCTGTAGTTCTTGACCAGGTTTGCACACACTGCAGCAGGGATTTTGGCCCAGTCCTCCATACAGACCTTCTCCAGATCCTTCAGGTTTCGGGGCTATCGCTGGGCAATACGGACTTTCAGCTCCCTCCAACGATTTTCTATTGGGTTCAGGTCTGGAGACTGGCTAGGCCACTCCAGGACCTTGAGATGCTTCTTACGGAGCCACTCATTAGTTGCCCTGGCTGTGTGTTTCGGGTCGTTGTCATGCTGGAAGACCCAGCCACGACCCATCTTCAATGCTCTTACTGAGGGAAGATCTCGCGATACATGGCCCCATCCATCCATCCTCCCCTCGATACGGTGCAGTCGTCCTGTCCCCTTTGCAGAAAAGCATCCCCAAAGAATGATGTTTCCACCTCCATGCTTCACGGTTGGGATGGTGTTCTTGGGGTTGTACTTATCCTTCTTCTTCCTCCAAACACGGCGAGTGGAGTTGAGACCAAAAAGCTCTATTTTTTGTCTCATCAGACCACATGACCTTCTCCCATTCCTCCTCTGGATCATCCAGATGGTCATTAGCAAACTTCAGACGGGCCTGGACATGCGCGGGCTTGAGCAGGGGGACCTTGCGTGCGCTGCAGGATTTTAATCCATGACGGCGTAGTGTGTTACTAATGGTTTTCTTTGAGACTGTGGTCCCAGCTCTCTTCAGGTCATTGACCAGGTCCTGCCGTGTAGTTCTGGGCTGATCCCTCACCTTCCTCATGATCATTGATGCCCCACGAGGTGAGATCTTGCATGGAGCCCCAGACCGAGGGTGATTGACCGTCATCTTGAACTTCTTCCATTTTCTAATGATTGCGCCAACAGTTGTTGCCTTCTCACCAAGCTGCTTGCCTATTGTCCTGTAGCCCATCCCAGCCTTGTGCAGGTATACAATTTTATCCCTGATGTCCTTACACAGCTCCCTGGTCTTGGCCATTGTGGAGAGGTTGGAGTCTGTTTGATTGAGTGTGTGGACAGGTGTCTTTTATACAGGTAACAAGTTCAAACAGGTGCAGTTAATACAGGTACTGAGTGAGGGCTTCTTAAAGAAAAACTAACAGGTCTGTGAAAGCCGGAATTCTTACTGGTTGGTAGGTGATCAAATACTTATGTCATGCAATAAAATGCATATAAATAAAAGCATTCCAGGTGAAGCTGGTTGAGAGCATGCCAAGCTGTCATCAGCTTGGCTACTTTGAAGAATCTAAAATCTCAAATATATTTAGATTTGTTATTAACACTTTTTTGGTTACTACATGATTCCATATGTGTTATTTCATAGTTTTGATGTCTTCACTATTATTCCACAATGTAGAAAAGATTTAGATTTAGAAAATAGTAAAAAATAAAGAACCTTCAATGAGTAGGTGTCCAAACTTTTGACTGGTGCTGTATGTATCCGTCTTGTACATCTTTATGTGTATCTGTGTCTTATATATATTTTGTGATGTCTGGTTTTAAGAATTTGCTCTTAATTGACTTCATTAAATCAACTGTTTTTATTAGAATGTCCAAGAAATACAAATCACACGTATCTGAAAGCAACAGAACAGTATTATCATACACATCGGTCTTCTCCTTCCTCTCATCTGCCCGTCTTCACATCTCCATCGGTCTTCTCCTTCCTCTCATCTGCCCGTCTTCACATCTCCATCGGTCTTCTCCTTCCTCTCATCTGCCCGTCTTCACATCTCCATCGGTCTTCTCCTTCCTCTCATCTGCCCGTCTTCACATCTCCACCGGTCTTCTCCTTCCTCTCATCTGCCTGTCTTCACATCTCCATCGGTCTTCTCCTTCCTCTTATCTGCCCGTCTTCACATCTCCATCGGTCTTCTCCTTCCTCTCATCTGCCCGTCTTCCCATCTCCATCGGTCTTCTCCTTCCTCTCATCTGCCTGTCTTCTCAGTTCTTCTTTCCTTTCTTCTTTTTCCTGAGAACAAAGAGATTATTGTTGTGAATGATTGTCCCATTGACAATTTTTATTAAATTACAAAAAATATATTTAAAAAAATCTCCAAAGTATGTTTTGGCAATATGTACATTGTTATTACATCATGCCAATAAAGCAAATTGAATTGAGAGAAAAGAGTACGAGAATCCCGCTGTCCCCTGCCAGCTGTTGTTAAAAACACTAAACAACATTATTATCCAAACACAAGGAAATCAAAACCTCCTATTTGACAAATTGGGAAAATGAAACAAAGACAGAATGAACTAGATTGCTATTTGGCTTAAAACGAGAAAAGAAACGAGCAAAATATCTCTAGAGATACAAAACAGAGACAGATCCTGACCAAACACAGACGCAAAAAAACATGGCCGCCCAAAGAGGAGTGTCTATCTGGTCACTGCACTACAGGGGAGGTAGAGACAGAGATGCACTGCCTCCTCTACTGTGAGAAATACTCCCAAATAAGAACATCTCAATCAATCCCCAACTTCTGTGCATTTATAGTATATGCATTTGCTTAGTCTGTGTGGATAGAAAACACTCAGACGTTTATAAAACTGGTTAAATCACTGCTGTGGCTTTACCAGAACGGCATTTACATCGAAAAGCACAGGAAAAACTGATCACTGAAAATGGGAAAATATATCCATGCGCTACTTGAACCCATTGATAAAGGTGAACCACAATTAATTGACTGAGGTTGCAGTACCTACAGCTTCCACACGGTGTCTAGAGTCTTGTCATTTCCCTTCGAGTTTTTTCTTGGTCAAACACATGCAGGACACCGTATTTCCTCAGGTCTAGGACCGGATATTTTCGTTGAGTTTCTAGCCGGACATTTTTCCAGACGGACAGCTAATGATCTTTACATCGCCTCCTGATGAATTTTATCGCTTATTAACGTTTACTAATACCTAAAGTTGCATTACAAACGTATTTCGAAGTGTTTTGTGAAAGTTTATCGTCGACTTTTTGAATTTTAAAAAATGACGTTACGTTTTGAAAACGCTGTTTTTTTCGTTTATCACACAGTCTACATATAACGATATCTTGGCTTTATATGGACCGATTTAATCGAAATAAAGACCCAATAGTGTTTATGGGACATCTAGGAGTGCCAACAAAGAAGATGGTGAAAGGTAAGGACTGTTTTCTATTTTATGGTGCGGTTTGTGTAACGCCGAAATGCTAATTATTTTGTTTACGTCCCCTGCTGTGCTTTTCTGTTGTAGTGTATTGGTGCATGCTATCAGATAATAGCTTCTCATGCTTTCGCCGAAAAGCATTTTAAAAATCTGACTTGTTGCCTGGATTCACAACGAGTGTAGCTTTAATTCGATACCCTGCATGTGTATTTTAATGAACGTTTGAGTTTTAACTAATACTATTAGCATTTAGCGTAGCGCATTTGCATTTCCAGAGCTCTAGTTGGGACGCAAGTGTCTCAGGTAGAAGCAAGAGGTTAACTTCTTATGGCTGGGGCAGTATTGAGTAGCTTGGATGAATAAGGTGCCCAGAGTAAACTGCCTGCTACTCAGTCCCAGTTGCTAATATATGCATATTATTAGTATATTTTGTATATAAACCCTCTGAAGTTTCTAAAACTGTTTGAATGATGTCTGTGAGTATAACAGAAATCATATGGCAGTCAAAAAACTGAGAAAAATATTCAGCCCGGAAATGGTCAATCTGAGGTTGGTCGTTTTTCAACTCAGCCCCTATTGAAGATACCGGTCATGTTACACTTCCTATGGCTTCCACTAGATGTCAACAGTCTTTAGAACGTTGTTTCAGGCTTCTACTGTAAAGGGGGACTGAGTGACAGGGGAATGAGTCAGGTGTCTGGCAGAGAGCCACACGCTCGTGGCGCTCGTTCACGTGAGCGACCTCGCGTTCCATTGCTTTTCTACAGACAAAGGAAGTGTCCGGTTGGGACATTATTGAAGATTTATGATAAAAACATCCTAAAGATTGATTCTATACATCGTTTGACATGTTTCTACGGACTGTAACGAAACATTTTGACATTTAGTCTGCAACTAGTGAACGCGCTTTGTGAGGTTTGATTTGTTTACCAAATGCGCTAACAAAAGAAGCTATTTGGACATAAATGATGGACATCATCGAACAAAAACATTTATTGTGGAACTGAGATTCCTGTGAGTGCATTCTGATGAAGATCAAAGGTAAGTGAATATTTATAATGTTATTTCTGACTTCTGTTGACTGCACAACATGGCGGATATCTGTTTGGCTTGTTGGGTCTGAGCGCCGTACTCAGATTATTGCATGGTTTGCTTTTTCCGTAAAGCTTTTTTGAAATCTGACACAGCGGTTGCAATTAAGGAACATAACGTGCCAATGTAAACTGAGATTTTTGGATATAAATATGAACTTTATCGAACAAAACATACATGTATTGTGTAACATGAAGTCCTATGAGTGTCATCTGATGAAGATCATCAAAGGTTAGTGATTCATTTTATCTCTATTTCTGCTTTTTGTGAGTCCTCTCTTTGGCTGGAAAAATGACTGTGTTTTTCTGTGACTTGGCGCTGACCGAACATAACCGTTTGTGGTGCTTTCGCCGTAAAGCCTATTTGAAATCGGGCAATGTGGTTGGATTAACAAGAAGTGTATCTTTAAAATGGTGTGAAATACTTCTATGTCTGAGGAATTTTAATTATGAGATTTCTGTTGTTTTGAATTTGGCGACCTGCAATTTCACTGGCTGTTGTCATATTGATCCCGTTAGCGGGATCTCAGCCAAAAGATTAATTCCCTAAATATTAATTTCCTAAAGATTAATTTCCTAAATATTAATTCCCTGTAGTATTTACATTCTCTTTCTTTATCGTCTTAATTAAATGTATTGACCGAAGATTCCACAATACAACAGCCGAGCCAGAGGGAGCGCGCACGGAGCCGAGCCAGAGGGAGCCAGCGAGCGCCTTATTTTGCGCATCACCACTTCACAGGAGAGGCATTTGAACATAAATGATTTATCAAAATGCGTTTTTTGGCAGAAATGCTGAATTATGTGAACTTTCATGTGCCTCAATAACAAACATGTAGAAACCTAATAAAAAAACTGTTAAAAGCACAAGCCTAGTTGATTTTGCCACAGAAAAAGTCAGCAATCTTCACGCAAGCCATGATTGGCTGAGATAATGAGTGGGCTGGGCATGCCGGGAGATGAGTTTGGATTGGTCTGCCATAATATGACATGTCTCTACTCCTCTGAAACTACGCTGAGTGTAATATTTACGGTTCATTCTTTGTTTATTATCTATTTCACTTGCTTTGGCAATGTAAACATATGTTTCCCATGACAATAAAGCCCTTTGAATTGAAAGAGGTGCGAGAGAGAGAGAGAGAGAAAGAGCCGAGGCAAGAGAGAATCTAAGGGTCGGAAGTCAGTGTCAACCTCACAGTACAATAAACACACATATGTCTGATGACATCATCAAAAGAAGACAGTTGGAAGCACATTAACCCAGATGGATATTAATCTATTCCTCTCCTCCTCAAAACAGACTGGAAAAGAAAGTCAGAGGCGAAGGACCTCAACTCTCCTCCTCCAATAGGGTTGAGGCGGTGGCGAGGAATAGATTCATATTGTCAAAGATCCTTTGTTTCCTCTACATGATCAGAGCTCCTACCTCGTCCCCTGGACCTTAGACTGGACTCCAACAGACGACTTCTGTCCTTTATCTCCCTTCGTCTCCTGTCCGTCAGCTCCTTTCTTCGGTCCTCCCAGTGCTCCTTTCTTCGGTCCTCCCACTCCTCCTCCCGTCTTCTCTCCTCCTCTTCCCTTCTTCAGTACAAATTGAGGCGTGGTACGGATAGCGCTCCTCTTCGGCGGTTTCTTCTGGAGCTGCCGTTTTACCTTACTGCAGATACACAGTTATGCTTTTGTTAGGTTTTTATTTTTCAGGTTACTGTAGCCCCTCCCCTCTGACCCATAGGTTACTGTAGCCCCTCCCCTCTGACCCATAGGTTACTGTAGCCCCTCCCCTCTGACCCATAGGTTACTGTAGCCCCTCCCCTCTGACCCATAGGTTACTGAGCCCCTCCCCTCTGACCCATAGGTTACTGTAGCCCCTCCCTCCTCCCATAGGTTACTGTAGCCCCTCCTCTGACCCATAGGTTAGTTAGCCCCCCTCCCCTGACCCATAGGTTACTGTAGCCCCTCCCCTCTGACCCATAGGTTACTGTAGCCCCTCCCCTCTGACCCATAGGTTACTGTAGCCCCTCCCCTCTGACCCATAGGTTACTGTAGCCCCTCCCCTCTGACCCATAGGTTACTGTAGCCCCTCCCCCCATAGGTCTGACCCATCTGACCCATAGTTACTGTAGCCCCTCCCCTCTGACCCATTACTGGTTACTGTAGCCCCCCTCTGACCCATAGGTCTGACCCCCCTCCGACCCATAGTTACTGTAGCCCCTCCCCTCTGACCCCCTCCCCTCCGACCCAGGTTACTGTAGCCCCTCCCCTCCGACCCATAGGTTCCCCTCTGACCCATAGGTTACTGCCCCTCCCCTCTGACCCATAGGTTACCCATGGTTACTGCCCCTCCCCTCTGACCCATAGGTTACTGTAGCCCCTCCCCTCTGCCCCTCCCCTCCCCTCTGACCCATAGGTTACTGTAGCTACTGACAACATTACAAGCACCATTGAGGGAGATGTTTAATTTTTAAAAAATGTATTGACTTTTTCAATGCTAGTTAAGGATACTGTAGTGATCACGTTTCACATTGGATTTATTAACTACAGAAAGGTAAGATGTGTTTTTAATGCTGGTGCCGCTCGGCACACAAGGTTGTTATCTAGCTAACGTTCAAAGGCATTCAAAGTTCCCCCGTTGGTATAATTCAGATAACACATGTCGTAACAAGACGGCAAGCTTCCTCCTTTCTCTCCCTCTTCCTCCTTTCTCTCCCTCTTTCTCTCCCTCGCCCTCTTCCTCCTTTCTCTCCTCACCCTCTAAATGTCTGTTTTATCTTGCTTCCTACACTGGCAGCACAGTGTGTGCGTCGTCATGATTAAACCATGCTAAGGGGTAACAGTCACTGGTTTATACCACATCTACTACTGCATAATAACAGGCAGGGAACATCAGCTAAACCACATGATTAAACCATCTACTCCTGCATAATAACAGGCAGGGAACATCAGCTAAACCACATGATTAAACCATCTACTCCTGCATAATAACAGACAGGGAACATCAGCTAAACCACATGATTAAACCATCTACTCCTGCATAATAACAGGCAGGGAACATCAGCTAAACCACATGATTAAACCATCTACTCCTGCATAATAACAGACAGGGAACATCAGCTAAACCACATGATTAAACCATCTACTCCTGCATAATAACAGACAGGGAACATCAGCTAAACCACATGATTAAACCATCTACTCCTGCATAATAACAGGCAGGGAACATCAGCTAAACCACATGATTAAACCATCTACTCCTGCATAATAACAGGCAGGGAACATCAGCTAAACCACATGATTAAACCATCTACTCCTGCATAATAACAGGCAGGGAACATCAGCTAAACCACATGATTAAACCATCTACTCCTGCATAATAACAGGCAGGGAACATCAGCTAAACCACATGATTAAACCATCTACTCCTGCATAATAACAGGCAGGGAACATCAGCTAAACCACATGATTAAACCATCTACTCCTGCATAATAACAGGCAGGGAACATCAGCTAAACCACATGATTAAACCATCTACTCCTGCATAATAACAGGCAGGGAACATCAGCTAAACCACATGATTAAACCATCTACTCCTGCATAATAACAGGCAGGGAACATCAGCTAAACCACATGATTAAACCATCTACTCCTGCATAATAACAGGCAGGGAACATCAGCTAAACCACATGATTAAACCATCTACTCCTGCATAATAACAGGCAGGGAACATCAGCTAAACCACATGATTAAACCATCTACTCCTGCATAATAACAGGCAGGGAACATCAGCTAAACCACATGATTAAACCATCTACTCCTGCATAATAACAGGCAGGGAACATCAGCTAAACCACATGATTAAACCATGCAGCTGTAAACTCACCTGTGTATCTTTTTAAAGCCTACCATGTAGCCAGGGACATCACAAACCGGCCTGTTTAAACCATCTACTCCTGCAAATAACTGGAGAGAAGAGGTGGGGTGGGGGGGAGAGAGAGGTGGAGGGAGAGAGAACCAGGTGGGGGGACAGAGAGAGAGGTGGGGGGAACCAGAGTTGAGGAGAGAGAGAGGTGGGGGAGAGAGAGAGGTGGGGGAGAGAGAGAGAGGTGGGGGGATAAGAACAGGTGGGGGAGAGAGAGGTGGGGGGAGAGAGAAACCATCTACTCCTGCAGAGAGAAGAGGTGGGGAACAGAGAAAGGTGGGGGGAGAGAGAGAGAGTTGGGGGGAGAGACAGGTGGGGGAACAGAGGTGGGGGAGAGAAACCATCTGGGGGGAGAGAGAGAAGTGGGGAGAGAGAGAGAGAGAGGTGGGGGGGAGGCAGAGAGAGAGGTGGGGGGAGGGAGAGAGAGGTGGGGGAGAGGGGAGAGAGAGAGGGGGGGAGAGAGAGAGTGGGGGAGAGAGAGGGTGGGGGGGAGAACCAGGAGAGAGGGTGGGGGAGAGAGAGAGAGAGGTGGGGGAGAAGAGAGAGGTGGGGGGGGGGAGAGAGGTGGGGGGAGAGAGGTGGGGGAGAGAGGTGGGGGAGAGAGAGGGGGGGGGAAGAGGGTGGGGGAGAGAGAGAGTGGGGGAGAGAGAGAGGGAACATGGGGGAGAGAGAGGTGGGGGGAGAGAGGAGGGGGGAGAGAGGTGGGGGGGAGAGAGGTGGGGGAGAGAGAGGGTCTAGAGGGGGGGGAGAGAGGTGGGGAGAGAGAAGGTGGGGAGAAGAGAGGTGGGGGAGAGAGAGGTGGGGGAGAGAGAGGGTGGGGGAAAGAGATCTAGGTGGGGGAGAGAGGAGGTGGGGAGAGAGAGGTGGGGGGAAGAGGTGGGGGGGAAGAGAGAGGTGGGGGAGAGAGAGGGGTGGGGGGAGAGAGAGGTGGGGGGGAGAGAGAGGTGGGGTGAGAGAGAGAGAGAGGGTGGGGGGAGAGAGAGAGGTGGGGGAGAGAGAGAGAGAGGGTGGGGGAGGAGAGGTGGGGGAGAGAGGTGGGGGAAGAGAGAGGTGGGGGGAAGAGGTGGGGGGGGAAGAGAGGGTGGGGGAGAGAGGTGGGGGAAGAGAGGTGGGGGGAAGAGAGGTGGGGGAGAGAGAGGTGGGGAGAAGAGAGGTGGGGGGAGAGAGGTGGGAAGTAGGTACCACTTATAGGAACAGGGCTCTGGGTCTAAAGAGAAGAGAGGTGGGGGAGGGAGAGGTGGGGGGAGAGAGGGTGGGGGAGAGAGAGGTGGGGGGAGAGAGAGGTGGGGGAAAGAGGTGGGGGAGAGGGGGGGGAAGAGAGGGGGGGGGGAGAGAGGTGGGGGAAAGAGAGGTGGGGGAGAGAGAGGTGGGGGGGAGAGAGGTGGGGGGGAAGAGAGGTGGGGGAAGAGAGAGGTGGGGGAGAGAGAGGTGGGGGGAAGAGAGGTGGGGGAGAGAGAGAGGTGGGGGAAGAGAGGTGGGGGGAGAGGTGGGGGGAGAGAGAGGTGGGGGAAGAGGGTGGGGGAAGAGAGAGGTGGGGGGAAGAGAGAGGTGGGGGAGAGAGAGGTGGGGGAGAGAGAGGTGGGGGAAGAGAGGTGGGGGAGAGAGGTGGGGGAAGAGAGAGGTGGGGGGTAGTAGAGAGAGAGAGGTGGGGGTCTAGAGAGAGAGAGGTGGGGGAGAGAGAGTGGGGAGAGGGTGGGGGGGGAGAGAGAGGTGGGGGAGAGAGAGTGGGTGGGAGAGAGAGAGGTGGGGGGGAGGAGGGGTGGAGAGAGAGAGAGAGGTGGGGGAGAGAGAGGGTGGGGGAGAGAGAGAGAGGTGGTGGGGAGAGAGAGAGGGTGGGGGAGAGAGAGAGAGAGGTGGGGGGGAGAGAGAGAGGTGGGGGAGAGAGAGAGGTGGGGGAGAGAGAGAGGTGGGGGGAGAGGGAGGTGGGGGGAGAGAGAGGTGGGGGAGAGAGAGAGGTGGGGGGGAGAGAGAGAGGTGGGGGAGGGAGAGAGGTGGGGGAGAGTAGTGAGAGGTGGGGTCTAGAGAGAGGTGGGGGAGAGAGATAGGTGGGGGAGAGAGAGGGCTGGGGGAGAGAGAGGGGGAGGAGAGGTGGGGGAGAGAGGGGGGGGAGAGAGAGTGGTGGGGGGAGAGAGAGGTGGGGGAGAGAGAGTGGGGGGGGGAGAGAGGTGGGGGGTGGGGGAGAGAGGAATAGGGCTTTCTGGTCTATAGTAGTGGGGGAGAGAGAGGGGTGGGGGAGAGAGAGGTGGGGGAAGAGGGTGGGGGAGAGGTGGGGGAGAGAGGTGGGGGAGAGAGGTGGGGGGAGAGAGGTGGGAATAGGGGTGGGGGAGAGAGGTGGGGAGAGAGGGGTGGGGGAGAGAGGTGGGGGGGAGAGGTGGTGGGAGGAGAGGTGGGGGTGACTAGAGGTGGGGGAGAGGTGGGGGAGAGGTGGGGGAGAGAGGGTGGGGGGGAGAGAGGTGGGGGAGAGAGAGGTGGGGGATAGGGGGGAGAGAGAGGTGGGGGGGAGAGGTGGGGGAGAGAGAGAGGTGGGGGGAGAGAGGTGGGGGGAGAGAGAGGTGAGTTAATACTACAGCTCCCATCAGACAGTGCTGCTTTACAAGCCCCTCCCCCTGTGGATCCCTAGGCTCCTCCCCCTGGTGTACCTGCGTAGAAGAGGCTTGTCATCCTCGGTGAAGAAGGTGACAGCTCTCCCTGTGCGTCCGGCCCTGCCAGTACGACCTAGGATAGGACATACAAAGATGGACAACACTTCACTACATATGTACTTTAACTAGTGCACTACATAGGGAACAGGGCTCTGGTCTATAGTAGTGTACTATATAGGGAATAGGGCTCTGGTCTATAGTAGTACCACTATATAGGGAATAGGGCTCTAGTCTATAGTAGTACCACTATATAGGGAATAGGGCTCTGGTCTATAGTAGTACCACTATATAGGGAATAGGGCTCTGGTCTATAGTAGTGCACTATATAGGGAATAGGGCTCTGGTCTATAGTAGTACCACTATATAGGGAATAGGGCTCTGGTCTATAGTAGTACCACTATATAGGGAATAGGGCTCTGGTCTATAGTAGTACCACTATATAGGGAATAGGGCTCTGGTCTATAGTAGTACCACTATATAGGGAATAGGACTCTGGTCTATAGTAGTACCACTATATAGGGAATAGGGCTCTGGTCTATAGTAGTGCACTATATAGGGAATAGGGCTCTGGTCTATAGTAGTACCACTATATAGGGAATAGGGCTCTGGTCTATAGTAGTACCACTATATAGGGAACAGGGCTCTGGTCTATAGTAGTACCACTATATAGGGAATAGGGCTCTGGTCTATAGTAGTACCACTATATAGGGAATAGGGCTCTGGTCTATAGTAGTACCACTATATAGGGAATAGGACTCTGGTCTATAGTAGTACCACTATATAGGGAATAGGGCTCTGGTCTATAGTAGTACCACTATATAGGGAATAGGGCTCTGGTCTATAGTAGTACCACTATATAGGGAATAGGGCTCTGGTCTATAGTAGTACCACTATATAGGGAACAGGGCTCTGGTCTATAGTAGTACCACTATATAGGGAATAGGGCTCTGGTCTATAGTAGTGTACTATATAGGGAATAGGGCTCTGGTCTATAGTAGTACCACTATATAGGGAATAGAGCTCTGGTCTATAGTAGTACCACTACATAGGGAATAGGGCTCTGGTCTATAGTAGTACCACTATATAGGGAACAGGGCTCTAGTCTATAGTAGTGTACTATATAGGGAATAGGGCTCTGGTCTATAGTAGTACCACTATATAGGGAACAGGGCTCTGGTCTATAGTAGTACCACTATATAGGGAACAGGGCTCTAGTCTATAGTAGTGTACTATATAGGGAATAGGGCTCTGGTCTATAGTAGTACCACTATATAGGGAATAGGGCTCTGGTCTATAGTAGTACCACTATATAGGGAATAGGGCTCTGGTCTATAGTAGTGCACTATATAGGGAATAGGGCTCTGGTCTATAGTAGTACCACTATATAGGGAATAGGGCTCTGGTCTATAGTAGTACCACTATATAGGGAACAGGGCTCTGGTCTATAGTAGTGCACTATATAGGGAATAGGGCTCTAGTCTATAGTAGGACCACTATATAGGGAACAGGGCTCTGGTCTATAGTAGTGTACTATATAGGGAATAGGGCTCTGGTCTATAGTAGTACCACTATATAGGGAATAGGGCTCTGGTCTATAGTAGTACCACTATATAGGGAATAGGGCTCTAGTCTATAGTAGTACCACTATATAGGGAATAGGGCTCTGGTCTATAGTAGTACCACTATATAGGGAATAGGGCTCTGGTCTATAGTAGTACCACTATATAGGGAATAGGGCTCTGGTCTATAGTAGTACCACTATATAGGGAATAGGGCTCTGGTCTATAGTAGTACCACTATATAGGGAATAGGGCTCTGGTCTATAGTAGTACCACTATATAGGGAATAGGGCTCTGGTCTGTAGTAGTACCACTATATAGGGAATAGGGGGTCTTCAAAAAATGTTCAAAGACTCCAGTCAACCAAGTCAGACGGTTCTCTGCTACCACACGGCAAGCGGTACCAGAGCACCAAGTCAGACGGTTCTCTGCTACCACACGGCAAGCGGTACCAGAGCACCAAGTCAGACGGTTCTCTGCTACCACACGGCAGGCGGTACCAGAGCACCAAGTCAGACGGTTCTCTGCTACCACACGGCAGGCGGTACCAGAGCACCAAGTCAGACGGTTTTCTCTGCTACCACACGGCAGGCGGTACCAGAGCACCAAGTCAGACTGTTTTCTCTGCTACCACACGGCAAGCGGTACCAGAGCACCAAGTCAGACTGTTCTCTACTACCACACGGCAGGCGGTACCAGAGCACCAAGTCAGACGGTTCTCTACTACCACACGGCAGGCGGTACCAGAGCACCAAGTCAGACTGTTCTCTACTACCACACGACAGGCGGTACCAGAGCACCAAGTCAGACTGTTCTCTACTACCACACGGCAGGCGGTACCAGAGCACCAAGTCAGACGGTTCTCTACTACCACACGGCAGGCGGTACCGGAGCACCAAGTCAGACTGTTCTCTACTAGCACACGGCAGGCGGTACCAGAGTGTCAAGTCTAGGATCAGAAGGCTCCTTAACAGTTTCGACCTCCAAGCCATAAAACTGCTGAACATCTAATCAAAATGGCCACCAGACTATTTACATTGATCCACCCCCCTTTAATTTTACACTGCTGCTCTGTGTATTGTCTTTGCAGTCCCTCTACCAACACAGAGGTCATGTGTACGTGCGGGGGGCACCGGTTACTCAGTACCGTATTCGGCACATGTAACTAATAAAACAAGATGAGATTTTTAGAGCTTTGTGTGGTAGTGTAGTGATACGCAGGGACTAACCGATACGGTGGATGTATTCCACAGCGCTGGTAGGGAAGTCGTAGTTCAGCACCAGGTTGACACCCTTAAAGTCGATACCTCGGGCCAGCAGGGCCGTACAGATCAACACCCAGATGTCACCCGACCGGAAACTACTGATCACGTTGTCTCTCTGGAGAGAAAAAACAACAGTTAGGGAATGACTTATAGTAGTGTGTGTTTTACTATACTTGGGAGTACAGTAGTGTGTGTGCGTGTGTGTGTGTGTGTGTGTGTGTATACATGTTGTACTATACTTGGAAGTACCAGAAGTCCACACTAGAATAGTAAACTAACTAAAATAGAGACCTAAGGACATTTTGCTGGTTAGATTTAGGGTTAAAACTAGGGTTAGAGGTTATAGGTTAGATTTAGGGTTAAGACTAGGGTTATAGGTTATATTTAGGGTTAAGACTAGGGTTAAAGGTTAGAGGTTAGATTTAGGGTTAAAACTAGGGTTAGAGGTTATAGGTTAGATTTAGGGTTAGAGGTTATAGGTTAGATTTAGGGTTAAAACTAGGGTTATAGGTTAGATTTAGGGTTAGAGGTTAGATTTAGGGTTAAAACTAGGATTAGAGGTTATAGGTTAGATTTAGGGTTAAAACTAGGGTTAGAGGTTAGATTTAGGGTTAAAACTAGGGTTAGAGGTTATAGGTTAGATTTAGGGTTAAAACTAGGGTTAGAGGTTAGATTTAGGGTTAAAACTAGGGTTATAGGTTAGATTTAGGGTTAAAACTAGGGTTAGAGGTTAGATTTAGGGTTAGAGGTTATAGGTTAGATTTAGGGTTAAAACTAGGGTTATAGGTTAGATTTAGGGTTAAAACTAGGGTTAGGGTTAGATTTAGGGTTAGAGGTTATAGGTTAGATTTAGGGTTAAAACTAGGGTTAGAGGTTAGATTTAGGGTTAGAGGTTATAGGTTAGATTTAGGGTTAAAACTAGGGTTATAGGTTAGATTTAGAGTTAAAACTAGGATTAGAGGTTAGATTTAGGGTTAAAACTAGGGTTAGAGGTTATAGGTTAGATTTAGGGTTAAAACTAGGGTTAGAGGTTAGATTTAGGGTTAAAACTAGGGTTAGAGGTTAGATTTAGGGTTAGAGGTTAGATTTAGGGTTAAAACTAGGGTTAGGGTTAGATTTAGGGTTAAAACTAGGATTAGAGGTTAGATTTAGGGTTAAAACTAGGGTTAGAGGTTATAGGTTAGATTTAGGGTTAAAACTAGGATTAGAGGTTAGATTTAGGGTTAAAACTAGGGTTAGAGGTTAGATTTAGGGTTAAAACTAGGGTTAGAGGTTATAGGTTAGATTTAGGGTTAAAACTAGGGTTAGAGGTTATAGGTTAGATTTAGGGTTAAAACTAGGGTTAGAGGTTAGATTTAGGGTTAGAGGTTATAGGTTAGATTTAGGGTTAGAGGTTAGATTTAGGGTTAGAGGTTATAGGTTAGATTTAGGGTTAAAACTAGGATTAGATTTAGGGTTAAAACTAGGGTTAGGGGTTAGATTTAGGGTTAGAGGTTATAGGTTAGATTTAGGGTTAAGACTAGGGTTATAGGTTATAGGTTAGATTTAGGGTTAAGACTAGGGTTAAAGGTTAGAGGTTAGATTTAGGGTTAAAACTAGGGTTAGAGGTTATAGGTTAGATTTAGGGTTAAAACTAGGGTTAGAGGTTATAGGTTAGATTTAGGGTTAAAACTAGGGTTAGAGGTTAGATTTAGAGTTAAAACTAGGATTAGAGGTTAGATTTAGGGTTAAAACTAGGGTTAGAGGTTATAGGTTAGATTTAGGGTTAAAACTAGGGTTAGAGGTTAGATTTAGGGTTAGAGGTTAGATTTAGGGTTAAAACTAGGGTTAGGGTTAGATTTAGGGTTAAAACTAGGATTAGAGGTTAGATTTAGGGTTAAAACTAGGGTTAGAGGTTATAGGTTAGATTTAGGGTTAAAACTAGGGTTAGAGGTTATAGGTTAGATTTAGGGTTAAAACTAGGATTAGAGGTTAGATTTAGGGTTAAAACTAGGGTTAGAGGTTAGATTTAGGGTTAAAACTAGGGTTAGAGGTTATAGGTTAGATTTAGGGTTAAAACTAGGGTTAGAGGTTATAGGTTAGATTTAGGGTTAAAACTAGGGTTAGAGGTTAGATTTAGGGTTAGAGGTTATAGGTTAGATTTAGGGTTAGAGGTTAGATTTAGGGTTAGAGGTTATAGGTTAGATTTAGGGTTAAAACTAGGATTAGATTTAGGGTTAAAACTAGGGTTAGGGGTTAGATTTAGGGTTAGAGGTTATAGGTTAGATTTAGGGTTAAGACTAGGGTTATAGGTTATAGGTTAGATTTAGGGTTAAGACTAGGGTTAAAGGTTAGAGGTTAGATTTAGGGTTAAAACTAGGGTTAGAGGTTATAGGTTAGATTTAGGGTTAAAACTAGGGTTAGAGGTTATAGGTTAGATTTAGGGTTAAAACTAGGGTTAGAGGTTAGATTTAGGGTTAAAACTAGGGTTATAGGTTAGATTTAGGGTTAGAGGTTATAGGTTAGATTTAGGGTTAAAACTAGGATTAGAGGTTATAGGTTAGATTTAGGGTTAAAACTAGGGTTAGAGGTTAGATTTAGGGTTAAAACTAGGGTTAGAGGTTAGATTTAGGGTTAAAACTAGGGTTAGAGGTTATAGGTTAGATTTAGGGTTAAAACTAGGGTTAGAGGTTAGATTTAGGGTTAGAGGTTATAGGTTAGATTTAGGGTTAAAACTAGGGTTATAGGTTAGATTTAGGGTTAAAACTAGGGTTAGGGTTAGATTTAGGGTTAGAGGTTAGATTTAGGGTTAAAACTAGGGTTAGAGGTTAGATTTAGGGTTAGAGGTTATAGGTTAGATTTAGGGTTAAAACTAGGGTTATAGGTTAGATTTAGGGTTAAAACTAGGATTAGAGGTTAGATTTAGGGTTAAAACTAGGGTTAGAGGTTAGATTTAGGGTTAAAACTAGGGTTAGGGTTAGATTTAGGGTTAAAACTAGGATTAGAGGTTAGATTTAGGGTTAAAACTAGGGTTAGAGGTTATAGGTTAGATTTAGGGTTAAAACTAGGGTTAGAGGTTATAGGTTAGATTTAGGGTTAAAACTAGGATTAGAGGTTAGATTTAGGGTTAAAACTAGGGTTAGAGGTTAGATTTAGGGTTAAAACTAGGGTTAGAGGTTATAGGTTAGATTTAGGGTTAAAACTAGGGTTAGAGGTTATAGGTTAGATTTAGGGTTAAAACTAGGGTTAGAGGTTAGATTTAGGGTTAGAGGTTATAGGTTAGATTTAGGGTTAGAGGTTAGATTTAGGGTTAGAGGTTATAGGTTAGATTTAGGGTTAAAACTAGGATTAGATTTAGGGTTAAAACTAGGGTTAGGGGTTAGATTTAGGGTTAGAGGTTATAGGTTAGATTTAGGGTTAAGACTAGGGTTATAGGTTATAGGTTAGATTTAGGGTTAAGACTAGGGTTAAAGGTTAGAGGTTAGATTTAGGGTTAAAACTAGGGTTAGAGGTTATAGGTTAGATTTAGGGTTAAAACTAGGGTTAGAGGTTATAGGTTAGATTTAGGGTTAAAACTAGGGTTAGAGGTTAGATTTAGGGTTAAAACTAGGGTTATAGGTTAGATTTAGGGTTATAGGTTAGATTTAGGGTTAAAACTAGGATTAGAGGTTATAGGTTAGATTTAGGGTTAAAACTAGGGTTAGAGGTTAGATTTAGGGTTAAAACTAGGGTTAGAGGTTAGATTTAGGGTTAAAACTAGGGTTAGAGGTTATAGGTTAGATTTAGGGTTAAAACTAGGGTTAGAGGTTATAGGTTAGATTTAGGGTTAAAACTAGGGTTATAGGTTAGATTTAGGGTTAAAACTAGGGTTAGGGTTAGATTTAGGGTTAGAGGTTAGATTTAGGGTTAAAACTAGGGTTAGAGGTTAGATTTAGGGTTAGAGGTTATAGGTTAGATTTAGGGTTAAAACTAGGGTTATAGGTTAGATTTAGGGTTAAAACTAGGGTTAGATTTAGGGTTAGAGGTTAGATTTAGGGTTAAAACTAGGGTTAGAGGTTAGATTTAGGGTTAGAGGTTATAGGTTAGATTTAGGGTTAGAGGTTAGATTTAGGGTTAAAACTAGTATTAGAGGTTAGATTTAGGGTTAGAGGTTAGATTTAGGGTTAAAACTAGGGTTAGGGTTAGATTTAGGGTTAAAACTAGGGTTAGGGTTAGATTTAGGGTTAAAACTAGGGTTAGGGTTAGATTTAGGGTTAAAACTAGGGTTAGGGGTTAGATTTAGGGTTAGAGGTTATAGGTTAGATTTAGGGTTAAAACTAGGGTTAGAGGTTAGATTTAGGGTTAGAGGTTATAGGTTAGATTTAGGGTTAAAACTAGGGTTATAGGTTAGATTTAGGGTTAAAACTAGGGTTAGGGTTAGATTTAGGGTTAGAGGTTAGATTTAGGGTTAAAACTAGGGTTAGAGGTTAGATTTAGGGTTAGAGGTTATAGGTTAGATTTAGGGTTAAAACTAGGGTTATAGGTTAGATTTAGGGTTAAAACTAGGATTAGATTTAGGGTTAAAACTAGGGTTAGAGGTTAGATTTAGGGTTAAAACTAGGGTTAGAGGTTAGATTTAGGGTTAAAACTAGGGTTAGAGGTTAGATTTAGGGTTAGAGGTAAGATTTAGGGTTAAAACTAGGGTTAGGGTTAGATTTAGGGTTAAAACTAGGGTTAGGGTTAGATTTAGGGTTAAAACTAGGGTTAGGGTTAGATTTAGGGTTAAAACTAGGGTTAGGGGTTAGATTTAGGGTTAGAGGTTTTAGGTTAGATTTAGGGTTAAAACTAGGGTTAGAGGTTATAGGTTAGATTTAGGGTTAGAGGTTATAGGTTAGATTTAGGGTTAAAACTAGGGTTAGAGGTTATAGGTTAGATTTAGGGTTAGAGGTTATAGGTTAGATTTAGGGTTAAAACTAGGGTTAGAGGTTAGATTTAGGGTTAGAGGTTATAGGTTAGATTTAGGGTTAAAACTAGGGTTAGAGGTTAGATTTAGGGTTAAAACTAGGGTTATAGGTTAGATTTAGGGTTAAAACTAGGAATAGAGGTTATAAATTAGATTTAGGGTTAAAACTAGGGTTAGAGGTTATAGGTTAGATTTAGGGTTAAAACTAGGGTTAGGGGTTAGATTTAGGGTTAGAGGTTATAGGTTAGATTTAGGGTTAAAACTAGGGTTATAGGTTAGATTTAGGTTAAAACTAGGGTTAGAGGTTATAGGTTAGATTTAGGGTTAGAGGTTATAGGTTAGATTTAGGGTTAGAGGTTATAGGTTAGATTTAGGGTTAAAACTAGGGTTAGAGGTTATAGGTTAGATTTAGGGTTAAAACTAGGGTTATAGGTTAGATTTAGGGTTAAAACTAGGAATAGAGGTTATAAATTAGATTTAGGGTTAAAACTAGGGTTAGAGGTTATAGGTTAGATTTAGGGTTAAAACTAGGGTTAGAGGTTATATTTAGGGTTAAAACTAGGGTTAGGGGTTATAGGTTAGATTTAGGGTTAAAACTAGGATTAGATTTAGGGTTAAAACTAGGGTTAGAGGTTATAGGTTAGATTTAGGGTTAAAACTAGGGTTAGAGGTTATATTTAGGGTTAAAACTAGGGTTAGGGGTTATAGGTTAGATTTAGGGTTAAAACTAGGATTAGATTTAGGGTTAAAACTAGGGTTAGAGGTTAGATTTAGGGTTAAAACTAGGGTTAGAGGTTATAGGTTAGATTTAGGGTTAAAACTAGGGTTAGAGGTTATAGGTTAGATTTAGGTTTAAAACTAGGGTTAGAGGTTATAGGTTAGATTTAGGGTTAAAACTAGGGTTAGAGGTTATAGGTTAGATTTAGGGTTAAAACTAGGGTTAGAGGTTATAGGTTAGATTTAGGGTTAAAACTAGGATTAGATTTAGGGTTAAAACTAGGGTTAGAGGTTATAGGTTAGATTTAGGGTTAAAACTAGGGTTAGGGGTTAGATTTAGGGTTAGAGGTTATAGGTTAGATTTAGGGTTAAAACTAGGGTTATAGGTTAGATTTAGGGTTAAAACTAGGGTTAGAGGTTATAGGTTAGATTTAGGGTTAAAACTAGGGTT
This sequence comes from Oncorhynchus nerka, assembly GCF_034236695.1. NCBI lineage: Eukaryota > Metazoa > Chordata > Actinopteri > Salmoniformes > Salmonidae > Oncorhynchus > Oncorhynchus nerka. Next base: position 49,881,502 of record NC_088414.1, read on the forward strand.
AGAGGTTAGATTTAGGGTTAGAGGTTATAGGTTAGATTTAGGGTTAGAGGTTAGATTTAGGGTTAGAGGTTATAGATTTAGGGTTAAAACTAGGGTTAGAGGTTAGAGGTTAGATTTAGGGTTAGAGGTACAGGAAAACAGGATTTAGATGGAAATCAATTGCTAGTCCCCAAAAGTCTTGACAAGTATATTGTGTGTGTGTGTGTGTGTGCGTGCCTGTTGCTGTGTGCGGTCAGCGTGTATGATGTCTACGTTGATGCCTTCGTACACCAGCTCATGGAAGAGCTCTCTGGCTCGATCAATAGACTGGACAAACACCAGCATAGGGGGCAAGAAACCCTAGGAGAGAGGAATTAGTATTTACCATTCAGGTAGCAAATGTTATCTGAAACATGCTTGGTAAACAACAGGTGTAGACTAACAACAACAGGTGTAGACTAACAGTGAAATGCTTGGTAAACAACAGGTGTAGACTAACAACAACAGGTGTAGACTAACAGTGAAATGCTTGGTAAACAACAGGTGTAGACTAACAACAACAGGTGTAGACTAACAACAACAGGTGTAGACTAACAACAACAGGTGTAGACTAACAACAACAGGTGTAGACTAACGACAACAGGTGTAGACTAACAGTGAAATGCTTGGTAAACAACAGGTGTAGACTAACAACAACAGGTGTAGACTAACAACAACAGGTGTAGACTAACAACAACAGGTGTAGACTAACAACAACAGGTGTAGACTAACGACAACAGGTGTAGACTAACAGTGAAATGCTTGGTAAACAACAGGTGTAGACTAACAACAACAGGTGTAGACTAACAGTGAAATGTAACCTACAGGCCCTTCCCAACAACCCAGAGAGAAAAATAAAAATAACATTGCTGTATACACATGGTACCAGGCTATATACACACACACATGGTACCAGGCTATATACACACACATGGTACCAGGCTATATACACACACACACACACGGTACCAGGCTATATACACACACATGGTACCAGGCTATATACACACACACACACACACACGGTACCAGGCTATATACACACACATGGTACCAGGCTATATACACACACACGGTACCAGGCTATATACACACACACGGTACCAGGCTATATACTCACGGTACCAGGCTATATACACACACACACACGGTACCAGGCTATATACACACACATGGTACCAGGCTATATACACACACATGGTACCAGGCTATATACACACACATGGTACCAGGCTATATACACACACATGGTACCAGGCTATATACACACACATGGTACCAGGCTATATACACACACACGGTACCAGGCTATATACACACACACATGGTACCAGGCTATATACACACACACACACACACACACACATGGTACCAGGCTATATACACACACATGGTACCAGGCTATATACACACACACACACACACACACACACATGGTACCAGGCTATATACACACACATGGTACCAGGCTATATACACACACACACACACACACATGGTACCAGGCTATATACACACACATGGTACCAGGCTATATACACACACACACACACACACATGGTACCAGGCTATATACACACACATGGTACCAGGCTATATACACACACACACACACACACACACGGTACCAGGCTATATATACACACACACACACACACACATGGTACCAGGCTATATACACACACATGGTACCAGGCTATATATACACACACGGTACCAGGCTATATACACACACATGGTACCAGGCTATATATACACACACGGTACCAGGCTATATACACACACACGGTACCAGGCTATATATACACACACGGTACCAGGCTATATACACACACATGGTACCAGGCTATATATACACACACGGTACCAGGCTATATATACACACACGGTACCAGGCTATATATACACACATGGTACCAGGCTATATACACACACATGGTACCAGGCTATATATACACACACGGTACCAGGCTATATACACACACACGGTACCAGGCTATATACACACACATGGTACCAGGCTATATACACACACATGGTACCAGGCTATATACACACACATGGTACCAGGCTATATACACACACATGGTACCAGGCTATATATACACACACACACACGGTACCAGGCTATATACACACACATGGTACCAGGCTATATACACACACATGGTACCAGGCTATATACACACACATGGTACCAGGCTATATACACACACATGGTACCAGGCTATATATACACACACACACACACACACACACACACACACACACACACGGTACCAGGCTATGTACACACACATGGTACCAGGCTATATACACACACATGGTACCAGGCTATATACACACACATGGTACCAGGCTATATACACACACACACGGTACCAGGCTATATACACACACATGGTACCAGGCTATATACACACACACGGTACCAGGCTATATACACACACACGGTACCAGGCTATATACACACACACACACACACGGTACCAGGCTATATACTCACGGTACCAGGCTATATACACACACACACACACACACACGGTACCAGGCTATATACACACACACGGTACCAGGCTATATACACACACACACACACACACACACACACACACGGTACCAGGCTATATACACACACGGTACCAGGCTATATACACACACGGTACCAGTACTGAGTCAATGTGCTGGGAGTTAGAAAGAGGACTATGTTTTAACAGACAGGGCCAGAGGGCTTAAAACACTTTGAAGTACAGGAAGTCAGCAGGGTGGGACTTCCTAAACCATTTTGAAGTACAGGAAGTCAGGCAGTGTGGGACTTCCTAAACCATTTTGAAGTACAGGAAGTCAGCAGGGTGGAACATCCAATGGGTTAAGAAGGAATGATCACATGATTCCATCCAGGTCATGAGGAGGGATCAGCCAATGGGTTAAGAAGGAATGATCACATGATTCCATCCAGGTCATGAGGAGGGATCAGCCAATGAATTAGGTGGTTTATCTTCCGTCACCAAAATGACGCACGCGCATCGACGTGGCCGGAAGATGTGGCTTGTTATGATTCTGAGCGGTCAGATAGCAACAATGACAAGAAACTACCTTGTGAGGAATCGGAGGTGGCTCGTTTAAGCTTGTTCTTGATACCATGTCTTGTGTTGACTTATGTCATGTCTACGCCAATATGGCTAAAATCCGCTAGCTAGCTAATCAACAACTGTAGCGATGTATTTGAGAGATAACAAGCGATCATTGTGCAAATGTATTTATGTTTTCAATGAACATCTGGGGAGGATATATTGTTTACATGTTGTCTAGTCTAAGCCAGGGGTCCTCAACCTTCTCTTTCACAGGGACGAGAGTCTTCACAGATCCACCTGTACCTGAATACCCCAGAGGGTCTGGATCCAGAACTCTAACCATCTGTACCTGAATACCCCAGAGGGTCTGGATCCAGAACTCTAACCATCTGTACCTGAATACCCCAGAGGGTCTGGATCCAGAACTCTAACCATCTGTACCTGAATACCCCAGAGGGTCTGGATCCAGAACTCTAACCATCTGTACCTGAATACCCCAGAGGGTCTGGATCCAGAACTCTAACCATCTGTACCTGAATACCCCAGAGGGTCTGGATCCAGAACTCTAAACCATCTGTACCTGAATACCCCAGAGGGTCTGGATCCAGAACTCTAAACCATCTGTACCTGAATACCCCAGAGGGTCTGGATCCAGAACTCTAAACCATCTGTACCTGAATACCCCAGAGGGTCTGGATCCAGAACTCTAACCATCTGTACCTGAATACCCCAGAGGGTCTGGATCCAGAACTCTAACCACCTGTACCTGAATACCCCAGAGGGTCTGGATCCAGAACTCTAACCACCTGTACCTGAATACCCCAGAGGGTCTGGATCCAGAACCCTAATCTGTACCTGAATACCCCAGAGGGTCCCCAGATCCAGAACTCTAACCATCTGTACCTGATTACCCCATTGGCATTGAGGTGTATGACAAAACTGCACATTTTAGAGTGGCCTTTTATTGTCCCCCAGCACAAGGTGCACCTGTGTAATGATCATGCTGTTTAATCCCTTTCTTGATATGCCACACCTGTCAGGTGGATGGATTATCTTGGAAAAGGAGAAATGCTCACTAACAGGGACGTAAACACTTATGTGCACAACGGTTGAAAGCTTTTTGTGGATATGTAAAATGTCTGGGATCTGTTTTGTGTATTTTAAACCAACCAGGTCTGTTTTGCCAAGTAGTTGTCCACGTGTCAGTGTTCTTGCTAAACAACCAACCCCTGTATACTCCTGATCCTGATGTAATAATTGTCCATGGCTGTATATCACCAACCGTGGCTATTTAAAACACACTCCAATACAATTTTGGAAATTGGAAACTGTACCTACCATTTAAAATGTGGTTATGACATTTACGAAATGTAATGCATATGGAAAGTTTTAGCTCCTATATTCTACAAAATATGGCAGCCGATACTGGATACACAGTCGAACAGAGACTAAACCCCTTCTGGTGCTGAACGACCAATACATCCCCTGGTGCTGAACTACCAATACATCCCCTGCATCAGTTAGTCCTCCATATCACTACCCCTTCTGGTGCTGAACTACCAATACATCCCCTGCATCGGTTAGTCCTCCATATCACTACCGCTTCTGGTGCTGAACTACCAATACATCCCCTGCATCAGTTAGTCCTCCATATCACTACCCCTTCTGGTGCTGAACTACCAATACATCCCCTGCATCAGTTAGTCCTCCATATCACTACCCCTTCTGGTGCTGAACTACCAATACATCAGTTAGTCCTCCATATCACTACCCCTTCTGGTGCTGAACTACCAATACATCCCCTGCATCAGTTAGTCCTCCATATCACTACCCCTTCTGGTGCTGAACTACCAATACAACCCCTGCATCGGTTAGTCCTCCATATCACTACCCCTTCTGGTGCTAAACTACCAATACATCAGTTAGTCCTCCATATCACTACCCCTTCTGGTGCTGAACGACCAATACATCAGTTAGTCCTCCATATCACTACCCCTTCTGGTGCTGAACTACCAATACATCCCCTGCATATCACTAGTCCTCCATATCCTCTACCCCTTCTGGTGCTGAACTACCAATACATCCCCTGCATCAGTTAGTCCTCCATATCACTACCCCTTCTGGTGCTGAACTACCAATACATCCCCTGCATCAGTTAGTCCTCCATATCACTACCCCTTCTGGTGCTGAACTACCAATCCCCTCAGTTAGTCCTCCATATCACTACCCCTTCTGGTGCTGAACTACCAATACATCCCCTGCATCAGTTAGTCCTCCATATCACTACCCCTTCTGGTGCTGAACTACCAATACATCAGTTAGTCCTCCATATCACTACCCCTTCTGGTGCTGAACTACCAATACATCCCCTGCATCAGTTAGTCCTCCATATCACTACCCCTTCTGGTGCTGAACTACCAATACATCAGTTAGTCCTCCATATCACTACCCCTTCTGGTGCTGAACTACCAATACATCCCCTGCATCAGTTAGTCCTCCATATCACTACCCCTTCTGGTGCTGAACTACCAATACATCCCCTGCATCAGTTAGTCCTCCATATCACTACCCCTTCTGGTGCTGAACTACCAATACATCCCCTGCATCGGTTAGTCCTCCATATCACTACCCCTTCTGGTGCTGAACTACCAATACATCCCCTGCATCAGTTAGTCCTCCATATCACTACCCCTTCTGGTGCTGAACGACCAATACATCCCCTGCATCAGTTAGTCCTCCATATCACTACCCCTTCTGGTGCTGAACTACCAATACATCAGTTAGTCCTCCATATCACTACCCCTTCTGGTGCTGAACGACCAATACATCCCCTGCATCAGTTAGTCCTCCATATCACTACCCCTTCTGGTGCTGAACGACCAATACATCAGTTAGTCCTCCATATCACTACCCCTTCTGGTGCTGAACAACCAATACATCAGTTAGTCCTCCATATCACTACCCCTTCTGGTGCTGAACGACCAATACATCCCCTGCATCAGTTAGTCCTCCATATCACTACCCCTTCTGGTGCTGAACAACCAATACATCAGTTAGTCCTCCATATCACTACCCCTTCTGGTGCTGAACTACCAATACATCAGTTAGTCCTCCATATCACTACCCCTTCTGGTGCTGAACTACCAATACATCCACTGCATCAGTTAGTCCTCCATATCACTACCCCTTCTGGTGCTGAACTACCAATACATCAGTTAGTCCTCCATATCACTACCCCTTCTGGTGCTGAACTACCAATACATCAGTTAGTCCTCCATATCACTACCCCTTCTGGTGCTGAACTACCAATACATCCCCTGCATCAGTTAGTCCTCCATATCACTACCCCTTCTGGTGCTGAAAAAACCAATACATCAGTTAGTCCTCCATATCACTACCCCTTCTGGTGCTGAACGACCAATACATCCCCTCAATCAGTTAGTCCTCCATATCACTACCCCTTCTGGTGCTGAACTACCAATACATCCCCTGCATCAGTTAGTCCTCCATATCACTACCCCTTCTGGTGCTGAACTACCAATACATCAGTTAGTCCTCCATATCACTACCCCCTCTGGTGCTGAACGACCAATACATCAGTTAGTCCTCCATATCACTACCCCCTCTGGTGCTGAACGACCAATACATCCCCTGCATCAGTTAGTCCTCCATATCACTACCCCTTCTGGTGCTGAACTACCAATACATCAGTTAGTCCTCCATATCACTACCCCTTCTGGTGCTGAACGACCAATACATCCCCTGCATCAGTTAGTCCTCCATATCACTACCCCTTCTGGTGCTGAACTACCAATACATCAGTTAGTCCTCCATATCACTACCCCTTCTGGTGCTGAACTACCAATACATCCCCTGCATCAGTTAGTCCTCCATATCACTACCCCTTCTGGTGCTGAACTACCAATACATCAGTTAGTCCTCCATATCACTACCCCTTCTGGTGCTGAACTACCAATACATCAGTTAGTCCTCCATATCACTACCCCTTCTGGTGCTGAACTACCAATACATCCCCTGCATCAGTTAGTCCTCCATATCACTACCCCTTCTGGTGCTGAACGACCAATACATCCCCTGCATCAGTTAGTCCTCCATATCACTACCCCTTCTGGTGCTGAACGACCAATACATCAGTTAGTCCTCCATATCACTACCCCTTCTGGTGCTGAACGACCAATACATCCCCTGCATCAGTTAGTCCTCCATATCACTACCCCTTCTGGTGCTGAACTACGACTTCCCTACCAATACATCCCCTGGTGCTGAACTACCAATACATCCCCTGCATCAGTTAGTCCTCCATATCACTACCCCTTCTGGTGCTGAACTACCAATACATCAGTTAGTCCTCCATATCACTACCCCTTCTGGTGCTGAACTACCAATACATCAGTTAGTCCTCCATATCACTACCCCTTCTGGTGCTGAACTACCAATACATCCCCTGCATCAGTTAGTCCTCCATATCACTACCCCTTCTGGTGCTGAACTACCAATACATCCCCTGCATCAGTTAGTCCTCCATATCACTACCCCTTCTGGTGCTGAACGACCAATACATCAGTTAGTCCTCCATATCACTACCCCTTCTGGTGCTGAACGACCAATACATCCCCTGCATCAGTTAGTCCTCCATATCACTACCCCTTCTGGTGCTGAACAACCAATACATCCCCTGCATCGGTTAGTCCTCCATATCACTACCCCTTCTGGTGCTGAACAACCAATACATCAGTTAGTCCTCCATATCACTACCCCTTCTGGTGCTGAACAACCAATACATCAGTTAGTCCTCCATATCACTACCCCTTCTGGTGCTGAACGACCAATACATCAGTTAGTCCTCCATATCACTACCCCTTCTGGTGCTGGTGCTATCACTACCCCTTCTGGTGCTGAACGACCAATACATCCCCTGCATCAGTTAGTCCTCCATATCACTACCCCTTCTGGTGCTGAACTACCAATACATCAGTTAGTCCTCCATATCACTACCCCTTCTGGTGCTGAACTACCAATACATCAGTTAGTCCTCCATATCACTACCCCTTCTGGTGCTGAACGACCAATACATCCCCTGCATCAGTTAGTCCTCCATATCACTACCCCTTCTGGTGCTGAACGACCAATACATCAGTTAGTCCTCCATATCACTACCCCCTCTGGTGCTGAACGACCAATACATCAGTTAGTCCTCCATATCACTACCCCTTCTGGTGCTGAACTACCAATACATCCCCTGCATCAGTTAGTCCTCCATATCACTACCCCTTCTGGTGCTAAACTACCAATACATCAGTTAGTCCTCCATATCACTACCCCTTCTGGTGCTGAACGACCAATACATCAGTTAGTCCTCCATATCACTACCCCTTCTGGTGCTGAACTACCAATACATCAGTTAGTCCTCCATATCACTACCCCTTCTGGTGCTGAACAACCAATACATCAGTTAGTCCTCCATATCACTACCCCTTCTGGTGCTGAACGACCAATACATCCCCTGCATCAGTTAGTCCTCCATATCACTACCCCTTCTGGTGCTGAACTACCAATACATCAGTTAGTCCTCCATATCACTACCCCTTCTGGTGCTGAACTACCAATACATCCCCTGCATCAGTTAGTCCTCCATATCACTACCCCTTCTGGTGCTGAACTACCAATACATCCCCTGCATCAGTTAGTCCTCCATATCACTACCCCTTCTGGTGCTGAACTACCAATACATCCCCTGCATCAGTTAGTCCTCCATATCACTACCCCTTCTGGTGCTGAACTACCAATACATCCCCTGCATCAGTTAGTCCTCCATATCACTACCCCTTCTGGTGCTGAACTACCAATACATCAGTTAGTCCTCCATATCACTACCCCTTCTGGTGCTGAACTACCAATACATCAGTTAGTCCTCCATATCACTACCCCTTCTGGTGCTGAACGACCAATACATCCCCTGCATCAGTTAGTCCTCCATATCACTACCCCTTCTGGTGCTGAACTACCAATACAACCCCTGCATCGGTTAGTCCTCCATATCACTACCACTTCTGGTGCTAAACTACCAATACATCAGTTAGTCCTCCATATCACTACCCCTTCTGGTGCTGAACGACCAATACATCCCCTGCATCAGTTAGTCCTCCATATCACTACCCCTTCTGGTGCTGAACGACCAATACATCAGTTAGTCCTCCATATCACTACCCCTTCTGGTGCTGAACAACCAATACATCAGTTAGTCCTCCATATCACTACCCCTTCTGGTGCTGAACGACCAATACATCCCCTGCATCAGTTAGTCCTCCATATCACTACCCCTTCTGGTGCTGAACTACCAATACATCAGTTAGTCCTCCATATCACTACCCCTTCTGGTGCTGAACTACCAATACATCAGTTAGTCCTCCATATCACTACCCCTTCTGGTGCTGAACTACCAATACATCAGTTAGTCCTCCATATCACCCCTTCTGGTGCTGAACTACCAATACATCAGTTAGTCCTCCATATCACTACCCCTTCTGGTGCTGAACTACCAATACATCCCCTGCATCAGTTAGTCCTCCATATCACTACCCCTTCTGGTGCTGAACTACCAATACATCAGTTAGTCCTCCATATCACTACCCCTTCTGGTGCTGATCCAATACATCAGTTAGTCCTCCATATCACTACCCCTTCTGGTGCTGAACTACCAATACATCAGTTAGTCCTCCATATCACTACCCCTTCTGGTGCTGAACACCAATACATCAGTTAGTCCTCCATATCACTACCCCTTCTGGTGCTGAACTACCAATACATCCCCTGCATCAGTTAGTCCTCCATATCACTACCCCTTCTGGTGCTGAACTACCAATACATCCCCTGCAGTTAGTCCTCCATATCACTACCCCTTCTGGTGCTGAACTACCAATACATCAGTTAGTCCTCCATATCACTACCCCCTTCTGGTGCTGAACTGAAATAATATCATCAGTTAGTCCTCCATATCACTACCCCTTCTGGTGCTGAACTACCAATACATCAGTTAGTCCTCCATATCACTACCCCTTCTGGTGCTGAACTACCAATACATCCCCTGCATCAGTTAGTCCTCCATATCACTACCCCTTCTGGTGCTGAACTACCAATACATCCCCAATCTGCATCAGTTAGTCCTCCATATCACTACCCCTTCTGGTGCTGAACTACCAATACATCAGTTAGTCCTCCATATCACTACCCCTTCTGGTGCTGAACTACCAATACATCCCTGCATCAGTTAGTCCTCCATATCACTACCCCTTCTGGTGCTGAACTACCAATACATCAGTTAGTCCTCCATATCACTACCCCTTCTGGTGCTGAACGACCAATACATCCCCTGCATCAGTTAGTCCTCCATATCACTACCCCTTCTGGTGCTGAACTACCAATACATCTGATCAGTTAGTCCTCCATATCACTACCCCTTCTGGTGCTGAACGACCAATACATCCCCTGCATCAGTTAGTCCTCCATATCACTACCCCTTCTGGTGCTGAACATACCAATACATCAGTTAGTCCTCCATATCACTACCCCTTCTGGTGCTGAACGACCAATACATCAGTTAGTCCTCCATATCAATACTACCCTCCATTCCCCTTCTGGTGCTGAACTACCAATACATCAGTTAGTCCTCCATATCACTACCCCTTCTGGTGCTGCTGAACAACCAATACATCCCCCTGCATCAGTTAGTCCTCCATATCACTACCCCTTCTGGTGCTGAACTACCAATACATCAGTTAGTCCTCCATATCACTACCCCTTCTGGTGCTGAACTACCAATACATCAGTTAGTCCTCCATATCACTACCCCTTCTGGTGCTGAACAACCAATACATCAGTTAGTCCTCCATATCACTACCCCTTCTGGTGCTGAACTACAATACATCCCTGCATCAGTTAGTCCTCCATATCACTACCCCTTCTGGTGCTGAACTACCAATACATCAGTTAGTCCTCCATATCACTACCCCTTCTGGTGCTGAACTACCAATACATCCCTGCATCAGTTAGTCCTCCATATCACTACCCCTTCTGGTGCTGAACTACCAATACATCCCTGCATCAGTTAGTCCTCCATATCACTACCCCTTCTGGTGCTGAACTACCAATACATCCCCTGCATCAGTTAGTCCTCCATATCACTACCCCTTCTGGTGCTGAACTACCAATACATCAGTTAGTCCTCCATATCACTACCCCTTCTGGTGCTGAACTACCAATACATCCCCTGCATCAGTTAGTCCTCCATATCACTACCCCTTCTGGTGCTGAACTACCAATACATCCCCTGCATCAGTTAGTCCTCCATATCACTACCCCTTCTGGTGCTGAACTACCAATACATCCCCTGCATCGGTTAGTCCTCCATATCACTACCCCTTCTGGTGCTGAACTACCAATACATCAGTTAGTCCTCCATATCACTACCCCTTCTGGTGCTGAACTTACCAATACATCCCCCAATACATCAGTTAGTCCTCCATATCACTACCCCTTCTGGTGCTGAACTACCAATACATCAGTTAGTCCTCCATATCACTACCCCTTCTGGTGCTGAACTAGTCCAATACATCCCCTGCATCAGTTAGTCCTCCATATCACTACCCCTTCTGGTGCTGAACTACCAATACATCCCCTGCATCAGTTAGTCCTCCATATCACTACCCCTTCTGGTGCTGAACTACCAATACATCAGTTAGTCCTCCATATCACTACCCCTTCTGGTGCTGAACTACCAATACATCCCTGCATCAGTTAGTCCTCCATATCACTACCCCTTCTGGTGCTGAACTACCAATACATCAGTTAGTCCTCCATATCACTACCCCTTCTGGTGCTGAACTACCAATACATCCCTGCATCAGTTAGTCCTCCATATCACTACCCCTTCTGGTGCTGAACTACCAATACATCAGTTAGTCCTCCATATCACTACCCCTTCTGGTGCTGAACTACCAATACATCAGTTAGTCCTCCATATCACTACCCCTTCTGGTGCTGAACTACCAATACATCCCCTGCATCAGTTAGTCCTCCATATCACTACTACCCCTTCTGGTGCTGAACTACCAATACATCAGTTAGTCCTCCATATCACTACCCCTTCTGGTGCTGAACTACCAATACATCAGTTAGTCCTCCATATCACTACCCCTTCTGGTGCTGAACTACCAATACATCCCCTGCATCAGTTACCAATACATCCCCAATACATCAGTTAGTCCTCCATATCACTACCCCTTCTGGTGCTGAACTACCAATACATCAGTTAGTCCTCCATATCACTACCCCTTCTGGTGCTGAACTACCAATACATCCCCTGCATCAGTTAGTCCTCCATATCACTACCCCTTCTGGTGCTGAACTACCAATACATCAGTTAGTCCTCCAACTACCCCTTCTGGTGCTGAACTACCAATACATCCCCTGCATCAGTTAGTCCTCCATATCACTACCCCTTCTGGTGCTGAACTACCAATACATCCCCTGCATCAGTTAGTCCTCCATATCACTACCCCTTCTGGTGCTGAACTACCAATACATCAGTTAGTCCTCCATATCACTACCCCTTCTGGTGCTGAACTACCAATACATCCCCTGCATCAGTTAGTCCTCCATATCACTACCCCTTCTGGTGCTGAACGACCAATACATCCCCTGCATCAGTTAGTCCTCCATATCACTACCCCTTCTGGTGCTGAACGACCAATACATCAGTTAGTCCTCCATATCACTACCCCTTCTGGTGCTGAACGACCAATACATCCCCTGCATCAGTTAGTCCTCCATATCACTACCTGAACCTTCTGGTGCTGAACTACCAATACATCCCCTGCATCAGTTAGTCCTCCATATCACTACCCCTTCTGGTGCTGAACTACCAATACATCAGTTAGTCCTCCATATCACTACCCCTTCTGGTGCTGAACTACCAATACATCAGTTAGTCCTCCATATCACTACCCCTTCTGGTGCTGAACGACCAATACATCAGTTAGTCCTCCATATCACTACCCCTTCTGGTGCTGAACTACCAATACACCCTGCATCAGTTAGTCCTCCATATCACTACCCCTTCTGGTGCTGAACTACCAATACATCAGTTAGTCCTCCATATCACTACCCCTTCTGGTGCTGAACTACCAATACATCCCCTGCATCAGTTAGTCCTCCATATCACTACCCCTTCTGGTGCTGAACTACCAATACATCCCCTGCATCAGTTAGTCCTCCATATCACTACCCCTTCTGGTGCTGAACTACCAATACATCAGTTAGTCCTCCATATCACTACCCCTTCTGGTGCTGAACTACCAATACATCCCCTGCAGTTAGTCCTCCATATCACTACCCCTTCTGGTGCTGAACTACCAATACATCCCCTGCATCAGTTAGTCCTCCATATCACTACCCCTTCTGGTGCTGAACTACCAATACATCAGTTAGTCCTCCATATCACTACCCCTTCTGGTGCTGAACATACATCAGTTAGTCCTCCATATCACTACCCCTTCTGGTGCTGAACTACCAATATCAGTTAGTCCTCCATATCACTACCCCTTCTGGTGCTGAACTACCAATACATCCCCTGCATCAGTTAGTCCTCCATATCACTACCCCTTCTGGTGCTGAACTACCAATACATCAGTTAGTCCTCCATATCACTACCCCTTCTGGTGCTGAACTACCAATACATCAGTTAGTCCTCCATATCACTACCCCTTCTGGTGCTGAACTACCAATACATCCCCTGCATCAGTTAGTCCTCCATATCACTACCCCTTCTGGTGCTGAACAACCAATACATCAGTTAGTCCTCCATATCACTACCCCCTCTGGTGCTGAACGACCAATACATCAGTTAGTCCTCCATATCACTACCCCTTCTGGTGCTGAACAGTTACCAATACATCCCCTGCATCAGTTAGTCCTCCATATCACTACCCCTTCTGGTGCTGAACTACCAATACATCAGTTAGTCCTCCATATCACTACCCCTTCTGGTGCTGAACTACCAATACATCCCCTGCATCAGTTAGTCCTCCATATCACTACCCCTTCTGGTGCTGAACTACCAATACCATCCATCAGTTAGTCCTCCATATCACTACCCCTTCTGGTGCTGAACTACCAATACATCAGTTAGTCCTCCATATCACTACCCCTTCTGGTGCTGAACTACCAATACATCAGTTAGTCCTCCATATCACTACCCCTTCTGGTGCTGAACTACCAATACATCCCCTGCATCAGTTAGTCCTCCATATCACTACCCCTTCTGGTGCTGAACTACCAATACATCAGTTAGTCCTCCATATCACTACCCCTTCTGGTGCTGAACTACCAATACATCCCCTGCATCAGTTAGTCCTCCATATCACTACCCCTTCTGGTGCTGAACTACCAATACATCCCCTGCATCAGTTAGTCCTCCATATCACTACCCCTTCTGGTGCTGAACTACCAATACATCCCCTGCATCAGTTAGTCCTCCATATCACTACCCCTTCTGGTGCTGAACTACCAATACATCCCTGCATCAGTTAGTCCTCCATATCACTACCCCTTCTGGTGCTGAACTACCAATACATCCCCTGCATCAGTTAGTCCTCCATATCACTACCCCTTCTGGTGCTGAACTACCAATACATCCCCTGCATCAGTTAGTCCTCCATATCACTACCCCTTCTGGTGCTGAACTACCAATACATCCCCTGCATCAGTTAGTCCTCCATATCACTACCCCTTCTGGTGCTGAACTACCAATACATCACCCCCTTCTGGTGCTGAACTACCAATACAAGTTAGTCCTCCATATCACTACCCCTTCTGGTGCTGAACTACCAATACATCAGTTAGTCCTCCATATCACTACCCCTTCTGGTGCTGAACTACCAATACATCCCCTACATCAGTTAGTCCTCCATATCACTACCCCTTCTGGTGCTGAACTACATCAGTTAGTCCTCCATATCACTACCCCTTCTGGTGCTGAACAACCAATACATCAGTTAGTCCTCCATATCACTACCCCTTCTGGTGCTGAACGACCAATACATCCCCTGCATCAGTTAGTCCTCCATATCACTACCCCTTCTGGTGCTGAACTACCAATACATCAGTTAGTCCTCCATATCACTACCCCTTCTGGTGCTGAACTACCAATACATCAGTTAGTCCTCCATATCACTACCCCTTCTGGTGCTGAACTACCAATACATCCCCTGCATCAGTTAGTCCTCCATATCACTACCCCTTCTGGTGCTGAACTACCAATACATCAGTTAGTCCTCCATATCACTACCCCTTCTGGTGCTGAACTACCAATACATCCCCTGCATCAGTTAGTCCTCCATATCACTACCCCTTCTGGTGCTGAACTACCAATACATCCCCTGCATCAGTTAGTCCTCCATATCACTACCCCTTCTGGTGCTGAACTACCAATACATCAGTTAGTCCTCCATATCACTACCCCTTCTGGTGCTGAACATCCCCTTTAGTCCTCCATATCATATCACTACCCCTTCTGGTGCTGAACTACCAATACATCCCCTGCATCAGTTAGTCCTCCATATCACTACCCCTTCTGGTGCTGAACTACCAATACATCAGTTAGTCCTCCATATCACTACCCCTTCTGGTGCTGAACGACCAATACATCATCAGTTAGTCCTCCATATCACTACCCCTTCTGGTGCTGAACTACCAATACATCAGTTAGTCCTCCATATCACTACCCCTTCTGGTGCTGAACTACCAATACATCCCCTGCATCAGTTAGTCCTCCATATCACTACCCCTTCTGGTGCTGAACTACCAATACATCCCCTGCATCAGTTAGTCCTCCATATCACTACCCCTTCTGGTGCTGAACTACCAATACATCCATCAGTTAGTCCTCCATATCACTACCCCTTCTGGTGCTGAACGACCAATACATCCCCTGCATCAGTTAGTCCTCCATATCACTACCCCTTCTGGTGCTGAACTACCAATACATCCCCTGCATCAGTTAGTCCTCCATATCACTACCCCTTCTGGTGCTGAACTACCAATACATCAGTTAGTCCTCCATATCACTACCCCTTCTGGTGCTGAACTACCAATACATCAGTTAGTCCTCCATATCACTACCCCTTCTGGTGCTGAACTACCAATACATCAGTTAGTCCTCCATATCACTACCCCTTCTGGTGCTGAACTACCAATACATCCCCTGCATCAGTTAGTCCTCCATATCACTACCCCTTCTGGTGCTGAACTACCAATACATCCCCTGCATCAGTTAGTCCTCCATATCACTACCCCTTCTGGTGCTGAACTACCAATACAACCCCTCAGTTAGTCCTCCATATCACTACCCCTTCTGGTGCTGAACTACCAATACATCAGTTAGTCCTCCATATCACTACCCCTTCTGGTGCTGAACGACCAATACATCAGTTAGTCCTCCATATCACTACCCCCTCTGGTGCTGAACGACCAATACATCAGTTAGTCCTCCATATCACTACCCCTTCTGGTGCTGAACTACCAATACATCCCCTGCATCAGTTAGTCCTCCATATCACTACCCCTTCTGGTGCTGAACTACCAATACATCAGTTAGTCCTCCATATCACTACCCCTTCTGGTGCTGAACTGCTGAATATCACTACCCCTTCTGGTGCTGAACGACCAATACATCCCCTGCATCAGTTAGTCCTCCATATCACTACCCCTTCTGGTGCTGAACTACCAATACATCAGTTAGTCCTCCATATCACTACCCCTCTGGTGCTGAACTACCAATACATCAGTTAGTCCTCCATATCACTACCCCTTCTGGTGCTGAACTACCAATACATCCCCTGCATCAGTTAGTCCTCCATATCACTACCCCTTCTGGTGCTGAACTACCAATACATCAGTTAGTCCTCCATATCACTACCCCTTCTGGTGCTGAACGACCAATACATCCCCTGCATCAGTTAGTCCTCCATATCACTACCCCTTCTGGTGCTGAACTACCAATACATCAGTTAGTCCTCCATATCACTACCCCTTCTGGTGCTGAACGACCAATACATCCCCTGCATCAGTTAGTCCTCCATATCACTACCCCTTCTGGTGCTGAACTACCAATACATCAGTTAGTCCTCCATATCACTACCCCTTCTGGTGCTGAACTACCAATACATCCCCTGCATCAGTTAGTCCTCCATATCACTACCCCTTCTGGTGCTGAACTACCAATACATCCCCTGCATCAGTTAGTCCTCCATATCACTACCCCTTCTGGTGCTGAACTACCAATACATCAGTTAGTCCTCCATATCACTACCCCTTCTGGTGCTGAACTACCAATACATCCCTGCATCAGTTAGTCCTCCATATCACTACCCCTTCTGGTGCTGAACTACCAATACATCAATCCTCCATATCACTACCCCTTCTGGTGCTGAACTACCAATACATCCCCTGCATCAGTTAGTCCTCCATATCACTACCCCTTCTGGTGCTGAACTACCAATACATCAGTTAGTCCTCCATATCACTACCCCTTCTGGTGCTGAACGACCAATACATCCCCTGCATCAGTTAGTCCTCCATATCACTACCCCTTCTGGTGCTGAACTACCAATACATCCCCTGCATCAGTTAGTCCTCCATATCACTACCCCTTCTGGTGCTGAACTACCAATACATCAGTTAGTCCTCCATATCACTACCCCCTCTGGTGCTGAACGACCAATACATCAGTTAGTCCTCCATATCACTACCCCCTCTGGTGCTGAACGACCAATACATCCCCTGCATCAGTTAGTCCTCCATATCACTACCCCTTCTGGTGCTAACTACCAATACATCAGTTAGTCATATCACTACCCCTTCTGGTGCTGAACGACCAATACATCCCCTGCATCAGTTAGTCCTCCATATCACTACCCCTTCTGGTGCTGAACTACCAATACATCAGTTAGTCCTCCATATCACTACCCCTTCTGGTGCTGAACTACCAATACATCCCCTGCATCAGTTAGTCCTCCATATCACTACCCCTTCTGGTGCTGAACTACCAATACATCAGTTAGTCCTCCATATCACTACCCCTTCTGGTGCTGAACTACCAATACATCAGTTAGTCCTCCATATCACTACCCCTTCTGGTGCTGAACTACCAATACATCCCCTGCATCAGTTAGTCCTCCATATCACTACCCCTTCTGGTGCTGAACGACCAATACATCCCCTGCATCAGTTAGTCCTCCATATCACTACCCCTTCTGGTGCTGAACGACCAATACATCAGTTAGTCCTCCATATCACTACCCCTTCTGGTGCTGAACGACCAATACATCCCCTGCATCAGTTAGTCCTCCATATCACTACCCCTTCTGGTGCTGAACTACCAATTCCCTTCTGGTGCTGAACTACCAATACATCCCCTGCATCAGTTAGTCCTCCATATCACTACCCCTTCTGGTGCTGAACTACCAATACATCAGTTAGTCCTCCATATCACTACCCCTTCTGGTGCTGAACTACCAATACATCAGTTAGTCCTCCATATCACTACCCCTTCTGGTGCTGAACTACCAATACATCAGTTAGTCCTCCATATCACTACCCCTTCTGGTGCTGAACTACCAATACATCCCCTGCATCAGTTAGTCCTCCATATCACTACCCCTTCTGGTGCTGAACTACCAATACATCCCCTGCATCAGTTAGTCCTCCATATCACTACCCCTTCTGGTGCTGAACTACCAATACATCCCCTGCATCAGTTAGTCCTCCATATCACTACCCCTTCTGGTGCTGAACGACCAATACAACCCCTGCATCGGTTAGTCCTCCATATCACTACCCCTTCTGGTGCTGAACAACCAATACATCAGTTAGTCCTCCATATCACTACCCCTTCTGGTGCTGAACAACCAATACATCAGTTAGTCCTCCATATCACTACCCCTTCTGGTGCTGAACAACCAATACATCAGTTAGTCCTCCATATCACTACCCCTTCTGGTGCTGAACGACCAATACATCAGTTAGTCCTCCATATCACTACCCCTTCTGGTGCTGAACGACCAATACATCCCCTGCATCAGTTAGTCCTCCATATCACTACCCCTTCTGGTGCTGAACTACCAATACATCAGTTAGTCCTCCATATCACTACCCCTTCTGGTGCTGAACTACCAATACATCAGTTAGTCCTCCATATCACTACCCCTTCTGGTGCTGAACGTACCTCCATATCACTACCCCTTCTGGTGCTGAACGACCAATACATCCCCTGCATCAGTTAGTCCTCCATATCACTACCCCTTCTGGTGCTGAACGACCAATACATCAGTTAGTCCTCCATATCACTACCCCCTCTGGTGCTGAACGACCAATACATCAGTTAGTCCTCCATATCACTACCCCTTCTGGTGCTGAACTACCAATACATCCCCTGCATCAGTTAGTCCTCCATATCACTACCCCTTCTGGTGCTGAACTACCAATACATCAGTTAGTCCTCCATATCACTACCCCTTCTGGTGCTGAACGACCAATACATCCCCTGCATCAGTTAGTCCTCCATATCACTACCCCTTCTGGTGCTGAACGACCAATACATCCCCTGCATCAGTTAGTCCTCCATATCACTACCCCTTCTGGTGCTGAACGACCAATACATCAGTACATCACTACCCCTTCTGGTGCTGAACGACCAATACATCCCCTGCAGTTAGTCCTCCATATCACTACCCCTTCTGGTGCTGAACTACCAATACATCCCCTGCATCAGTTAGTCCTCCATATCACTACCCCTTCTGGTGCTGAACTACCAATACATCAGTTAGTCCTCCATATCACTACCCCTTCTGGTGCTGAACTACCAATACATCAGTTAGTCCTCCATATCACTACCCCTTCTGGTGCTGAACTACCAATACATCCCCTGCATCAGTTAGTCCTCCATATCACTACCCCTTCTGGTGCTGAACTACCAATACATCCCCTGCATCAGTTAGTCCTCCATATCACTACCCCTTCTGGTGCTGAACTACCAATACATCCCCTGCATCGTTAGTCCTCCATATCACTACCCCTTCTGGTGCTGAACTACCAATACATCCCCTGCATCAGTTAGTCCTCCATATCACTACCCCTTCTGGTGCTGAACTACCAATACATCAGTTAGTCCTCCATATCACTACCCCTTCTGGTGCTGAACAACCAATACATCAGTTAGTCCTCCATATCACTACCCCTTCTGGTGCTGAACAACCAATACATCAGTTAGTCCTCCATATCACTACCCCTTCTGGTGCTGAACGACCAATACATCAGTTAGTCCTCCATATCACTACCCCTTCTGGTGCTGAACGACCAATACATCCCCTGCATCAGTTAGTCCTCCATATCACTACCCCTTCTGGTGCTGAACTACCAATACATCAGTTAGTCCTCCATATCACTACCCCTTCTGGTGCTGAACTACCAATACATCAGTTAGTCCTCCATATCACTACCCCTTCTGGTGCTGAACGACCAATACATCAGTTAGTCCTCCATATCACTACCCCTTCTGGTGCTGAACGACCAATACATCCCCTGCATCAGTTAGTCCTCCATATCACTACCCCTTCTGGTGCTGAACTACCAATACATCATCCTCCATATCACTAGTTAGTCCTCCATATCACTACCCCTTCTGGTGCTGAACTACCAATACATCCCCTGCATCAGTTAGTCCTCCATATCACTACCCCTTCTGGTGCTGAACTACAATACATCAGTTAGTCCTCCATATCACTACCCCTTCTGGTGCTGAACTACCAATACATCCCCTGCATCAGTTAGTCCTCCATATCACTACCCCTTCTGGTGCTGAACGACCAATACATCCCCTGCATCAGTTAGTCCTCCATATCACTACCCCTTCTGGTGCTGAACTACCAATACATCAGTTAGTCCTCCATATCACTACCCCTTCTGGTGCTGAACTACCAATACATCCCCTGCATCAGTTAGTCCTCCATATCACTACCCCTTCTGGTGCTGAACTACCAATACATCCCCTGCATCAGTTAGTCCTCCATATCACTACCCCTTCTGGTGCTGAACTACCAATACATCAGTTAGTCCTCCATATCACACCCCTTCTGGTGCTGAACTACCAATACATCAGTTAGTCCTCCATATCACTACCCCTTCTGGTGCTGAACTACCAATACATCCCCTGCATCAGTTAGTCCTCCATATCACTACCCCTTCTGGTGCTGAACTACCAATACATCCCTGCATCAGTTAGTCCTCCATATCACTACCCCTTCTGGTGCTGAACTACCAATACATCCCCTGCATCGGTTAGTCCTCCATATCACTACCCCTTCTGGTGCTGAACGACCAATACATCCCCTGCATCAGTTAGTCCTCCATATCACTACCCCTTCTGGTGCTGAACTACCAATACATCAGTTAGTCCTCCATATCACTACCCCTTCTGGTGCTGAACCCAATACATCAGTTAGTCCTCCATATCACTACCCCTTCTGGTGCTGAACAACCAATACATCAGTTAGTCCTCCATATCACTACCCCTTCTGGTGCTGAACTACCAATACATCAGTTAGTCCTCCATATCACTACCCCTTCTGGTGCTGAACTACATCCCCTACATCAGTTAGTCCTCCATATCACTACCCCTTCTGGTGCTGAACTACCAATACATCAGTTAGTCCTCCATATCACTACCCCTTCTGGTGCTGAACTACCAATACATCAGTTAGTCCTCCATATCACTACCCCTTCTGGTGCTGAACGACCAATACATCCCCTGCATCAGTTAGTCCTCCATATCACTACCCCTTCTGGTGCTGAACTACCAATACATCAATCCTCCATATCACTCAACTACCAATTAGTCCTCCATATCACTACCCCTTCTGGTGCTGAACTACCAATACATCCCCTGCATCAGTTAGTCCTCCATATCACTACCCCTTCTGGTGCTGAACTACCAATACATCAGTTAGTCCTCCATATCACTACCCCTTCTGGTGCTGAACGACCAATACATCCCCTGCATCAGTTAGTCCTCCATATCACTACCCCTTCTGGTGCTGAACTACCACCAATACATCCCCTGCATCAGTTAGTCCTCCATATCACTACCCCTTCTGGTGCTGAACTACCAATACATCAGTTAGTCCTCCATATCACTACCCCTTCTGGTGCTGAACTACCAATACATCCCCTGCATCAGTTAGTCCTCCATATCACTACCCCTTCTGGTGCTGAACTACCAATACATCCCCTGCATCAGTTAGTCCTCCATATCACTACCCCTTCTGGTGCTGAACTACCAATACATCCCCTGCATCAGTTAGTCCTCCATATCACTACCCCTTCTGGTGCTGAACTACCAATACATCCCTCCATATCATCCCCTTCTGGTTAGTCCTCCATATCACTACCCCTTCTGGTGCTGAACGACCAATACAACCCTGCATCAGTTAGTCCTCCATATCACTACCCCTTCTGGTGCTGAACTACCAATACATCAGTTAGTCCTCCATATCACTACCCCTTCTGGTGCTGAACAACCAATACATCAGTTAGTCCTCCATATCACTACCCCTTCTGGTGCTGAACTACCAATACATCAGTTAGTCCTCCATATCACTACCCCTTCTGGTGCTGAACGACCAATACATCAGTTAGTCCTCCATATCACTACCCCTTCTGGTGCTGAACGACCAATACATCCCCTGCATCAGTTAGTCCTCCATATCACTACCCCTTCTGGTGCTGAACTACCAATACATCAGTTAGTCCTCCATATCACTACCCCTTCTGGTGCTGAACTACCAATACATCCCCTGCACCTCCAATCACTACCCCTTCTGGTGCTGAACTACCAATACATCAGTTAGTCCTCCATATCACTACCCCTTCTGGTGCTGAACTACCAATACATCCCCTGCATCAGTTAGTCCTCCATATCACTACCCCTTCTGGTGCTGAACGACCAATACATCAGTTAGTCCTCCATATCACTACCCCCTCTGGTGCTGAACGACCAATACATCAGTTAGTCCTCCATATCACTACCCCTTCTGGTGCTGAACTACCAATACATCCCTGCATCAGTTAGTCCTCCATATCACTACCCCTTCTGGTGCTGAACTACCAATACATCAGTTAGTCCTCCATATCACTACCCTTCTGGTGCTGAACTACCAATACATCCCCTGCATCAGTTAGTCCTCCATATCACTACCCCTTCTGGTGCTGAACGACCAATACATCCCCTGCATCAGTTAGTCCTCCATATCACTACCCCTTCTGGTGCTGAACTACCAATACATCAGTTAGTCCTCCATATCACTACCCCTTCTGGTGCTGAACTACAATACATCCCCTGCATCAGTTAGTCCTCCATATCACTACCCCTTCTGGTGCTGAACTACCAATACATCCCCTGCATCAGTTAGTCCTCTATATCACTACCCCTTCTGGTGCTGAACTACCAATACATCAGTTAGTCCTCCATATCACTACCCCTTCTGGTGCTGAACTACCAATACATCAGTTAGTCCTCCATATCACTACCCCTTCTGGTGCTGAACTACCAATACATCCCCTGCATCAGTTAGTCCTCCATATCACTACCCCTTCTGGTGCTGAACTACCAATACATCCCCTGCATCAGTTAGTCCTCCATATCACTACCCCTTCTGGTGCTGAACTACCAATACATCCCCTGCATCAGTTAGTCCTCCATATCACTACCCCTTCTGGTGCTGAACGACCAATACATCCCCTGCATCAGTTAGTCCTCCATATCACTACCCCTTCTGGTGCTGAACTACCAATACATCAGTTAGTCCTCCATATCACTACCCCTTCTGGTGCTGAACAACCAATACATCAGTTAGTCCTCCATATCACTACCCCTTCTGGTGCTGAACAACCAATACATCAGTTAGTCCTCCATATCACTACCCCTTCTGGTGCTGAACTACCAATACATCAGTTAGTCCTCCATATCACTACCCCTTCTGGTGCTGAACTACCAATACATCCCCTGCATCAGTTAGTCCTCCATATCACTACCCCTTCTGGTGCTGAACTACCAATACATCAGTTAGTCCTCCATATCACTACCCCTTCTGGTGCTGAACTACCAATACATCAGTTAGTCCTCCATATCACTACCCCTTCTGGTGCTGAACTACCAATACATCAGTTAGTCCTCCATATCACTACCCCTTCTGGTGCTGAACGACCAATACATCCCCTGCATCAGTTAGTCCTCCATATCACTACCCCTTCTGGTGCTGAACTACCAATACATCAGTTAGTCCTCCATATCACTACCCCTTCTGGTGCTGAACTACCAATACATCAGTTAGTCCTCCATATCACTACCCCTTCTGGTGCTGAACTACCAATACATCCCCTGCATCAGTTAGTCCTCCATATCACTACCCCTTCTGGTGCTGAACTACCAATACATCAGTTAGTCCTCCATATCACTACCCCTTCTGGTGCTGAACGACCAATACATCCCCTGCATCAGTTAGTCCTCCATATCACTACCCCTTCTGGTGCTGAACTACCAATACATCCCCTGCATCAGTTAGTCCTCCATATCACTACCCCTTCTGGTGCTGAACGACCAATACATCAGTTAGTCCTCCATATCACTACCCCTTCTGGTGCTGAACATCCCCTGCAGTTAGTCCTCCATATCACTACCCCTTCTGGTGCTGAACTACCAATACATCCCCTGCATCAGTTAGTCCTCCATATCACTACCCCTTCTGGTGCTGAACTACCAATACATCAGTTAGTCCTCCATATCACTACCCCTTCTGGTGCTGAACTACCAATACATCAGTTAGTCCTCCATATCACTACCCCTTCTGGTGCTGAACTACCAATACATCCCCTGCATCAGTTAGTCCTCCATATCACTACCCCTTCTGGTGCTGAACTACCAATACATCCCCTGCATCAGTTAGTCCTCCATATCACTACCCCTTCTGGTGCTGAACTACCAATACATCCCCTGCATCGGTTAGTCCTCCATATCACTACCCCTTCTGGTGCTGAACGACCAATACAACCCCTGCATCGGTTAGTCCTCCATATCACTACCCCTTCTGGTGCTGAACTACCAATACATCAGTTAGTCCTCCATATCACTACCCCTTCTGGTGCTGAACAACCAATACATCAGTTAGTCCTCCATATCACTACCCCTTCTGGTGCTGAACTACCAATACATCAGTTAGTCCTCCATATCACTACCCCTTCTGGTGCTGAACTACCAATACATCAGTTAGTCCTCCATATCACTACCCCTTCTGGTGCTGAACTACCAATACATCCCCTGCATCAGTTAGTCCTCCATATCACTACCCCTTCTGGTGCTGAACTACCAATACATCAGTTAGTCCTCCATATCACTACCCCTTCTGGTGCTGAACTACCAATACATCAGTTAGTCCTCCATATCACTACCCCTTCTGGTGCTGAACTACCAATACATCCCCTGCATCAGTTAGTCCTCCATATCACTACCCCTTCTGGTGCTGAACGACCAATACATCAGTTAGTCCTCCATATCACTACCCCCTCTGGTGCTGAACGACCAATACATCAGTTAGTCCTCCATATCACTACCCCTTCTGGTGCTGAACTACCAATACATCCCCTGCATCAGTTAGTCCTCCATATCACTACCCCTTCTGGTGCTGAACTACCAATACATCAGTTAGTCCTCCATATCACTACCCCTTCTGGTGCTGAACTACCAATACATCCCCTGCATCAGTTAGTCCTCCATATCACTACCCCTTCTGGTGCTGAACTACCAATACATCAGTTAGTCCTCCATATCACTACCCCTTCTGGTGCTGAACGACCAATACATCCCCTGCATCAGTTAGTCCTCCATATCACTACCCCTTCTGGTGCTGAATGACCAATACATCAGTTAGTCCTCCATATCACTACCCCTTCTGGTGCTGAACGAACAATACATCCCCTGCATCAGTTAGTCCTCCATATCACTACCCCTTCTGGTGCTGAACTACCAATACATCCCCTGCATCAGTTAGTCCTCCATATCACTACCCCTTCTGGTGCTGAACTACCAATACATCAGTTAGTCCTCCATATCACTACCCCTTCTGGTGCTGAACTACCAATACATCAGTTAGTCCTCCATATCACTACCCCTTCTGGTGCTGAACTACCAATACATCCCCTGCATCAGTTAGTCCTCCATATCACTACCCCTTCTGGTGCTGAACTACCAATACATCAGTTAGTCCTCCATATCACTACCCCTTCTGGTGCTGAACTACCAATACATCCACTTCAGTCCTCCATATCACTACCCCTTCTGGTGCTGAACAACCAATACATCCCCTGCATCAGTTAGTCCTCCATATCACTACCCCTTCTGGTGCTGAACAACCAATACATCAGTTAGTCCTCCATATCACTACCCCTTCTGGTGCTGAACGACCAATACATCCCCTGCATCAGTTAGTCCTCCATATCACTACCCCTTCTGGTGCTGAACTACCAATACATCCCCTGCATCAGTTAGTCCTCCATATCACTACCCCTTCTGGTGCTGAACTACCAATACATCAGTTAGTCCTCCATATCACTACCCCTTCTGGTGCTGAACGACCAATACATCAGTTAGTCCTCCATATCACTACCCCTTCTGGTGCTGAACTACCAATACATCCCCTGCATCAGTTAGTCCTCCATATCACTACCCCTTCTGGTGCTGAACGACCAATACATCCCCTGCATCAGTTAGTCCTCCATATCACTACCCCTTCTGGTGCTGAACTACCAATACATCAGTTAGTCCTCCATATCACTACCCCTTCTGGTGATGAACGACCAATACAACCCCTGCATCAGTTAGTCCTCCATATCACTACCCCTTCTGGTGCTGAACTACCAATACATCAGTTAGTCCTCCATATCACTACCCCTTCTGGTGCTGAACTACCAATACATCCAGTTAGTCCTCCATATCACTACCCCTTCTGGTGCTGAACAACCAATACATCCCCTGCATCAGTTAGTCCTCCATATCACTACCCCTTCTGGTGCTGAACTACCAATACATCAGTTAGTCCTCCATATCACTACCCCTTCTGGTGCTGAACTACCAATACATCCCCTGCATCAGTTAGTCCTCCATATCACTACCCCTTCTGGTGCTGAACTACCAATACATCCCCTGCATCAGTTAGTCCTCCATATCACTACCCCTTCTGGTGCTGAACTACCAATACATCAGTTAGTCCTCCATATCACTACCCCTTCTGGTGCTGAACGACCAATACATCAGTTAGTCCTCCATATCACTACCCCTTCTGGTGCTGAACTACCAATACATCCCCTGCATCAGTTAGTCCTCCATATCACTACCCCTTCTGGTGCTGAACTACCAATACATCAGTTAGTCCTCCATATCACTACCCCTTCTGGTGCTGAACGACCAATACATCCCCTGCATCAGTTAGTCCTCCATATCACTACCCCTTCTGGTGCTGAACTACCAATACATCAGTTAGTCCTCCATATCACTACCCCTTCTGGTGCTGAACTCAATACATCCCCTGCATCAGTTAGTCCTCCATATCACTACCCCTTCTGGTGCTGAACTACCAATACATCAGTTAGTCCTCCATATCACTACCCCTTCTGGTGCTGAACTACCAATACATCAGTTAGTCCTCCATATCACTACCCCTTCTGGTGCTGAACTACCAATACATCCCCTGCATCAGTTAGTCCTCCATATCACTACCCCTTCTGGTGCTGAACTACCAATACATCCCCTGCATCAGTTAGTCCTCCATATCACTACCCCTTCTGGTGCTGAACTACCAATACATCAGTTAGTCCTCCATATCACTACCCCTTCTGGTGCTGAACTACCAATACATCCCCTGCATCAGTTAGTCCTCCATATCACTACCCCTTCTGGTGCTGAACTACCAATACATCCCCTGGTGCTGAACTCCCATCCCCTGCATCAGTTAGTCCTCCATATCACTACCCCTTCTGGTGCTGAACTACCAATACATCAGTTAGTCCTCCATATCACTACCCCTTCTGGTGCTGAACTACCAATACATCAGTTAGTCCTCCATATCACTACCCCTTCTGGTGCTGAACTACCAATACATCAGTTAGTCCTCCATATCACTACCCCTTCTGGTGCTGAACTACCAATACATCCCCTGCATCAGTTAGTCCTCCATATCACTACCCCTTCTGGTGCTGAACTACCAATACATCCCCTGCATCAGTTAGTCCTCCATATCACTACCCCTTCTGGTGCTGAACTACCAATACATCCCCTGCATCGGTTAGTCCTCCATATCACTACCCCTTCTGGTGCTGAACGACCAATACAACCCCTGCATCGGTTAGTCCTCCATATCACTACCCCTTCTGGTGCTGAACTACCAATACATCAGTTAGTCCTCCATATCACTACCCCTTCTGGTGCTGAACAACCAATACATCAGTTAGTCCTCCATATCACTACCCCTTCTGGTGCTGAACGACCAATACATCAGTTAGTCCTCCATATCACTACCCCTTCTGGTGCTGAACGACCAATACATCCCCTGCATCAGTTAGTCCTCCATATCACTACCCCTTCTGGTGCTGAACTACCAATACATCAGTTAGTCCTCCATATCACTACCCCTTCTGGTGCTGAACTACCAATACATCAATATCACTACCCCTTCTGGTGCTGAACGACCAATACATCAGTTAGTCCTCCATATCACTACCCCTTCTGGTGCTGAACTACCAATACATCCCCTGCATCAGTTAGTCCTCCATATCACTACCCCTTCTGGTGCTGAACGACCAATACATCAGTTAGTCCTCCATATCACTACCCCTTCTGGTGCTGAACTACCAATACATCCCCTGCATCAGTTAGTCCTCCATATCACTACCCCTTCTGGTGCTGAACTACCAATACATCCCCTGGTGCAACTCAATACATCCCTGCATCAGTTAGTCCTCCATATCACTACCCCTTCTGGTGCTGAACTACCAATACACCCCTGCATCAGTTAGTCCTCCATATCACTACCCCTTCTGGTGCTGAACTACCAATACATCAGTTAGTCCTCCATATCACTACCCCTTCTGGTGCTGAACTACCAATACATCAGTTAGTCCTCCATATCACTACCCCTTCTGGTGCTGAACTACCAATACATCCCCTGCATCAGTTAGTCCTCCATATCACTACCCCTTCTGGTGCTGAACTACCAATACATCCCCTGCATCAGTTAGTCCTCCATATCACTACCCCTTCTGGTGCTGAACTACCAATACATCCCCTGCATCGGTTAGTCCTCCATATCACTACCCCTTCTGGTGCTGAACGACCAATACAACCCCTGCATCGGTTAGTCCTCCATATCACTACCCCTTCTGGTGCTAAACTACCAATACATCAGTTAGTCCTCCATATCACTACCCCTTCTGGTGCTGAACAACCAATACATCAGTTAGTCCTCCATATCACTACCCCTTCTGGTGCTGAACAACCAATACATCAGTTAGTCCTCCATATCACTACCCCTTCTGGTGCTGAACGACCAATACATCAGTTAGTCCTCCATATCACTACCCCTTCTGGTGCTGAACTACCAATACATCAGTTAGTCCTCCATATCACTACCCCTTCTGGTGCTGAACTACCAATACATCAGTTAGTCCTCCATATCACTACCCCTTCTGGTGCTGAACGACCAATACATCAGTTAGTCCTCCATATCACTACCCCTTCTGGTGCTGAACGACCAATACATCCCCTGCATCAGTTAGTCCTCCATATCACTACCCCTTCTGGTGCTGAACTACCAATACATCAGTTAGTCCTCCATATCACTACCCCTTCTGGTGCTGAACGACCAATACATCCCTGCATCAGTTAGTCCTCCATATCACTACCCCTTCTGGTGCTGAACTACCAATACATCCCCTGCATCAGTTAGTCCTCCATATCACTACCCCTTCTGGTGCTGAACTCCAATACATCAGTTAGTCCCCATATCTGAACTACCAATACATCAGTTAGTCCTCCATATCACTACCCCTTCTGGTGCTGAACTACCAATACATCAGTTAGTCCTCCATATCACTACCCCTTCTGGTGCTGAACTACCAATACATCCCCTGCATCAGTTAGTCCTCCATATCACTACCCCTTCTGGTGCTGAACTACCAATACATCCCCTGCAGTTAGTCCTCCATATCACTACCCCTTCTGGTGCTGAACTACCAATACATCCCCTGCATCAGTTAGTCCTCCATATCACTACCCCTTCTGGTGCTGAACTACCAATACATCAGTTAGTCCTCCATATCACTACCCCTTCTGGTGCTGAACGACCAATACATCCCCTGCATCAGTTAGTCCTCCATATCACTACCCCTTCTGGTGCTGAATGACCAATACATCAGTTAGTCCTCCATATCACTACCCCTTCTGGTGCTGAACGAACAATACATCCCCTGCATCAGTTAGTCCTCCATATCACTACCCCTTCTGGTGCTGAACTACCAATACATCCCCTGCATCAGTTAGTCCTCCATATCACTACCCCTTCTGGTGCTGAACGACCAATACATCAGTTAGTCCTCCATATCACTACCCCTTCTGGTGCTGAACTACCAATACATCAGTTAGTCCTCCATATCACTACCCCTTCTGGTGATGAACGACCAATACAACCCCTGCATCAGTTAGTCCTCCATATCACTACCCCTTCTGGTGCTGAACTACCAATACATCAGTTAGTCCTCCATATCACTACCCCTTCTGGTGCTGAACTACCAATACATCCACTGCATCAGTTAGTCCTCCATATCACTACCCCTTCTGGTGCTGAACAACCAATACATCCCCTGCATCAGTTAGTCCTCCATATCACTACCCCTTCTGGTGCTGAACAACCAATACATCAGTTAGTCCTCCATATCACTACCCCTTCTGGTGCTGAACGACCAATACATCCCCTGCATCAGTTAGTCCTCCATATCACTACCCCTTCTGGTGCTGAACTACCAATACATCCCCTGCATCAGTTAGTCCTCCATATCACTACCCCTTCTGGTGCTGAACTACCAATACATCAGTTAGTCCTCCATATCACTACCCCCTCTGGTGCTGAACGACCAATACATCAGTTAGTCCTCCATATCACTACCCCCTCTGGTGCTGAACGACCAATACATCCCCATCAGTTAGTCATATCACTACCCCTTCTGGTGCTGAACTACCAATACATCCCCTGCATCAGTTAGTCCTCCATATCACTACCCCTTCTGGTGCTGAACTACCAATACATCAGTTAGTCCTCCATATCACTACCCCTTCTGGTGCTGAACTACCAATACATCCCCTGCATCAGTTAGTCCTCCATATCACTACCCCTTCTGGTGCTGAACTACCAATACATCAGTTAGTCCTCCATATCACTACCCTTCTGGTGCTGAACTACCAATACATCCACTGCATCAGTTAGTCCTCCATATCACTACCCCTTCTGGTGCTGAACAACCAATACATCCCCTGCATCAGTTAGTCCTCCATATCACTACCCCTTCTGGTGCTGAACAACCAATACATCAGTTAGTCCTCCATATCACTACCCCTTCTGGTGCTGAACGACCAATACATCCCCTGCATCAGTTAGTCCTCCATATCACTACCCCTTCTGGTGCTGAACTACCAATACATCCCTGCATCAGTTAGTCCTCCATATCACTACCCCTTCTGGTGCTGAACTACCAATACATCCCCTGCAGTTAGTCCTCCATATCACTACCCCTTCTGGTGCTGAACTACCAATACATCAGTTAGTCCTCCATATCACTACCCCTTCTGGTGCTGAACGACCAATACATCCCCTGCATCAGTTAGTCCTCCATATCACTACCCCTTCTGGTGCTGAACTACCAATACATCAGTTAGTCCTCCATATCACTACCCCTTCTGGTGCTGAACAACCAATACATCCCTCCATGGTGCTGATCATCAGTTAGTCCTCCATATCACTACCCCTTCTGGTGCTGAACTACCAATACATCAGTTAGTCCTCCATATCACTACCCCTTCTGGTGCTGAACTACCAATACATCCCCTGCATCAGTTAGTCCTCCATATCACTACCCCTTCTGGTGCTGAACTACCAATACATCAGTTAGTCCTCCATATCACTACCCCTTCTGGTGCTGAACTACCAATACATCAGTTAGTCCTCCATATCACTACCCCTTCTGGTGCTGAACTACCAATACATCATCAGTTAGTCCTCCATATCACTACCCCTTCTGGTGCTGAACTACCAATACATCCCCTGCAGTTAGTCCTCCATATCACTACCCCTTCTGGTGCTGAACGACCAATACATCAGTTAGTCCTCCATATCACTACCCCTTCTGGTGCTGAACGACCAATACATCCCCTGCATCAGTTAGTCCTCCATATCACTACCCCTTCTGGTGCTGAACTACCACTCATGGTGCTGAACTACCAATACATCCCCTGCATCAGTTAGTCCTCCATATCACTACCCCTTCTGGTGCTGAACTACCAATACATCAGTTAGTCCTCCATATCACTACCCCTTCTGGTGCTGAACTACCAATACATCAGTTAGTCCTCCATATCACTACCCCTTCTGGTGCTGAACGACCAATACATCAGTTAGTCCTCCATATCACTACCCCTTCTGGTGCTGAACTACCAATAGTCATCCCCCCTTCTGCATCAGTTAGTCCTCCATATCACTACCCCTTCTGGTGCTGAACTACCAATACATCCCCTGCATCAGTTAGTCCTCCATATCACTACCCTTCTGGTGCTGAAACCTTCTGGTGCTGAACTACCAATACATCCCCTGCATCAGTTAGTCCTCCATATCACTACCCCTTCTGGTGCTGAACGACCAATACATCCCCTGCATCAGTTAGTCCTCCATATCACTACCCCTTCTGGTGCTGAACGACCAATACATCAGTTAGTCCTCCATATCACTACCCCTTCTGGTGCTGAACAGTTACCAATACATCCCCTGCATCAGTTAGTCCTCCATATCACTACCCCTTCTGGTGCTGAACTACCAATACATCAGTTAGTCCTCCATATCACTACCCCTTCTGGTGCTGAACGACCAATACATCCCCTGCATCAGTTAGTCCTCCATATCACTACCCCTTCTGGTGCTGAACTACCAATACATCAGTTAGTCCTCCATATCACTACCCCTTCTGGTGCTGAACTACCAATACATCAATATCACTACCCCTTCTGGTGCTGAACGACCAATACATCAGTTAGTCCTCCATATCACTACCCCTTCTGGTGCTGAACGACCAATACATCCCCTGCATCAGTTAGTCCTCCATATCACTACCCCTTCTGGTGCTGAACTACCAATACATCCCCTGCATCAGTTAGTCCTCCATATCACTACCCCTTCTGGTGCTGAACGACCAATACATCAGTTAGTCCTCCATATCACTACCCCTTCTGGTGCTGAACGACCAATACATCCCCTGCATCAGTTAGTCCTCCATATCACTACCCCTTCTGGTGCTGAACTACCAATACATCAGTTAGTCCTCCATATCACTACCCCTTCTGGTGCTGAACGACCAATACAAGAAAACTCACCCAGAAGCGGCGCTCCTAGTGGCCGGGGACTTTAATGCAGGGAAACTGAAATCCATTTTACCAAATTTCTATCAGCATGTTAAATGTGCAATCAGAGGAAAACAAAAAACAAACTCTGAACCACCTTTACTCCACACACAGAGAAATGTACAAAAGCTCTCCCTCACCCTCCATTTGGCAAATCTGACCATAATTATATCCTCCTGATTCCTGCTTACATGCAAAAATTAAAGCAGGACGAACCAGTGAGTAGATAAATAAAAACAAGTGTTCAGATGAAGCAGATGCTAAGCTACAGGACTGTTTTGCTGTCACAGACTGGAATAAGTTCCAGAATTACTCCGATGGCATTGAGGAATACACCACGTCAGTCATTGGCTTCATCAATAAGGATATCGATGACGTCATCCCCACAGTGACCGTACGTACGTACCCCAACCAGAAGCCATGGATTACAGGCAACATCCTCACTGAGCTACAGGCTAGAGCTGCCACTTTCAAGGAGCGGGACTCTAACCTGAAAGCGTAGAAGAAATCCCGCTATGCCCTGCGACCAACGATCACAGGCAAAGGGTCAATACAGGACTAAGATCGAATCGTACTACACCGGCTCTGACGCTCGTCGGATGTGACAGGGCTTGCAAACCATTACAGACTACAAAGGGAAGCACAGCCGAGAGCTGCCCAGTGACACGAGCCTACCAGACGAGCTAAATTACTTCTATGCTTGCTTCGAGGAAAATAACACTAAAACATGCATGAGAGCATCAGCTGTTCCCGAAAGACAGTGTGATCACACTCTCCGCAGCCGATGTGAGTAAGACCTTAACGCTTGCGTCCCACATGGCCAATAGCCAGGGAAAATGCAGAGCGCCAAATTCAAAACATTTCTATAAAAATCAAACTTTCATTAAATTACACATGCAAGATAAATTAAAGCGACACTCGTTGTGAATCCAGCCAACATGTCAGATTTCAAAAAGGCTTTTCGGCAAAAGCATAAGATGCTATTATCTGATGATAGCACAACAGTAAACAAAGAGAGAGAAGCATATTTCAACTCTGCAGGCGCGACACAAAACGCAGAAATAAAATATAATTCATGCCTTACCTTTGACGAGCTTCTTTTGTTGGCACTCCAATATGTCCCATAAACATCACAAATGGTCCTTTTGTTAGATTAATTCGGTCGAAAAATATCCAAAATGTCAATTTATTTGGCGCGTTTGATCCAGAAAACACTGCTTCCAACTTACACAACGTCGCTACAAAATATCTCAAAAGTTACCTGTAAACTTGGCTAAACGTATATAATCGATCAAATTGAAGACGGGATGATCTGTGTTCAATACAGGAGCAAAACAAACTGACGCTACTTTTCTGGTTAAGCGCCACTATCAAAAGGTACACATGAAGTGACTCTCGTTCTGAGCTATGGTACTTCTTCATTACACAAAGGAAAAACATCAACCAATTTCTACAAACTGGTGACATCCAGTGGAAGCGGTAGGAACTGCAGGAAAGTCGTTTAGAATTCTGGATTCCCCATGAAAACATATTGAAAAAAACAGTGACCTCAAAACAAAAAAAAGATCTGAATGGTTTGTCCTCTGGGTTTTGCCTGCTAAATAAGTTCTGTTATACTCACAGACATGATTCAAACAGTTTTAGAAACTTCAGAGTGTGTTCTATCCAATACTAATAATAATATGCATATATTAGGATCTGGGACAGAGTAGGAGGCAGTTCAGTTTGGGCACGCTATTTATCCAAAAGTGAAAATGCTGCCCCCTACCCCAAACAGGTTCAAATAGGTCAACATTCACAGGGCCAGACGGATAACCAGGAAGTGTACTGTGAGCATGCTTTGACCAACTCACAAGTGTCTTCACTGACATTTTCAATGTCTCCCTGTCTGAGTCTGTCGTACCAACCTGTTTTAAGCAGACCACCATAGTCCCTGCGCCCAAGAACACTAAGTTAACGGGGAGTTGAGTTGTAGCAGGGTGTTGCGTTCCCTCTTCTTAGAGGCGTGCGTAACACCCTGTACCAAGAACACTACGGTAACCTGCCTAAATGACTACTGACCCGTAGCACTCAAATCTGTATCCATGAAATGCTTTGAAAGGCTGGTCATGGCTCACATCAACACCATTATCCCAGAAACCCTAGACCCACTCCACCGCATACCACCCCAACAGATCCGCAGATGATGCAATCTCTATTGCACTCCACATTGACCGTTCCCACCTGGACCAAAGGAACACCTATGTGAGAATGCTGTTCATTGACTACAGCTCAGCGTTCAACACCATAGTGCCCTCAAAGCTCATCACTAAGCTAAGAACCCTGGGACTAAACACCTCGCTCTGCAACTGGATCCTGGACTTCCTGACAGGCCGCCCCAGGTAGTAAGGGTAGGTAACAACGCATCCTCCACTCCGATCCTCAACACAGGGCCCTCAGGGGTGCGTGCTCAGTCCCCTCCTGTACTCCCTGTTCACTCATGACTGCATGGCCAGACAACTCCAACATGCGGTGCACGACAACAACCTCTATCCTCAACGTGAGCAAGACAAAGGAGCTGATTGTGGACTACAGGAAAAAGAGGACCGAGCACACCCCCATTCTCATAGACGAGGCTGCAGTAGAGCAGGTTGAGAGCTTCAAGTTCCTTGGCGTCCACATCAACAAACTAGAATGGTCCAAACACACCAAGACAGTTGTGAAGAGGGCATGACAAAACCTCAGGAATCTGAAAAGATTTGGCATGGGTCCTCAGATCCTCAAAAGGTTCAACAGCTGCACCATCGAGAGCATCATAACTGGTTGCATCACTGCCTGGTATGGCAACTGCTTGGCCTTCGACCGCAAGGCACTACAGTGCGTACGGCCCAGTACATCACTGGGGCTAAGCTGCCTGCCATCCAGGACCTCTACACCAGGTGGTGTCAGAGGAAGGCCCTACAAATTGTCAAAGACCCCAGCCACCTTAGTCATAGACTGTTCTCTCTGCTACCACACGGCAAGCGGTACCGGAGCACCAAGTCTAGATCCAAGAGGCTTCTTAACAGCCTCTACCCCCATGCCATAAAACTCCTGAACATCTAATCGAAATGGCTACCCAGACTATTGGCAATGCCCCCCCCTTTACACCGCTGCTACTCTGTTGTTATGTTGTACGAATAGTCACCTTAATAACTCTCCCTACATGTACACATTACCTCAACTAACCGGTGCCCCCGCACATCGACTCAGAAATGCTCCTGTATATAGTCTCGCTATTGTTATTTTACTGCTGCTCTTTAATTTAATTAATTTGATTTGTTTGAGGTTTTTTTAAACTGCATTGTTGGTTAAGAGCTTGTAAGTACGCATTTCACTGTAAGGTCTACTACACCTGTAAGGACTACTACACCCGTTGTATTCAGCATTTCACTGTGAGGTCTACTACACCTGTTGTATTCAGCATTTCACTGTGAGGTCTACTACACCTGTTGTATTCAGCATTTCACTGTGAGGTCTACTACACCTGTTGTATTCAGCATTTCACTGTGAGGTCTACTACACCTGTTGTATACAGTATTTCACTGTGAGGTCTACTACACCTGTTGTATTCAGCATTTCACTGTGAGGTCTACTACACCTGTTGTATTCAGGATTTCACTGTGAGGTCTACTACACCTGTTGTATTCAGCATTTCACTGTGAGGTCTACTACACCTGTTGTATTCAGCATTTCACTGTGAGGTCTACTACACCTGTTGTATTCAGCATTTCACTGTGAGGTCTACTACACCTGTTGTATTCAGCATTTCACTGTGAGGTCTACTACACCTGTTGTATACAGTATTTCACTGTGAGGTCTACTACACCTGTTGTATTCAGTATTTCACTGTGAGGTCTACTACACCTGTTGTATTCAGTATTTCACTGTGAGGTCTACTACACCTGTAAGGACTACTACACCTGTTGTATTCAGCATTTCACTGTAAGGTCTACTACACCTGTTGTATTCAGCATTTCACTGTAAGGTCTACTACACCTGTTGTATTCAGTATTTCACTGTGAGGTCTACTACACCTGTTGTATTCAGCATTTCACGGTAAGGTCTACTACACCTGTTGTATTCAGCATTTCACTGTGAGGTCTACCTACACCTGTTGTATTCAGCATTTCCCTGTGAGGTCTACTACACCTGTTGTATTCAGCATTTCACTGTAAGGTCTACTACACCTGTTGTATTCAGCATTTCACTGTAAGGTCTACTACACCTGTTGTATTCAGCATTTCATTGTGAGGTCTACTACACCTGTTGTATTCAGCATTTCACTGTGAGGTCTACTACACCTGTTGTATTCAGCATTTCACTGTAAGGTCTACTACACCTGTTGTATTCGGCATTTCACTGTAAGGTCTACTACACCTGTGAGGTCTACTACACCTGTGAGGTCTACTACAGCTGTGAGGTCTACTACACCTGTGAGGTCTACTACACCTGTTGTATTCAGCATTTCACTGTAAGGTCTACTACACCTGTGAGGTCTACTACACCTGTGAGGTCTACTACACCTGTGAGGTCTACTACACCTGTTGTATTCAGCATTTCACTGTAAGGTCTACTACACCTGTTGTATTCAGCATTTCACTGTAAGGTCTACTACACCTGTTGTATTCAGCATTTCACTGTAAGGTCTACTACACCTGTTGTATTCAGCATTTCACTGTGAGGTCTACTACACCTGTTGTATTCAGCATTTCACTGTAAGGTCTACTACACCTGTTGTATTCAGCATTTCACTGTGAGGTCTACTACACCTGTTGTATTCAGCATTTCACTGTGAGGTCTACTACACCTGTTGTATTCAGCATTTCACTGTAAGGTCTACTACACTTGTTGTATTCAGCATTTCACTGTGAGGTCTACTACACCTGTTGTATTCAGCATTTCACTGTGAGGTCTACTACACCTGTTGTATTCAGCATTTCACTGTAAGGTCTACTACACCTGTTGTATTCGGCATTTCACTGTAAGGTCTACTACACCTGTGAGGTCTACTACACCTGTGAGGTCTACTACACCTGTGAGGTCTACTACACCTGTGAGGTCTACTACACCTGTTGCATTCGACTAATAACATTTGATTAGATGTATTTGGGAAGGTACCTTTTTGATGATGTCCCTCACGGCCAGTAACTTCCCGTTCTCCGTTCCAACAAACAGCAGCTCCTGTTCTACTGTCTCTACTGCAGAGTTCCTGAGAACACACACAATCGTTTTGAAACTCTTTTAGAGGGGATACAGTTAGAGAGGGCAGTTACGGGTAGTGTAGTATAGTAGAACAGGGGACTGTGGGTAGTGTAGTATAGTAGAACAGGGGACTGTGGGTAGTGTAGTATAGTAGAACAGGGGACTGTGGGTAGTGTAGTATAGTAGAACAGGGGACTGTGGGTAGTGTAGTATAGTAGAACAGGGGACTGTGGGTAGTGTAGTGTACTAGAACAGGGGACTGTGGGTAGTGTAGTATAGTAGAACAGGGGACTGTGGGTAGTGTAGTATAGTAGAACAGGGGACTGTGGGTAGTGTAGTATAGTAGAACAGGGGACTGTGGGTAGTGTAGTATAGTAGAACAGGGGACTGTGGGTAGTGTAGTATAGTAGAACAGGGGACTGTGGGTAGTGTAGTATACTAGAACAGGGGACTGTAGTATACTAGAACAGGGGACTGTGGGTAGTGTAGTATACTAGAACAAGGGACTGTGGGTAGTGTAGTATACTAGAACAGGGGACTGTGGGTAGTGTAGTATACTAGAACAGGGGACTGTGGGTAGTGTAGTATTGTAGAACAGGGGACTGTGGGTAGTGTAGTATAGTAGAACAGGGGACTGTGGGTAGTGTAGTATAGTAGAACAGGGGACTGTGGGTAGTGTAGTATAGTAGAACAGGGGACTG
Source organism: Oncorhynchus nerka (assembly GCF_034236695.1). Taxonomy (NCBI): domain Eukaryota; kingdom Metazoa; phylum Chordata; class Actinopteri; order Salmoniformes; family Salmonidae; genus Oncorhynchus; species Oncorhynchus nerka. The sequence continues at coordinate 49,921,353 of NC_088414.1, forward strand.
TGGGTAGTGTAGTATAGTAGAACAGGGGACTGTGGGTAGTATAGTATAGTAGAACAGGGACTGTGGGTAGTGTAGTATTGTAGAACAGGGACTGTGGGTAGTGTAGTAGAACAGGGGACTGTGGGTAGTGTAGTAGAACAGGGGACTGTGGGTAGTGTAGTAGAACAGGGGACTGTGGGTAGTGTAGTATACTAGAACAGGGGACTGTGGGTAGTGTAGTATAGTAGAACAGGGACTGTGGGTAGTGTAGTATAGTAGAACAGGGACTGTGGGTAGTGTAGTAGAACAGGGACTGTGGGTAGTGTAGTAGAACAGGGGACTGTGGGTAGTGTAGTATACTAGAACAGGGACTGTGGGTAGTGTAGTATACTAGAACAAGGGACTGTGGGTAGTGTAGTATACTAGAACAGGGACTGTGGGTAGTGTAGTATACTAGAACAGGGACTGTGGGTAGTGTAGTATTGTAGAACAGGGACTGTGGGTAGTGTAGTATAGTAGAACAGGGGACTGTGGGTAGTGTAGTATAGTAGAACAGGGGACTGTGGGTAGTGTAGTATAGTAGAACAGGGACTGTGGGTAGTGTAGTATAGTAGAACAGGGGACTGTGGGTAGTGTAGTATAGTAGAACAGGGACTGTGGGTAGTATAGTATAGTAGAACAGGGACTGTGGGTAGTGTAGTATTGTAGAACAGGGGACTGTGGGTAGTGTAGTAGAACAGGGACTAGTGTAGTAGAACAGGGGACTGTGGGTAGTGTAGTAGAACAGGGGACTGTGGGTAGTGTAGTAGAACAGGGGACTGTGGGTAGTGTAGTAGAACAGGGGACTGTGGGTAGTGTAGTATAGTAGAACAGGGGACTGTGGGTAGTGTAGTATAGTAGAACAGGGGACTGTGGGTAGTGTAGTATAGTAGAACAGGGGACTGTGGGTAGTGTAGTATAGTAGAACAGGGGACTGTGGGTAGTGTAGTATAGTAGAACAGGGGACTGTGGGTAGTGTAGTATACTAGAACAGGGGACTGTGGGTAGTGTAGTATTGTATAACAGGGGACTGTGGGTAGTGTAGTATTGTAGAACAGGGGACTGTGGGTAGTGTAGTATAGTAGAACAGGGACTGTGGGTAGTGTAGTATAGTAGAACAGGGGACTGTGGGTAGTGTAGTATAGTAGAACAGGGGACTGTGGGTAGTGTAGTATAGTAGAACAGGGGACTGTGGGTAGTGTAGTATCGTAGAACAGGGGACTGTGGGTAGTGTAGTATCGTAGAACAGGAGACTGTGGGTAGTGGAGTATAGTAGAACAGGGGACTGTGGGTAGTGGAGTATTGTAGAACAGGGGACTGTGGGTAGTGGAGTACCTGTGTCCAATGTTGACAGAGACCAGGTTGTCGAGGTTGAGGCGACACCACTGTTCCACGTCTGGAGCACAGGTAGCACTGTAGAGCGCTCGTCTGACCCGCGGAGAGGAACACGCCTGGAACACTGCTGCTAGCTGCTCTCTGAAGCCACTACGACCATCCTCAAACAGCTTATCGCTCTCATCCACCACCAACCATTCCACACTGAGCACACACACACACACACACAGTATTAACAAACCCTGCTACGACAGCCCTTGACCAACATATCAGACCCAACAACAGTCTTGTATAACTAACCTTAGGGCTGTAAATGTCTGTAAATGTCTTGTCTTAAACACAGCTTTCAGAGCCAGCAGGTTGTGATGGCTGATTGGCTGTAGCTAGACTTGGGGTGGTATACCATATTTTACTATACAGATATTGATGCAGGGACCGGTTTGGGTTTTTACTTTACCTTCTATAACGATATTTGAACGTTTGGTTTGTTAAATGTGATACGCTGTGTGTAACGTCCGTTTTTATAGTTGACTTGGCTACTTGGGTCGTCTCTCGCCATGCCACTTTCTAGCCACGCCCCCCTGTCACTCAAGGAGCGCATTTTGATGTTACTTGCCCAGAGACACTTGTGTTCAGTCTGCATGGTCAATCGAGTACCACAGTATGAGTCATAATCCCCACAAAGCCTAGTGGTCAAACAGGGAAATGGTTCCATTGTTTTTTCACAATACATTTTTTATTTTAGAAACACTTAAAATAAGGGATATGTTTCTCGTAGGTTTACAAGGAGACTTTTCGCCTGTATTAACTCGCCAAAAATGAAACTGCAATTAGCTGCTAATGTGGCTAATATAAAGAACTACAAATGCCACCATGATCTAGCCGAATCGAGGCAAAGGTAAGAATGTCTGGATTAACTATCTAATGTTAGCTATATGTAGTAATGAATCAAATTGGCTACATTTCTTAAAAAATGGACAATTCTGTGAAAACTTGTGCAAGTTTTAAATTGACAATATGTTAGCAAAGGTGCCAGATAGAGATGACGTGCAGGAGCTTGCAGGGATTTGTAGTCTTGCATAATGTCTACTTTGATGCAAATTAGCATTTTAGAATCCGAAAGTAAATAGAGCCGAATGTATTGATAAAAGTCACCTTGTCCGAGAGAGATACACGGTCATCAAAACGTCACGACTACATGAAACACAGCCCTTAATTTAAGTGTTTCTAAAAAATAAATACAAAATGAATGGTGGAAAAACAAAGGAACCATTTCCCTGTTTGACCACTAGGTTTTATGGGTATTATGACACCACCACTGCGGGGTTCTACGTAGCACGTGCGACAATGTTGTTTTCACTTTGCTTCTTAATATAAATCCACTAGCGTTCCGTAATTACACTATTAGTTTGTTTCTTACATCTGCAAAGTTCTTAGCAAGTTTGCGGGGAAAAAAAAAAATATCTTCTAAATCAAAGAGGAATAGTTATAGCATTAATATGTCGGCTACATGAAGAAACATTTAAATGTAGCCAAAGATTATAGGGTCCCCTAGGAAACACTTATCAACACTTTGGTTCCTACCCTGTCACAATAATTCCTCCCTGGCATTTTCATTCGTTGTCATGTCAAACAACACTGTATTCAAAGTGCCCACCATTATTTATATTCTAACTATAGAATTAGAATAATCCTTCTATTGCCATGGTTCCAACGGTTCATCAGTGTTTTATGCTCTAAATCAATTGCAACATTTGGTTATAAATAAGGCCTAGTATTTGTGGCCAGTCTTACGGCAATGTGGAAATGAATGAAACACAGAAATGTATGAAAATGTTTTTGGTTTGAATTGAACAGTATAAAACAGAAAGGAGAAAGACCCATTGAAATCACGTAGAATGATTGTTGCCACCCTGGGGGTCATTACTCAAAGCACATTAAGGACTTTTAGGACTAACATTTTTTTTAAACAGTGATATATTTTGGTCATATCGCCCAGCCCAAACTAACTGGAAACCATTTATCCGGAGGCTGCATTCATTGTAGCTGGGGATTTTAACAAAGCTAATCTGAAAACAAGACTCCCTAAATTTTACCAGCATATCGATTGCGCAACCAGGGGTGGTAAAACCTTGGATCATTGTTACTCTAACTTCCGCGACGCATATAAGGCCCTGCCCCGCCCCCCTTTCGGAAAAGCTGACCACGACTCCATTTTGCTGATCCCTGCCTACAGGCAGAAACTAAAACAAGAGGCTCCCACGCTGAGGTCTGTCCAACGCTGGTCAGACCAAGCTGACTCCACACTCCAAGACTGCTTCCATCACGTGGACTGGGACATGTTTCAGACAAGGTCAGATGGAAATATTGACGAATACGCTGATTCGGTGTGCGAGTTCATTAGAACGTGCGTCGAAGATGTCGTTCCCATAGCAACGATAAAAACATTCCCAAACCAGAAACCGTGGATTGATGGCAGCATTCGCGTGAAACTGAAAGCGCGAACCACTGCTTTTAATCAGGGCAAGGTGTCTGGTAATATGTCCGAATATAAACAATGCAGCTATTCCCTCCGCAAGGCTATTAAACAAGCTAAGCGTCAGTACAGAGACAAAGTGGAATCTCAATTCAATGGCTCAGACACAAGAGGCATGTGGCAGGGTCTACAGTCAATCACGGACTACAAGAAGAAACCCAGCCCAGTCACGGACCAGGATGTCTTGCTCCCAGGCAGACTAAATAACTTTTTGCCCGCTTTGAGGACAATACAGTGCCACTGACACGGCCTGCAACGAAAACATGCGGTCTCTCCTTCACTGCAGCCGAGGTGAGTAAGACATTTAAACGTGTTAACCTCGCAAGGCTGCAGGCCCAGACGGCATCCCCAGCCGCGCCCTCAGAGCATGCGCAGACCAGCTGGCCGGTGTGTTTACGGACATATTCAATCAATCCCTATACCAGTCTGCTGTTCCCACATGCTTCAAGAGGGCCACCATTGTTCCTGTTCCCAAGAAAGCTAAGGTAACTGAGCTAAACGACTACCGCCCCGTAGCACTCACTTCCGTCATCATGAAGTGCTTTGAGAGACTAGTCAAGGACCATATCACCTCCACCCTACCTGACACCCTAGACCCACTCCAATTTGCTTACCGCCCAAATAGGTCCACAGACGATGCAATCTCAACCACACTGCACACTGCCCTAACCCACCTGGACAAGAGGAATACCTATGTGAGAATGCTGTTCATCGACTACAGCTCGGCATTCAACACCATAGTACCCTCCAAGCTCGTCATCAAGCTCGAGACCCTGGGTCTCGACCCCGCCCCTGTGCAACTGGGTACTGACTTCCTGACGGGCCGCCCCCAGGTGGTGAGGGTAGGCAACAACATCTCCTCCCCGCTGATCCTCAACACGGGGCCCCACAAGGGTGCGTTCTGAGCCCTCTCCTGTACTCCCTGTTCACCCACGACTGCGTGGCCATGCACGCTCCAACTCAATCATCAAGTTTGCGGACGACACAACAGTGGTAGGCTTGATTACCAACAACGACGAGACGGCCTACAGGGAGGAGGTGAGGGCCCTCGGAGTGTGGTGTCAGGAAAATAACCTCACACTCAACGTCAACAAAACTAAGGAGATGATTGTGGACTTCAGGAAACAGCAGAGGGAACACCCCCTATCCACATCGATGGATCAGTAGTGGAGAGGGTAGCAAGTTTTAAGTTCCTCGGCATACACATCACAGACAAACTGAATTGGTCCACTCACTCTGACAGCTGCAGTGAAGAAGGCGCAGCAGCGCCTCTTCAACCTCAGGAGGCTGAAGAAATTCGGCTTGTCACCAAAAGCACTCACAAACTTCTACAGATGCACAATCGAGAGCATCCTGGCGGGCTGTATCACCGCCTGGTACGGCAACTGCTCTGCCCTCAACCGTAAGGCTCTCCAGAGGGTAGTGAGGTCTGCACAACGCATCACCGGGGCAAACTACCTGCCCTCCAGGACACCTACACCACCCGATGTTACAGGAAGGCCATAAAGATCATCAAGGACATCAACCACCCGAACCACTGCCTGTTCACCCCGCTATCATCCAGAAGGCGAGGTCAGTACAGGTGCATCAAAGCTGGGACCGAGAGACTGAAAAACAGCTTCTACCTCAAGGCCATCAGACTGTTAAACAGCCACCACTAACATTGAATGACTGCTGCCAACACACTGTCATTGACACTGACCCAACTCCAGCCACTTTAATAATGGGAATTGATGGGAAATTATGTAAATATATCACTAGCCACTTTAAACAATGCTACCTTATATAATGTTACTTACCCTACATTATTCATCTCATATGCATATACTGTACTCTAGATCATCGACTGCATTCTTATGTCACTAGCCACTTTAACTATGCCACTTTGTTTACTTTGTCTACATACTCATCTCATATGTATATACTGTACTCGATACCATCTACTGTATGCTGCTCTGTACCATCACTCATTCATATATCCTTATGTACATATTCCTTATCCCCTTACACTGTGTATAAGACAGTAGTTTTGGAATTGTTAGTTAGATTACTTGTTGGTTATCACTGCATTGTCGGAACTAGAAGCACAAGCATTTCGCTACACTCGCATTAACATCTGCTAACCATGTGTACGTGACAAATAAAATTTGATTTGATTTGAACCTTATGGGGGCATACAATCCTGTCCCATTCTAAATCCTATTTCCCCTAACCACAAAACATAACCCTAACTCTAACCTTAGCTCCTAACCCTAATTCTAACCTTAACCCTAAACAACTTAGAAATATTATTTGACCTTGTGAACCCAGTTGGTCAAATGTTTTGACTTCTGGTCTCCACGGGTATAGTTAATAATATGTGTGGATGCGTTTAACACACACAGTATTGACAAACAAAACCTATTACAATAGCCCTCAACCAACATAAAGCCGACAGACACAGAGGGAGCTGACCTGCTGAGGTCTATAGCATCCTGCTTCAGGAGGAACACCAGTCTATTGGGGGTACTGATCAGAATATCTAGACAGAGAGAGAGAGGGGGAGAGAGAGGGGGGAGGGACAAAACAAATAGAAAATGAGTGAGGGCTGTTGTGCTGGTCTCGGTCTCATTAGTAAACAGGTCCCAGCGCATTTTACAGATCATTTGAATATTGTCTTTGTACCGGATTTCTTGTGAGAGCTGGGAACGTATTTCCTGGCTGCCATGGAGGCCTTGTCTAGTATGTGAACTCTGAACCCGACGCCCTCCGACAGACGCACCAACTCCCTGTGGGTCTACACAACAACACAACATTGTAACATCATAACACAACATTGTAACAACACAACATTCTAACACAGCAACACAACATTCTAACAACACAACATTCTAACACAGCAACACAACATTCTAACACAGCAACACAACATTCTAACACACAACATTCTAACACAACATTCTAACACAGCAACACAACATTCTAACATAGCAACACAACATTCTAACATAGCAACACAACATTCTAACACAGCAACACAACATTCTAACACAGCAACACAACATTCTAACACAGCAACACAACATTCTAACACAGCAACAACATTCTAACACAGCAACAACATTCTAACACAGCAACACAACATTCTAACACAGCAACAACATTCTAACACAGCAACAACATTCAACAACACAGCAACACAACATTCTAACACAACATTCTAACATAGCAACACAACATTCTAACACAGCAACACAACATTCTAACACCGCAACAACATTCTAACACCGCAACAACATTCTAACACAGCAACAACATTCTAACACAGCAACAACATTCTAACACAGCAACAACATTCTAACACAGCAACAACATTCTAACACAGCAACACAACATTCTAACACAGCAACAACATTCTAACACAGCAACAACATTCTAACACAGCAACACAACATTCTAACACAGCAACAACATTCTAACACAGCAACAACATTCTAACACAGCAACACAACATTCTAACACAACATTCTAACATAGCAACACAACATTCTAACACAGCAACACAACATTCTAACACCGCAACAACATTCTAACACCGCAACAACATTCTAACACAGCAACAACATTCTAACACAGCAACAACATTCTAACACAGCAACAACATTCTAACAGAGCAACAACATTCTAACACAGCAACAACATTCTAACAGAGCAACACAACATTCTAACACAGCAACACAACATTCTAACACAACATTCTAACACAACATTCTAACACAACATTCTAACATAGCAACACAACATTCTAACACAGCAACACAACATTCTAACACAACATTCTAACATAGCAACACAACATTCTAACATAGCAACACAACATTCTACATAGCAACATAGCAACACAACATTCTAACATAGCAACACAACATTCTAACACAGCATAAAAAAGCACATGCAACAACGTCAAATCAAATTGTACTTGTCACATGCTTGGTAAACAACAGGTGTAGACTATGACATGTTTACCGACAGGCCCTTCCCAACAATGCAGAGAGAAATAGAACAATTATAACCCCAGGAATAAAAATACACAACGACTAACAATAAGTTGGCTAAAAACATGTAGTACAGGTACCAAGTGGACATGCAGGGGTATGAGGTACGTACAAATAGGTAGGATAGATAATAGACAGTAACACCAGTATACTGTAGGTAGGGGTAAAGGATAGATAATAGACAGTAACAGCAGTATACTGTAGGTAGGGGTAAAGGATAGATAATAGACAGTAACAGCAGTATACTGTAGGTAGGGGTACAGGATAGATAATAGACAGTAACAGCAGTATACTGTAGGTAGGGGTAAAGGATAGATAATAGACAGTAACATCAGTATACTGTAGGTAGGGGTAAAGGATAGATAATAGACAGTAACAGCAGTATACTGTAGGTAGGGGTAAAGGATAGATAATAGACAGTAACAGCAGTATACTGTAGGTAGGGGTAAAGGATAGATAATAGACAGTAACAGCAGTATACTGTAGGTAGGGGTAAAGGATAGATAATAGACAGTAACAGCAGTATACTGTAGGTAGGGGTAAAGGATAGATAATAGACAGTAACAGCAGTATACTGTAGGTAGGGGTAAAGGATATATAGTAGACAGTAACAGCAGTATACTGTAGGTAGGGGTAAAGGATAGATAATAGACAGTAACAGCAGTATACTGTAGGTAGGGGTAAAGGATAGATAATAGACAGTAACAGCAGTATACTGTAGGTAGGGTAAAGGATAGATAATAGACAGTAACAGCAGTATACTGTAGGTAGGGGTAAAGGATAGATAATAGACAGTAACAGCAGTATACTGTAGGTAGGGGTAAAGGATAGGTAATAGACAGTAACAGCAGTATACTGTAGGTAGGGGTAAAGGATAGATAATAGACAGTAACAGCAGTATACTGTAGGTAGGGTTTAAGGATAGATAGACAGTAACAGCAGTATACTGTAGGTAGGGGTAAAGGATAGATAGACAGTAACAGCAGTATACTGTAGGTAGGGGTAAAGGATAGATAATAGACAGTAACAGCAGTATACTGTAGGTAGGGGTAAAGGATAGATAATAGACAGTAACAGCAGTATACTGTAGGTAGGGGTAAAGGATAGATAGACAGTAACAGCAGTATACTGTAGGTAGGGGTAAAGGATAGATAATAGACAGTAACAGCAGTATACTGTAGGTAGGGGTAAAGGATAGATAATAGACAGTAACAGCAGTATACTGTAGGTAGGGGTAAAGGATAGATAATAGACAGTATACTGTAGGTAGGGGTAAAGGATAGATAATAGACAGTAACAGCAGTATACTGTAGGTAGGGGTAAAGGATAGATAATAGACAGTATACTGTAGGTAGGGGTAAAGGATAGATAATAGACAGTAACAGCAGTATACTGTAGGTAGGGGTAAAGGATAGATAATAGACAGTAACAGCAGTATACTGTAGGTAGGGGTAAAGGATAGATAATAGACAGTAACAGCAGTATACTGTAGGTAGGGGTAAAGGATAGATAATAGACAGTAACAGCAGTATACTGTAGGTAGGGGTAAAGGATAGATAATAGACAGTAACAGCAGTATACTGTAGGTAGGGGTAAAGGATAGATAATAGACAGTAACAGCAGTATACTGTAGGTAGGGGTAAAGGATAGATAATAGACAGTAACAGCAGTATACTGTAGGTAGGGGTAAAGGATAGATAATAGACAGTAACAGCAGTATACTGTAGGTAGGGGTAAAGGATAGATAATAGACAGTAACAGCAGTATACTGTAGGTAGGGGTAAAGGATAGATAATAGACAGTAACAGCAGTATACTGTAGGTAGGGTATAAGGATAGATAATAGACAGTAACAGCAGTATACTGTAGGTAGGGGTAAAGGATAGATAATAGACAGTAACAGCAGTATACTGTAGGTAGGGTTTAAGGATAGATAATAGACAGTAACATCAGTATACTGTAGGTAGGGGTAAAGGATAGATAATAGACAGTAACAGCAGTATACTGTAGGTAGGGTAAAGGATAGATAATAGACAGTAACAGCAGTATACTGTAGGTAGGGGTAAAGGATAGATAATAGACAGTAACAGCAGTATACTGTAGGTAGGATAGATAATAGACAGTAACAGCAGTATACTGTAGGTAGGGGTAAAGGATAGATAATAGACAGTAACAGCAGTATACTGTAGGTAGGGGTAAAGGATAGATAATAGACAGTAACAGCAGTATACTGTAGGTAGGGGTAAAGGATAGATAATAGACAGTAACAGCAGTATACTGTAGGTAGGGGTAAAGGATAGATAATAGACAGTAGCAGCAGTATACTGTAGGTATGGGTAAAGGATAGATAGACAGTAACAGCAGTATACTGTAGGTAGGGGTAAAGGATAGATAATAGACAGTATACTGTAGGTAGGGGTAAAGGATAGATAATAGACAGTAACAGCAGTATACTGTAGGTAGGGGTAAAGGATAGATAATAGACAGTATACTGTAGGTAGGGTAAAGGATAGATAATAGACAGTATACTGTAGGTAGGGGTAAAGGATAGATAATAGACAGTATACTGTAGGTAGGGGTAAAGGATAGGTAATAGACAGTAACAGCAGTATACTGTAGGTAGGGGTAAAGGATAGATAATAGACAGTAACAGCAGTATACTGTAGGGGTAAAGGATAGATAATAGACAGTAACAGCAGTATACTGTAGGTAGGGGTAAAGGATAGATAATAGACAGTAACAGCAGTATACTGTAGGTAGGGGTAAAGGATAGATAATAGACAGTAACAGCAGTATACTGTAGGTAGGGGTAAAGGATAGATAATAGACAGTAACAGCAGTATACTGTAGGTAGGGGTAAAGGATAGATAATAGACAGTAACAGCAGTATACTGTAGGTAGGGGTAAAGGATAGGTAATAGACAGTAACAGCAGTATACTGTAGGTAGGGGTAAAGGATAGATAATAGACAGTAACAGCAGTATACTGTAGGTAGGGGTAAAGGATAGATAATAGACAGTAACAGCAGTATACTGTATGTAGGGGGAAAGGATAGATAATAGACAGTAACAGCAGTATACTGTAGGTAGGGGTAAAGGATAGATAATAGACAGTAGCAGCAGTATACTGTAGGTAGGGGTAAAGGATAGATAATAGACAGTAACAGCAGTATACTGTAGGTAGGGGTAAAGGATAGATAATAGACAGTAACATCAGTATACTGTAGGTAGGGGTAAAGGATAGATAATAGACAGTAACAGCAGTATACTGTAGGTAGGGGTAAAGGATAGATAATAGACATTAACAGCAGTATACTGTAGGTAGGGGTAAAGGATAGATAATAGACAGTAACAGCAGTATACTGTAGGTAGGGGTAAAGGATAGATAATAGACAGTAACAGCAGTATACTGTAGGTAGGGTTTAAGGATAGATAGACAGTAACAGCAGTATACTGTAGGTAGGGGTAAAGGATAGATAATAGACAGTAACAGCAGTATACTGTAGGTAGGGTTTAAGGATAGATAGACAGTAACAGCAGTATACTGTAGGGTTAAAGGATATCTTCATTACTATCTTCATTTGCAGTGCACTTTTGAGAACGGTGTTTTCCGGTAATTGAATTTTATAACATGTGCGTTTATAGCCTACTGCCGTGTGCACATCGCTGTGCTTAAGCTAAATGTCATGCTGCATGAATCTCATTGCTTTTAAAAGTGATTTGATATATATATATATATAGTGGTTGTATTAGTTTGGGGTCTATCGTTACCACAACTCTCCCTGACTATGTTTGCAAGATGTATTTGTCACACAGAAGGACAAGCTGACCAATAGACGAGGTCAACTGTTGTACCCTGATGGATACTAGATCGACAGCGTTCGTTCCTCACGGCTGACGGAAAGTCAAATGTGGACAGTTCTATCATCTTCAATACGCGCCTCGGAATTCAATGAGGACGTGTGTGGCCTCCCCCGGTGAGGACGTCTTCACGCGTAACCTACTTCCAAGCTGCAATGCCTGTGACAAGGACCCGATCAAGTGCCGGCATTGGCTAATAAGAATTGCGATATCTGAGAGAGCCTGGTGAGTGAGAGGTGAGAGGAGCACGGGCGATTGAGAGCAGGAAATTATTATTATACTCACCCCAAGGGCACAACGGCCACAAGACATGGATTTGTTTATGAGGCATGAGGACCAAACGCTTCTATATGTGTGTGTGTACCTGGCTGGCCAGTTCCCTGGTGGGAGAGATGACCAGAGCTCTGATGCCGAGGTTAGCAGGCTGTTTCAGGTGTGTCAGGAGAGGGAGACAGAACGCTAGAGTCTTCCCCGAACCTGTCGGAGCACACGCCAACAACTCACGACCCTGGGAGAGGGGTGAGAGAGAGATGCATACAATGATTTTATTTAGGGTTCCATTCTATATATCCACACTCAGTCCCTGTGTTCCATTCTATACATCCACACTCATCAGTCTGTGTTCCATTCTATATATCCACACTCAGTCCCTGTGTTCCATTCTATATATCCACACTCATCAGTCTGTGTTCCATTCTATATATCCACACTCATCAGTCTGTGTTCCATTCTATATATCCACACTCATCAGTCTGTGTTCCATTCTATATATCCACACTCATCAGTCTGTGTTCCATTTTATATATCCACACTCATCAGTCTGTGTTCCATTCTATATATCCATACACTCAGTCCCTGTGTTCCATTCTATATATCCACACTCATCAGTCTGTGTTCCATTCTATATATCCACACTCATCAGTCTGTGTTCCATTCTATATATCCACACTCAACAGTCTGTGTTCCATTCTATATATCCACACTCAGTCCCTGTGTTCCATTCTATATATCCACACTCATCAGTCTGTGTTCCATTCTATATATCCACACTCAACAGTCTGTGTTCCATTCTATATATCCACACTCATCAGTCTGTGTTCCATTCTATATATCCACACTCATCAGTCTGTGTTCCATTCTATACATCCACACTCAGTCCCTGTGTTCCATTCTATATATCCACACTCATCAGTCTGTGTTCCATTCTATATATCCACACTCATCAGTCTGTGTTCCATTCTATATATCCACACTCAGTCCCTGTGTTCCATTCTATATATCCACACTCATCAGTCTGTGTTCCATTCTATATATCCACACTCAGTCCCTGTGTTCCATTCTATATATCCACACTCATCAGTCTGTGTTCCATTCTATATATCCACACTCATCAGTCTGTGTTCCATTCTATACATCCACACTCATCAGTCTGTGTTCCATTCTATACATCCACACTCAGTCCCTGTGTTCCATTCTATATATCCACACTCAGTCCCTGTGTTCCATTCTATATATCCATACACTGATGCATCTCTGTGTACTCACATGCATCATCAGGGGTATAGCCTGCATCTGGATGGGCGTGGGTATGGTGAGTCCAGCTGCGGACAGGTTCTGGAGGACGCGTGGGTTCAGGTCGTACTCGGACTGCAGCTCGGAGAAGGTGCACACCGGGTCAGGCACGTCACAGCCATGCACGTTGATACGATGTTGCATACGGACACGGTTCACCTGACAACACACAGAGATGAGATTCAACAGGTAGACAGAGCGAAGAGCTGTGTGTGTGTGTGTGTGTGTGTGTGTGTGTGTGTGTGTGTGTGTGTACCTTCTCTTGGTGGAGGTGTTGGAGTCTCTTCATGGATGTCTTGTCTCTGTCCCTCCCCTCCTTCAAGCCTTTAGACTTCCTGTCTGCAGAGGAGGTCCACAGGATGCCCTCGGTCTCCTCACACTCCACTACAACAAAACGACAGGGACCATCAGAACGCTGAATTCATTCATGGGTCATTTTAAACAACAATAAGCTGCTCCAGTTGAAACACACAACACACATACACACCGCTGTGGAAAGATGCCCAAAAAGCAACACATGAAGTTTTGGAAATGGCCAAGTCAAAGTCCAGACCTAATCCCAATTGAGATGTTGTGGCAGGACTTGAAACAAGCATTTCAAGCTTGAAAACCCAAAAATGTCACTGAGTTAAAGCATTTCTGCATGGAAGAGTGGGCCAAAATTCCTCCACATCGATGTGAGAGACTACAGGAAGTGTTAGGTTGGAGTCTTTGCAGCTAAAGGTGGACTGATCAACAACTACAGGAAGTGGTTGGTTGGAGTCACTGCAGCTAAAGGTGGACTGATCAACAACTACAGGAAGTGGTTGGTTGGAGTCACTGCAGCTAAAGGTGGACTGATCAACAACTACAGGAAGTGTTTGTTTGGAGTCACTGCAGCTAAAGGTGGACTGATCAACAACTACAGGAAGTGGTTGGTTGGAGTCACTGCAGCTAAAGGTGGACTGATCAACAACTACAGGAAGTGTTTGGTTGGAGTTGTTACAGCTAAAGGTGGCACAACTAGTTATTGAGTGAAAGTGGCCAATTACTTTTACACACAGGGGCATTGGGTGTTACATAACTTTGTTAATTGAATAAGTACACTCTTTTTTTGCAATTTGTAAACACAGGTTATCTTTATCTAATATTAGGTTTTGGTTGAAGATTTAACATTCAGTGTCAAAAATAGAGAATCAGAAAGGGGCAAATACTACCTTCAGCCGCACTGTAGAACACAAGCCTCCAAATACTACCTTCAGCCTGAGTATCTTTCTTTTTCTTCTTTGCAGTCTTCTCCTCATCCTGTCGTTTCCTTTTCCCTGCAGCAGCATCTACCTCTCCCTCCTCGTCTCGCTTCTCCTCCGCTCTCTGCTCCTGGTTGCCGTGGGTTGTTCCGGTCCCGAAAAAGTCGATCCCATAGTGGTCAGATACATCTTTCTCTTGAGATCTCACCACCTGGAACGCACACACGTACCATAAATACATATAAATATTGTTAATGACAAGAGTATACTACGAAGACAACTACTAGCAATACCCCAGACCAGCTAAATCCTAATGTGATATATGTCCTGATACATCTCACTACAAACGTTCAGAATAATGTTAGTTAACCAAAACAATCGAAAGTTACATATAGATAATATCATCCGGGGCTTCAATTTATGAGAATAAACGAAACATTGAGTTTGAGATGTATTCATTTTAAACCTGAAACTAGCTAACTTAGCTAGACTGTGTCTCTACAGATCGAGGGCAGACACGCTAACGAACCGCTCAAATCTTTGCAGCCTTCAAATACTACTCGCTGAACACGAATAGAGAAATATTGGACATCATCCTCATTACCTTAAATCGTTCGGCATCTTTACCAAACCTCTTGAAATCAAATTTCGCTCCGGCTCCGAGTTTACGAAACAAGTCGAAGGCGTCCATTGAAACAGCGTGGAGACGCGAAAAAAGGCATGACGACTCGATCCCAGTCTAGTTAAACCAACCGGTGATTCGACGATTGATTATAAAGCCTGGATATGTTTGTGGTTGTATCTCGCGTCCACATGGTGTCGCCATTGTCTCATCAGTGGAATATGGAAACCAAAGTATAACGTATTTCGTTTGCATGGTTACGTTTGGTATTTTCCATGTCTCAAACGGCAGTATTTGTCGTGAGGACGTTACTATTACTGTGATGTGTTTACGTCCTCTACAGATCCTCTCTAATTAACGAGACAGGAGTTGTGAGTTGAGAGAAAAGGAGTTGACAGGAGTTGAGAGAAAACATTCAGCTAGTGTCATGGAGACAGAATACCTAACAATGATTTAGTTTAAATGTTTTACAATTTACTCAATAAATGACATGTATTTATAAAGACCCCTTTTTACATCAGCCGATGTCACAAAGTGCTGTACAGAAACCCAGCCTAAAACCCCAAACAGCAAGCAAATGCAGGTGTAGAAGCACGGTGGTTAGGAAAAACTCCCTAGAAAGGCCACAACCTAGGAAGAAACCTAGAGAGGAACCAGGCTATGAGGGATGGCCAGTCCTCTTCTGGCTGTGCCGGGTGGAGATTATAACAGAACATGGCCAAGATGTTAAAATGTTCATAAATGACCAGCATGGTCAAATAATAATAACCACAGTGGTTGTAGAGGGTGCAACAGGTCAGCACCTCAGGAGTAAATGTCAGTTGTCTTTTCATAGCCAATCATTAAGAGTATCTCTACCGCTCCTGCTGTCTCTAGAGAGTTGAAAACAGCAGGTCTGGGACAGGTAGCACGTCCGGTGAACAGGTCAGGGTTCAGCAGGTCTGGGACAGGTTGCACGTCCGGTGAACAGGTCAGGGTTCCATAGCCGCATGCAGAACAGTTGAAACTGGAGCAGCAGCACGATTAGGTGGACTGGGGACAGGCCAAGTAGTCCTGAGGCATGGCTCAGGGCTCAGCGCCTCTGGAAGGGGAGGGAGAGGAAGAATACTTAATTCATAGAGGACACCGGAGACAAGGCTGAGTATAGCCCACGAAGATATCCCCCACGGCACGGATATGTGTTCAAATATTTAAAATTCAAATGTAGGTACCGTGATGCTACTGTAGTTAAAATGGTACTGTGATGCTACTGTAGTTAAAATGGTACCGTGATGCTATGTAAATAAAATAGTGAATTTCCTTGTTGTTCGCTCATCTTCGACACACAGACAGTTTCAGTCACTGCTGGAAGAGGTGGAACAAATCCACAAAGACTTGCCTCTTCACTGCAGTGTTAGGTGGGTTAAGTTGAAGGAAGGTTCTGGAACGGTTCGTGGAGTGTTTGGATACGGTTTTATCCTTTCTGGCTGAAAAGGGCCAAAACTACCCAGAGCTCGGGGTTGGCTTATAAAACTGATATTTCTCACTGACATAACAGGACACCTCGACGTGCTCAACGTGCATCTTCAGGGTGCAGGGGAAACAGTCCTGGAACTGTTACATGCATGGAAGGCATTCGTTGCCAAGCTATAAAAAAAAATGTCTACTCGAAGGATATTCAAGATGGAACGTTCCGCTACTTCAAGCAACTCACAGGGCTGTCAACTCCACACACGGTCAGTGCTGACGGAGTGTACATGGGGGAACTGAAGTCAGAGTTTCTCTGTCAGATTTCAAGCAACCTGGCCCAATGTTTGATTTTTTAATCAAGCCAGACGACTTTGAGGACAGTGACTTGGATCTGTCTGTGTTTCAGTGGATGGGGATTGAGGACTTTGAAATGCAGCTGATCGAGCTCAAGGCATCCTTCCTTCCTTCCTTTGGTCATCAAAATCCACAGAGCTGCGGAAAAAAACAAGAAGGGACAGAGAGATCAGGGACCTCCATCATCCACTGTTGGGAGAGCCTTCCAGTGAAATCTGACAGTTTGGATATAAGACAAAAATATATTCTGGATTGTCTGGAACCTGTTTTATTACTCCAAGTGAATGATCTTTCGGTCAGAAACCTCTCTCTCCATATATCAGTAAGATCAAACTTTTCCATAAAAAGTATTAAACCCAAATTCTGATTGGTTGGCCTCCTGGGGGCCATCTATCAGTTAAATTATTTATAGTAATGTTCAAGTCCCCTCCTATCAATAATAGTGATTTATTCTCAAATGTTGCATACTTGCTAATCTTATTGAATTTGTCACTACGCTGTCCTGTACAACGTTCCAGAGCTCAGACATTGCAGATGCCAGACAGATCTCACAACGTCTGGATCGGTATTTTGGCCAATGCCGTAGCATGCCACCATTGGTTGATGCAACATCTGAGCAGGAGGTAGACCACCAAATACTGACTGCATTCATAACCATTAAACAGAATCTACATGATCAGTCTCTGTGTGTAAAATAAGTGGTTAATGTGACACTGACTCACAGCTATAAAAAAAATAAAAAAAATAAGAAAGCAATCCAATGTTATTTGTTGCCTCGACTTTACTGCAAATTGACACTCAAGTCTTGTCGTGGAAGATTCAGAATTTGTTGGTAACATTTGTAAGATGTTTTATATTCATCATATGTGTGTAAGTTACTTCTCATCAAGAATGGTATGTTTGTATAATACTGTGGCGAGGTTGCAGTTATCTGTTCTCTGTCGAGACTAAGTTGCTTGGGCCGCAGAGAGGGGAGAGGTCAAAGTGTCATCATGTGTAAACATCTTTTGCTCCACTGTGTGTGTTGCCAGTTCACTCCCTACTTTTCCCATGGAGGATGGCAGTGTCTGGAATCTTTCTATCCTCTCCGTGAGGTCGTATTTAGAGTGGGTTGTAATCTAAATGACAATTTGATATATGCCTGTTGATATGGAGGGTTGGTTTATGGTTCTGGGGTTTGAGTAAGGAGACAAAGCTGAACGATATATTATGTCTATGCTGTCTGACTATGTGTGTCTTTGCTATTAAAAGGAACTCAGTTGCATTGTAAGGGGGCTCTCAGAGAATTCATGGTTAGACACTGAATTGCCACTCAAGTCTTCAGAAAAAAATCAATACACTAATATTTCAGTCATGACAGCCTTTATAATAGAATGCTTGTGACCACACACACACACACACACATTACACTTGGGGGGGAAAAACATCTTAAAGTAGAAATAGAATATGATCATTATAGACACAAACCCAGTGCACAAGGATACATGTGAGCAAAAATAAAGTTAACTGAGAAAGAAATGTAATGACCCCCCCCCCCCCTCACTCACGTATTACTGTCAAATTCAACACAACAAAAGCAATATCGTTGGGGCTACACTGAACATATTTACATTGTACACGTTCTGCCTGTGGACATCTGTTGTACAATGTGCCAGCAGAGCATGAGACCAGTTGTTGGTATAATTGATCTCTTTCAGGCAGGTAGTCACCTGGCATAGCCCTTTATACCACTGTATTGTAGAGGGAAAGTGTGTGGTCTTTCACCTCTATAGTGGCATCCAGTTTAAGACAGGCCCAGCTACACTTAACAAACAACGCCTCTCATTCAAAAATAATCCAAAACATTAGTTCATTAACATTTCACACAGATTGCCAGGGTCCAGTAAGCACATAACGCGTTATAACTTGAGGAAAGGCAAGGAGTCGTATAACGTTACAAGTTAATACTATTGCAAATTTGGTTAGGTTACTAAAGTTGGCTCATCCGATGTTGTAACGTTAACCGCCTGACAATCAGCCAGCTAATTTTTCACACCATAAACTAAATGATTTGATCAGTTAAAATTGGCTAATGTTGCTCAACATTTCTCTGGATAAATTATCTAACGGAGAAACCAATCCAGCTAACCAGATAGTTAACGATGCTAATCATACTTGTTCTACCACTTTCTTCTTCAGCTCAAACTCTCCAAAAGCCGGTTGTTTTTCGGTTACAGCTCATGAAGTCCGCTTCATCACCTTCTCGCCCCGGTCTCTCACCTACCGTTACCTCGCCCCGGTCTCTCACCTACCGTTACCTCGCCCCGGTCTCTCACCTACCGTTACCTCGCCCCGGTCTCTCACCTACCTCGCCCCGGTCTCTCACCTACCGTTACCTCGCCCCGGTCTCTCACCTACCTCTACCTCGCCCCGGTCTCTCACCTACCTCTACCTCGCCCCGGTCTCTCACCTACCTCGCCCCGGTCTCTCACCTACCTCGCCCCGGTCTCTCACCTACCTCGCCCCGGTCTCTCACCTACCTCGCCCCGGTCTCTCACCTACCGTTACCTCTCCCCGGTCTCTCACCTACCGTTACCTCGCCCCGGTCTCTCACCTACCGTTACCTCGCCCCGGTCTCTCACCTACCGTTACCTCACAACGGTCTCTCACCTACCGTTACCTCACAACGGTCTCTCACCTACCGTTACCTCACAACGGTCTCTCACCTACCGTTACCTCACAACGGTCTCTCACCTACCGTTACCTCACCCCGGTCTCTCACCTACCGTTACCTCGCCCCGGTCTCACCTACCGTTACCTCACAACGGTCTCTCACCTACCGTTACCTCACAACGGTCTCTCACCTACCGTTACCTCACCCCGGTCTCTCACATACCGTTACCTCACCCCGGTCTCTCACCTACCCGTTACCTCACAACGGTCTCTCACCTACCGTTACCTCACCCCGGTCTCTCACCTACCGTTACCTCAGTTACCGTTCAGGGAGACACGCTGCTGTAACGGGACAAGTCTTCTTTCAGTCGGGCGCTGCGTTCTGTTGTCATGTGAACGACTGGCTGAGCCTTGGAAACAGCCGGGATTGGTCCAAACGCACTTCACTCATTCACTGACAGCCAATAGTGATTCAAAGATGATCCCCCCCCCCCTAAAACTTTTCATTGGATCGACACAAATCACGTAGGTCACCTATTTTGGATTGAAAACGGCACATTTCGCCCGAAAGGTGACTAGTTTGCATCCCTGCTGTAGCAGAATCCACAGGAACAAGAATCAGAGGCACACAGACTAGCTACTGTAGAAGACACTTTATTGAAGAGGTGCTGAAACATGAAAAGTTACCAACTAGGGAAACAAACGAATCATAAAATCTACTGAGGAAACAATGCAAACCTTAAAAATAAACACACCCTCCCTCCAAACAAACGAAACACATTTAACCCCCCCCAGATTATAATTCCCTTCTAGTTACCAATCTCCTTATGTGCGCCTCCCTCCATCCTGTGCCAGACTCCTGGTTTTGCGTTGAGCTCCACTTAAATAAAAGAACGCTGGTCAGGATCCTAGAAGGACGCTGTGGAGTCCACACGTGGGGGGGGAAATAAACTAATTTTGGGTGTTTGAGAGCCATTTGAGTGACTTAGGTCTAGTATCTAGGTTCCAGTGGGCTGGGCTGTGGCCTGGGGGCTGGTCCCGATCCTATGCTCCTGTCCCACTCCGCGTTCTCTCTCCATCCTTAATCCTAATCCCTGCTCTGATCCTGAATCCTGAAGGTCTGATTGGCTCCAGGACGGGGAGACAGAGCCCTCCTCCAATCACAGCCCTCCTTGAGACAGATCCCGCACCCAACAGAGAGAAGGAAGGAGCAACAGGTTAGAATCACTCACAGCCTGCTACAGCCAATCAGCCACACTATCACAACCTGCTATAGTTAGGGCTTGGCGATATGGCCAAAATATATCACGGTGTAAAAACAATATTAGAAAAAAAATATTTAAAAAATGGTATGCCAGTATTTCATGTTTTTTAATAAAAGTCCTTAATTTTCATTATGAATATTGTTACCAACCTAATACATATGTGATTTCAAATGGGTCTTTGTTTTATACTGTTCATTTCAACCAAAAACATTTTCATAAATGTCTGCGTTTCCTGCACTCATTTGAGATCGTTTCCACAAAGTAAGACTGGCTGCACGATAAATGGGCAACAAAAAATAAACTAGGCCTTATTTTTAACCAAATGTTGCAATTGGACTTGCGATTTAGAGCAAAACACTTGGGTGAACTGTTGAAATAAAAGGAAATCATGATTAGGCAGGGTTAATTATATAGTTCGGATATAATTGTGGGCACTTTGAATACTGTGTGTTGTTTGACATGAAAATGCCAGGAGGAGTTATTGTGACAGGGTAGGAACCAAAGTGATGGTCAGTGTTTCCTATGGGACTCTAATCTTTGGCTACATTGAAGGTTCTCTTAGTTACTTCATGTAACTGACATTCACATGTTCCTCTGATTTCGAAAAAATACTGTTGTACCAACATGCCGATTTAGTTCTACACCATCACTGGTATTATCAGGCTGTATAGCTAGTTACATTTGCTCTGACTCGGTACATTTAATTTGCGAGCTAGCAGTTAGCATTAGCGGCTAACAAGATATAGGCCCGACTTGCTATGAAAATACAAATTTGCAGATGTAAGAAACAAACTAATAGTGTAATTACGGAACGCTAGTGGATTTATATTAAGAAGCAAAGTGAAAACAACATTGTCATCAACATTGTTGCACGTGTTACATTGACCACGCAGACTGAACCCAAGCGTCTCCTGGTTAGCCAACATGGTAGTGGTCAGCATTGACCACGCAGACTGAACCCAAGCGTCTCCTGGTTAGCCAACATGGTAGTGGTCAGCATTGACCACGCAGACTGAACCCAAGCGTCTCCTGGTTAGCCAACATGGTAGTGGTCAGCATTGACCACGCAGACTGAACCCAAGCGTCTCCTGGTTAGCCAACATGGTAGTGGTCAGCATTGACCACGCAGACTGAACCCAAGCGTCTCCTGGTTAGCCAACATGGTAGTGGTCAGCATTGACCACGCAGACTGAACCCAAGCGTCTCCTGGTTAGCCAACATGGTAGTGGTCAGCATTGACCACGCAGACTGAACCCAAGCGTCTCCTGGTTAGCCAACATGGTAGTGGTCAGCATTGACCACGCAGACTGAACCCAAGCGTCTCCTGGTTAGCCAACATGGTAGTGGTCAGCATTGACCACGCAGACTGAACCCAAGCGTCTCCTGGTTAGCCAACATGGTAGTGGTCAGCATTGACCACGCAGACTGAACCCAAGCGTCTCCTGGTTAGCCAACATGGTAGTGGTCAGCATTGACCACGCAGACTGAACCCAAGCGTCTCCTGGTTAGCCAACATGGTAGTGGTCAGCATTGACCACGCAGACTGAACCCAAGCGTCTCCTGGTTAGCCAACATGGTAGTGGTCAGCATTGACCACGCAGACTGAACCCAAGCGTCTCCTGGTTAGCCAACATGGTAGTGGTCAGCATTGACCACGCAGACTGAACCCAAGCGTCTCCTGGTTAGCCAACATGGTAGTGGTCAGCATTGACCACGCAGACTGAACCCAAGCGTCTCCTGGTTAGCCAACATGGTAGTGGTCAGCATTGACCACGCAGACTGAACCCAAGCGTCTCCTGGTTAGCCAACATGGTAGTGGTCAGCATTGACCACGCAGACTGAACCCAAGCGTCTCCTGGTTAGCCAACATGGTAGTGGTCAGCATTGACCACGCAGACTGAACCCAAGCGTCTCCTGGTTAGCCAACATGGTAGTGGTCAGCATTGACCACGCAGACTGAACCCAAGCGTCTCCTGGTTAGCCAACATGGTAGTGGTCAGCATTGACCACGCAGACTGAACCCAAGCGTCTCCTGGTTAGCCAACATGGTAGTGGTCAGCATTGACCACGCAGACTGAACCCAAGCGTCTCCTGGTTAGCCAACATGGTAGTGGTCAGCATTGACCACGCAGACTGAACCCAAGCGTCTCCTGGTTAGCCAACATGGTAGTGGTCAGCATTGACCACGCAGACTGAACCCAAGCGTCTCCTGGTTAGCCAACATGGTAGTGGTCAGCATTGACCACGCAGACTGAACCCAAGCGTCTCCTGGTTAGCCAACATGGTAGTGGTCAGCATTGACCACGCAGACTGAACCCAAGCGTCTCCTGGTTAGCCAACATGGTAGTGGTCAGCATTGACCACGCAGACTGAACCCAAGCGTCTCCTGGTTAGCCAACATGGTAGTGGTCAGCATTGACCACGCAGACTGAACCCAAGCGTCTCCTGGTTAGCCAACATGGTAGTGGTCAGCATTGACCATGCAGACTGAACCCAAGCGTCTCCTGGTTAGCCAACATGGTAGTGGTCAGCATTGACCATGCAGACTGAACCCAAGCGTCTCCTGGTTAGCCAACATGGTAGTGGTCAGCATTGACCATGCAGACTGAATGAAAGAGTATCCTGGTCAAGCAACAACAATTATGCTCCTTGAGTGACAGGGGGGCGTGGCTAGAAAGTGGCATGGCGAGAGACGACCCAAGTCAACTATAAAAACGGACGCTACACACAGCGTATCACATTTAACAAACCAAACGTTCAAATATCGTTATAGAAGGTAAAGTAAAAACCCAAACCGGTCCCTGCATCAATATCTGTATAGTAAAATATGGTATACCGCCCCAAGTCTAGCTACAGCCAATCAGCCATCACAACCTGCTGGCTCTGAAAGCTGTGTTTAAGACAAGACATTTACAGACATTTACAGCCCTAAGGTTAGTTATACAAGACATCTACAGAAGAAAACTCACCTCAACATTATAACTAAAGTTCTCTGAACTAAGACTAACCAACCACTAATAACAATGCCAGACACACACACACTATCCTATTGATACTGCCACCACCGACGCCCTACCCTACCGACGCACTACCCTACCCTACCGAAGTACTACCCTACCGAAGCACTACCCTACCCTACCGACGCACTACCCTACCCTACCGACGCACTACCCTACCGAAGCACTGCACTACCCTACCGACGCACTACCCTACCGACGCACTACCCTACCGACGCACTACCCTACCGAAGCACTGCACTACCCTACCGATGCACTACCCTACCGATGCACTACCCTACCCAACCCTACCCCCCCCACAGACACCCCTACCTCCACAGACACCCTACCTCCACAGACACACACTGTGTTACTCTGACCAGAAACCGTGAATAGAAAACCAGGGGAGGATGGGATTGAGGGAAGGAGAGGTGGCAAAGCACTCTAATATGAGAGAGTTAAGAGTAGAAAGTTAAAACCAGTTCAATAATATTACTGGTCACTAAAACATCAGGTCTGACAGCTGATTGGATGAGAGACTACTGTCGTCATACCATTGGCTGGTTATTTGACTCCTCCTGCTCCTCCTGTTAATCCTAATATGAACAGTTTCCTGTTTCCCAGCAGCCTATCAGCTTGCTCCTGTGATCTCTACAGAGAGACACGACAGACAGGTCAGAGGTCAGCACAACAACACATCACAGACACCACAAATGGCCAAAGAAAATACCATCCCTCCCCACATAAACACACAATTAAATCTCCCCCCCAGTCAAAACTAATAGAAACAGAACAATTAAAGCCCTTTACACAGATGGGGGGGGGGGGAGATGGGAGAGAGAGCGGGGGAAGATGAGGGGTCAGCAGATACAAAGAGAACAGAGGTCAGAAGCCAAAACCACAGCTGAGGCAAACTAGACCAGGAAACGGGGATGAAAGAACAAGAGGTGGCCGAGGCAAGAGAACATTAGGTGTAATTCATTAGAATGTCCACCGGGCGGCGTCTGTCCGTCTCCTGGTCTGATGTATCCTCTCCCTGGGGGCCGCTGGGCTGGAGGTGAGGTGTGTGTGTGTGTGTGGTTTGTGTCTAGCTGCGGGAGCGTGATCGGGAGTGTCGTGGCGAGTAGCGTGGCGAGGGACGGCTGCGTCGCGGCGGCGAGAAGCTGCGCGAGCGGCTGTTGCTACGCCCGTTGCTACGCCCGTTGCTACGGCTACGAGAGCGGGAGCGTCCGTAACTGGGGCTGCGAGGTCCGTCCACCTTCACACGCACATACGCAGTCTCTCCCTAAACACACAGGAGAGAGAGAGAGAAGGCTGCCTGATGAGACACATAAGAGTATAGAGTGTGGACTCCAACCAACAGTGTTCCACCCCTGGAGTCCAGACCAACCTCTGACCTACCTCGTGGGAGCGGAACTTGGTGTTGTCCAGCTTGCGGACAGCGTAGGTCATGTCCTCCTTGCGTACGAACTCCACCACACCGGTACCGTCCCGGAACACGTCAGCGTAACATACATCACCTGCCTCACGCATGTGGTCCTTTAGGTCCTGCCAGCTACCACTAGAGGGGAGACCTGGAGAGGGAGGAGGAGGTGGTAGAGGGGCAACAGTGTAAAGACAGGAGGAGACCTGGAGAGGGAGGAGGAGGTAGAGGGGCAACAGTGTAAAGACAGGAGGAGACCTGGAGAGGGAGGAGGAGGTAGAGGGGCAACAGTGTAAAGACAGGAGGAGACCTGGAGAGGGAGGAGGAGGTGGTAGAGGGGCAACAGTGTAAAGACAGGAGGAGACCTGGAGAGGGAGGAGGAGGTAGAGGGGCAACAGTGTAAAGACAGGAGGAGACCTGGAGAGGGAGGAGGAGGTGGTAGAGGGGCAACAGTGTAAAGACAGGAGGAGACCTGGAGAGGGAGGAGGAGGAGGTAGAGGGGCAACAGTGTAAAGACAGGAGGAGACCTGGAGAGGGAGGAGGAGGTGGTAGAGGGGCAACAGTGTAAAGACAGGAGGAGACCTGGAGAGGGAGGAGGAGGTGGTAGAGGGGCAACAGTGTAAAGACAGGAGGAGACCTGGAGAGGGAGGAGGAGGTGGTAGAGGGGCAACAGTGTAAAGACAGGAGGAGACCTGGAGAGGGAGGAGGAGGTGGTAGAGGGGCAACAGTGTAAAGACAGGAGGAGACCTGGAGAGGGAGGAGGAGGTGGTAGAGGGGCAACAGTGTAAAGACAGGAGGAGACCTGGAGAGGGAGGAGGTAGAGGGGCAACAGTGTAAAGACAGGAGGAGACCTGGAGAGGGAGGAGGAGGTGGTAGAGGGGCAACAGTGTAAAGACAGGAGGAGACCTGGAGAGGGAGGAGGAGGAGGTAGAGGGGCAACAGTGTAAAGACAGGAGGAGACCTGGAGAGGGAGGAGGAGGTGGTAGAGGGGCAACAGTGTAAAGACAGGAGGAGACCTGGAGAGGGAGGAGGAGGAGGGGCAACAGTGTAAAGACAGGAGGAGACTTGGAGAGGGAGGAGAGGGAGGAGGTGGTAGAGGGGCAACAGTGTAAAGACAGGAGGAGACCTGGAGAGGGAGGAGGAGGTGGTAGAGGGGCAACAGTGTAAAGACAGGAGGAGACCTGGAGAGGGAGGAGGAGGTGAGGGGCAACAGTGTAAAGACAGGAGGAGACCTGGAGAGGGAGGAGGAGGAGGTAGAGGGGCAACAGTGTAAAGACAGGAGGAGACCTGGAGAGGGAGGAGGAGGTGGTAGAGGGGCAACAGTGTAAAGACAGGAGGAGACCTGGAGAGGGAGGAGGAGGAGGTAGAGGGGCAACAGTGTAAAGACAGGAGGAGACCTGGAGAGGGCGGAGGAGGAGGGGCAACAGTGTAAAGACAGGAGGAGACCTGGAGAGGGAGGAGGAGGTAGAGGGGCAACAGTGTAAAGACAGGAGACCTGGAGAGGGAGGAGGAGGAGGTAGAGGGGCAACAGTGTAAAGACAGGAGGAGACCTGGAGAGGGAGGAGGGGCAACAGTAAAGACAGGAGGAGACCTGGAGAGGGAGGAGGAGGGGCAACAGTGTAAAGACAGGAGACCTGGAGAGGGAGGAGAGGGAGGAGGAGGGGCAACAGTGTAAAGGCAGGAGGAGATCTGGAGAGGGAGGAGGAGGTAGAGGGGCAACAGTGTAAAGACAGGAGGAGACCTGGAGAGGGAGGAGGAGGGGCAACAGTGTAAAGACAGGAGACCTGGAGAGGGAGGAGAGGGAGGAGGAGGGGCAACAGTGTAAAGGCAGGAGGAGACCTGGAGAGGGAGGAGGAGGAGGAGGAGGGGCAACAGTGTAAAGGCAGGAGGAGACCTGGAGAGGGAGGAGGAGGTGGTAGAGGGGCAACAGTGTAAAGGCAGGAGGAGACCTGGAGAGGGAGGAGGAGCAACAGTGTAAAGACAGGAGGAGACCTGGAGAGGGAGGAGGTAGAGGGGCAACACAGTGAAGACAGGAGGGGTAAAGACAGACCTGAGACGATGACTCTGTACTCTGAGCGCCGTGAGGGAGGTCCGTATCGACCTCTTGGGGCTCCTCCTCCATCGCCGCCGCCGCCACCCCTGCCGCCGCCACCACCCCCTCTCCCTCCCCCACGCCCACTACGGGGGAACTCCACCCGGAGACGGTAACCATCGTAGTCGTAACCATCGCGACCGTGCACCGCGTCATCAGCATCCCTGGGAGACAGACACCAAGAGAGAAAGATGTAACACAGACAGAGCTTGAGAGGGCCAATTGTTTAATTAGCTAGCTACTTCACTCTGCTGCCTATGCATCAGTTTGTGAAAAGCACATTCCACAGCCTACCCTGTTTTCACTGAGTTGTTTAACGTCTGCACAGTTGCCATGAAACCAACCAGACCAAATACATCAAATGTAACAGTCTGATTGGCTGTTCCGTGAAAAATGTGTGAAAACACCCCCAGTGAACGCGAGCAGCACATTTTATTTAACCTTTATTTAACTAGGCAAATCAGTTATAATGACGGCCTAGGAACAGTGGGTTAACTGCCTTGTTCAGGGGTAGAAGGACAGATTTTTTACCTTGTCAGCTCTGGGATTCGATCTAACAACCTTTCGGTCACAAGATGGCGGCGGGCGCAGTAGGACATGTATATCGGTGTCAATAGCTGGTCTTTTTTCATTACATCTTAATCTCACTTCGATCTACGAACTAAATATACTTTCCTGCAACTCACTCAATGCGGTACATATATATTTTTTGCCATTTTATTACTTATAACTGGAACGTCCATCAGGAGCTAGCGAGCTAACTAGCTACTAGTCTTTGTTAGCCACAGCTAGCGGTCCTCTAGCCAGCTAACTAGCTACTAGTCTTTGTTAGCCACGGCTAGCGGTCCTCTAGCCAGCTAACTAGCTACTAGTCTTTGTTAGCCACGGCTAGCGGTCCTCTAGCCAGCTAACTAGCTACTAGTCTTTGTTAGCCACGGCTAGCGGTCCTCTAGCCAGCTAACTAGCTACTAGTCTTTGTTAGCCACGGCTAGCGGTCCTCTAGCCAGCGAACTAGCTACTAGTCTTTGTTAGCCACGGCTAGCTGTCCTCTAGCCAGCTAACTAGCTACTAGTCTTTGTTAGCCACAGATAGCGGTCATCGCCTTCCCCCCTGGAATCAGCAAGCCTTGGCTCGGACAGTCACCTACCAGTCTTGCACTGCGCGATATCAACCCAGAGCATATCGGACTGCTTCTCTCTACCACAGCACCGGATTCCTGCCACTCTGGATCATTACACCGGATCATCGCAGCTAGCTAGCTGCAAACGAGCAAGCACCAGCTAGCCTTGACCCAGCCTCGAGCTAGGCCCATATTCCAACTAATTCTAGGGCTACAATACCGCCTTCGCCAATTGGCCTGGACCCTTTATTGTCGGCACGGAGCCCCGCAAATCCATGACAACTGGACTGCCTACATGATCGCCCAATGTGGTCTCAACAGGCTATTCTGTTACGACGTCACCACAGAACCATCTACTAACCGCGGCCTGCTAGCTTTTTCTGAATGCAGTGTCCCCAGTGAGAGAGAAAGATATAAAAACAGATTGCGGAGAAGTGAAAACCGTACAGTGCTACTCTTTCGACCCTATGATCACTCGGCTACACAGCTGATGCCCCCCGGACTGTTACAATAACACGGTTCCTCATTTTGTTAACCTGTCGGCCCTGGCTTAGGAAGGCCACCAAAATACCCCTACCCCGGTCAACAGCTTTGCACCCCCCACAGCAACTTGCCCAAGCACCCCACATTTCTATTTCACCCAAATCCAGATAGCCGATGTTCCGAAAAAGCTGCAAAATCTGGATCCCTACCAATCAGCCGGGCTAGACAATCTGGACCCTATCTTTCGAAAACGATCCACTGCAATTGTTGCAACCCTTTCTGAGATCCCCAAAGATTAGAAAGCTGCTGCGGTCATCCCACTCTTCGAAGGGGGACACTCAAGACCCAAACTGCTACAGACCTATATCTATCCTACCCTGCCTTTCTAAGGTCTTTGAAAGCCATGACCATTTCGAATGCCAACATACCTTCTCCACTATGCAATCTTGTTTCCGAAGCTGGTCATGGATGCACCTCAGCCGTGCTCAAGGTCCTAAACGATATCATAACCTCCATCGATAAGATGATACCATTCTGTATACTTCTGGCCATTCTTTGGACACTATTACGCACTTCAATGCCATACAAAACTCTGTCCGTTGCCCCCAACTGCTCTTAAATGCCGGCTCTTTAACCAATCGCTGCCCGCCTGCCCAGCATCAATACACGGGATGGTTCTTAGGTATTTGTAGTTGTCAACATATTCTAGGTGTCTGGTTAGACTGTAAACTCTCCTTCCAGACTCACATTAAGCATCTCCAATCCAAAATTAAATAGAAACGACTTCCTATTTCACAACAAAGCATCCTTCACTCATGCTGCCAAACATACCCTCGTAAAACGGACTATCCTACCAATCCTCGACTTCGGCGATGTCATTTACAAAATAGCCTCCAACACTCTACTCAGCAAATTGGATGCAGTCTATCACAGTGCAATCCGTTTTGTCACCAAAGCCCCATATACTACCCACCACTACAACCTGTATGCTCTCGTTGGCTGGCCCTCACTTCATAATCGTCACCAAACCAACTGGCTCCAAGTCATCTATAAGCCTTTGCTAGGTAAAGCACCACCTTATCTCAGCTCACTGGTCACCATAGCAGCACCCACCCATAGCACGCGCTCAAGCAGGTATATTTCGCTGGTCACCACCAAAGCCAATGCCTCCTTTGGTCGTCTTTCCTTCCAGTTCTCTGCTGCCAATGAATAACAAATTGCAAAAATCACTTTAGATGGAGACTCATATCTCCCTCACTAACTTTAAGCATCAGCTGTCAGAGCAGCTCACAGATCACTGCATCTGTACATAGCCCATCTGTAAACAGCCCATCCAACTACCTCATCCCCATATGGTTATTTTTTTCTCCTTTGCACCCCAGTATCTCTACTTGCACATCTATCACTCCAGTGTTTATTTGCTAAATTGTCATTATTTTGCCACTATTGCCTATTTATTGCCTTACCTCAATCTCACCTCATTTGCACACACTGTATATAGACTTTTCTATTGACTGTACTTTTGTTTATTCTTTGTGTAACTGTTGTTTTTGTCACACTGTTTTGAATTATCTTTGCCAGGTCGCAGTTGTAAATGAGAACTTGTTCTCAACTGACCTACCTGGTTAAATAAAGGTGAGAAGAAAAAAAACATGTCCAACACTAACCACTAGGCACACTAACGGATAGCCATGATTGCTTCGTCCTCGTGTTGGCGCTAGCAATCAGGCCAGGTGGTGATAGGTATTAACAGCCAATCCTGTAGGGGCTGGAAACTACAGTGAGCTTGGATTGGTAAATAACAATGCTATGTCTCGGATTATTTGCATGAAGTTCAGCTTTAACCAACTTTGGTCCCGCCCCTCACCCACTTTGCTTCCTTCATTCAAAATGAATGGGCTTCCATTGTTTCATCTCCCCAACATATTAAATGTGTCTCTCGTGTTACAGATGTTAACGCAAATCAAATTACACCGCAGCCAGTTAGAAACAATGATTCCCAATAAAAACTTAAAATAAAATAAAACGTTTTTCTTCAAACCAAAAAAGTGCTTTATAATTGGTCACATCTTGAAAAAGACTGGGACAAATTGTTAGATTTTACACCCCGAATGATTGTTAACCACGAGAAGAATATAATGTTTCACTTTTGATTTGCACACGCCAGCAACCTCTCACCGTAGGCCATCAAGGTGTACCCATGCGAACAGCGGACGCTCTCACATAGTAGTAACCTTATTAATATCTTCGGTAAACAGACGGTTTGGGTGGGTTAACAGGCTGGCACTCACGCAGAACAATGGGGCTGAGCATAGAAAGTTAAAAAGGCGAGTTGGTGCATCCGTGCTCAATAAAACAAGTAGGAGCTGGCAGGGTGCAAAAAAAAAAAAAAACTATTAAATATGTTTCCGCGATTACTTCTAAAAGTACGGCAGGCAGTTGGGCCAAACTAATGCAACTGGACTCCATGGCAGATGCATTTAACTAATTTAAAAAGGGAAGCGTTAAATAAAGTCATGTGTCCGGCCCATCGCCATCTTGCGCAGCTCTCCGTTTAGCCATAATTATGGACTGTGGAAACTAGTGACAACCACCTCAATAACTTGGCTCTTGACCATAGTAGAAAAAGCTAAATAACCTATATATAGTATATATTTTTTAAACTCTGGTAAAAAAAAAACTGTCTGGCAACAAAACACCAACCAATATCTCCGCCTCAACACGAGGTAGCTAAAGGGTTGCTAGTCCGCGGCTAGCTACTTAGCTATCGGTTTTGTTCTGAAAGCGGATTATTAATTATGTTTTTAGCATAGTCAGCTAACTTACCTGGGGTCCTCGAATTCCACAAAAGCGAACGGAGGTCCTCCTCTCCGGTTCTTCAGATCGATATCTCGGATCGCCCCGTACTTATAAAACACATCCTCCACGTCTTTAGTGCGAATATCAGGCGGCAGGTTACCCACGTAGATCCGACAGTCGTTGTTTCCCGCTGGGCCACGAACCACGCTCCCGCCGCCCGACATATTATCTCCAGACATCCGTAGACTGATAACTAACTTTCGTGTTTTAAAAGTTAGGAGACCACTTTTAACGTTAATTTAACTAATTGCTATTGTAAAAAATATATTTAAAAAAAAATAGCAAGCTATGTTTGGTCAGTCGTTAACAGTTCACACCAAGTTTTGCTAGCTCACTAGCAACAAAATACAAATATTCCCACCACAACTCTCGCAGGCTTGAGTGGCTTCACAAAATGGTGCCGAGATCTCGCCACAGAGTTTTTAAACCCAGAGGCGCAACATCGCAAGACTTCCGGGAACACTTGCGAAGCAGGCCGTGGTTTAGCGTTAAGAGAAGCGAAACGTTCTTCCTTTGTTTTTATCTAAAAGGCACAAGCTAGATACGAAACAATGTTTTAAGTATTTTAACATGTTATTACTCCAACCTCGGGAAGGTGACACGTTTTCATTTTCGTCAAAAACGACTATATCGAAAGCATGCGTTTTGATTTTTGACGGCCTGCACCTGCGCAGTTCGGCACGAGACGACCGTTAGACCCGATGACGTATTTCTACGCAAGCGCTTAGCCAGCCAACGTCGCCATGACACCTACACGCGTGATCGGGGATCTGCATATCTTCATACTGCAATGTCTTTGGTCTCGCGTTCATTTGGTCGTCACTAGCTACTACAGCCACAAATTCAGAAGGCCCGCCTACTTGACCAATCAGAGGGAGTGTGAAGACGCATAGCGTTAGGTTCGTGCGTAACGACGCGAATGCCAGCGGTCCTGTTAGGTGCAGAGGAGAAACAAGCACTTACCTAGATTTGAGTTATAGAAAGGAATTAGGCAAGGTTGTCCTATCTCACCGTCTCCATTTTTATTAATCACTCAACTTCTTACAAATTCTTTAAATAATAGTCCTGTACAAGGTATTTCCATAGCTGGTAAATAAATTATTATATGCCAGCTGGCTGACAATACTACACTTTTTCTGAAAGACGCTGGTCAGATTCCCGTATCGATCAATGTGATATAGAATCCATTTTCA
The DNA here is from genome assembly GCF_034236695.1 of Oncorhynchus nerka. Taxonomy (NCBI): domain Eukaryota; kingdom Metazoa; phylum Chordata; class Actinopteri; order Salmoniformes; family Salmonidae; genus Oncorhynchus; species Oncorhynchus nerka. The sequence continues at coordinate 49,954,441 of NC_088414.1, forward strand.
AAGCATCTGGTCTATATCTTAACATTAATAAATGTGAACTCATGGCTGTCAAAGATTGTGTGACACCTTCATATTATGGTATTCCAGTAAAAGAAGAACTTCCATATTTAGGCATAACCATTACAAAGGATCAGAAGTCTAGTGGCTTACTACATTTTAACCCTCAAATAAATAAAAAACCCAGAAGAAGCTAAATCAATGGCTACAGAGGGACTTATCTTTAAAAGGAAGAGTCCTAATAACCAAGGCTGAAGGTATCTCTAGACTAACATATGGCGCTCTGTTTATATCTTGACAGTAAAATAAGCAAGGAGATAGACCAGATGCTTTTCAACTTTCTGTGGAGAAACCGTACCCATTACATTATAGGAAAACTGTTGTAATGAACACTTATGAGAATGGTGGGCTGAATTTTTTTGACTTTACTACCATAAAATATGATTTAAGATCAATTGGATAAAACAATTCCTTAGAAGACCCACTTCTATGTGGAACTTTATTCCTCGGTCCTCTCTACTTTTGGTGAACTTAACTTCATGTTGGTTTGCAATTTTAATATTGACAGGTCAAGCGAAACTTTCTTGTCATGGTCCTTAATTTATAAGCATAATGTTTCTCCACACAGATATTGTATATGGAATAATCGGGATATATTGTATAAAAATACTTCTTTGTTTTTAGAATATTGGTTCCGAAATAATATCCTATTGGTGTGACAACTGGTAAATGCAGAGGGTTAATTACTTCCTTATAAGGATCATTTTACAAGATCCCAGTAACACTTAAAGATTTTGCAATTGTTTTAGACGCCATTCCCTCAGGTGTTGCTTTATTATTCAGGAACGTGTCAAGACCCTCAGACCTACGATTAACCCTGTTGACTCATCAGTAGGAAAGACCTGACCCTCAGACCTACGATTAACCCTGTTGACTCATCAGTAGGAAAGACCTGACCCTCAGACCTACGATTAACCCTGTTGACTCATCAGTAGGAAAGACCTGACCCTCTGACCTACGATTAACCCTGTTGACTCATCAGTAGGAAAGACCTGACCCTCAGACCTACGATTAACCCTGTTGACTCATCAGTAGGAAAGACCTGACCCTCAGACCTACGATTAACCCTGTTGACTCATCAGTAGGAAATATTTGGTTCATTCAACAACAATAGAGCTATAGGAACCTTGTTTCAACAGGATGTTGTATCTATACCTCATGTCATGTTGGTCCATTCAACAACAATAGAACTATAGGAACCTTGTTTCAACAGGATGTTGTATCTATACCTCATGTCATGCCTTACTGGAATGGTTTTATTGATCATGTTTGTTGGAAAAAAGTTTGGATGTTGCCACATACATACCTACTTTTTAAAATGATTCATAAATATTATCCTGACAACCACTAGATGAAGTTTTTTTTTATTTTTTTAATTCTCCAAATTGTACCTTTTATAAGGACCACCCAGAAACAGTGTTGCATCTTTTTCGGCATCGTGTTCATGTAAGGAATCTGTGGTAAGACGACATCAGTAGATTTATAATCAAACACATTTATGAAGATATTACACTATTATGGGGAGATATTATTGACTGTACGTTTGTTTACCTCCCTATTTTACCTCATATGTAGACACTGTATATAGACTTTCCTATTGTGTTATTGACTGTACGTTTGTTTACCTCCCTATTTTACCTCATATGTAGACACTGTATATAGACTTTCCTATTGTGTTATTGACTGTACGTTTGTTTATGTGTAACTCTGTGTTGCTGTTTTTGTCGCACTGCTTTGCTTTATCTTGTCCAGGTTGCAGTTATAAATGACAACTTGTTCTCAACTAGCCTACCTGGTTAAATAAAGGTGAAATAAAAAAAAACACTACAAGCTTGGCACACCTGTATTTGGGGAGTTTCTCTCATTCTTCTCTGTAGATCCTCTCAGGCTTTGTTTTTGCTTTGTCATTATGGGGTATTGTGATGTCATTATGGGGTATTGTGATGTCATTATGGGGTATTGTGATGTCATTATGGGGTATTGTGTGTAGATTGACGAGGAGAAAAAAACGAATATAATCAATTTTAGAATAAGGCTGTAACCTAACAAAATGTGGAAAAAGTCAAGGGGTCTGAATACTTTCCGAAGGCACTGTATACAAAAGTATATTTAACGGACTAATCTCGGTTTGGCGGATGCCATGAGAACGCTACCTGCCCCAATGCATAGTGCCAACTGTAAAGTTTGGTGGAGGAGAAATAATGGTCTGGGGCTGTTTTTCATGGTTTGGGCCCCTTAGTTCCAATGAAGGGAAATCTTAACACTACAGCATACAATGACATTCTAGACGATTCTGTGCTTCCAACTTTGTGGCAACAGTTTGGCTTAGGCCCTTTCCTGTTTCATCATGACAATGCCCCCATGCACAAAGTGAGGTACATGCAGAAATGGTTTGCACAGAACCCTGACCTCAACCCCATCAAACAGCTTTGGGATGAATTGGAACGCGACTACGAGCCAGTCCTTATCACCCAACATCAGTGCCCGACCTCACTAAGAATGGAATCAAGTCCCTGCAGCAATGTTCCAACATCTAGTGGAAAGCCTTCCCAGAAGAGTGGAGGCTGTTATAGCAGCAATGTTCCAACATCTAGTGGAAAGCCTTCCCAGAAGAGTGGAGGCTGTTATAGCAGCAATTTTCCAACATCTAGTGGAAAGCCTTCCCAGAAGAGTTGAGGCTGTTATAGCAGCAATGTTCCTACATCTAGTGGAAAGCCTTCCCAGAAGAGTGGAGGCTGTTATAGCAGCAATGTTCCAACATCTAGTGGAAAGCCTTCCCAGAAGAGTGGAGGCTGTTATAGCAGCAATGTTCCAACATCTAGTGGAAAGCCTTCCCAGAAGAGTTGAGGCTGTTATAGCAGCAATGTTCCTACATCTAGTGGAATGCCTTCCCAGAAGAGTGGAGGCTGGTATAGCAGCAATGTTCCAACATCTAGTGGAAAGCCTTCCCAGAAGGGTGGAGGCTATTATAGCAGCAATGTTCCAACATCTAGTGGAAAGCCTTCCCAGAAGAGTTGAGGCTGTTATAGCAGCAAAGGAGGGACCAACTCCATATTAAGGCCTATGATTTTGGAATGAAATGTTCGACGAGCAGGTGTCCAAATATTTTTGGTCAGAAAAAGCTATTGACTGCCCACCCTTGATAGACAGCCAGCAACCAAGTTGTCCTTTTACCACAGACGCGTCTGATTTCAATGGGAAACTCCTGCAACAGAAGACCCCAGTGAGTCGGCGATTCATGGAGCTCGAGAGGGTTATGATCCGTATAGACCAGCTGAGGAGTAGAGACCGATTCATAAATCTCGAAGTGCTGAAGAGCCAGTACCAAAGCGAGTGTCTCCGTCTCGATAGTCGAGTGGTATTTTTTTTTTATATGAAGCCAATGTCTTTGAAAAGTACCCCACAGGGTGTTCAACGTTGTTATCGTCTTTCTGTAGGACCACCGACCCTGCTCCTACATCTCTGGCATCGGTGAACAACGCAAATAAATGACGGAAATCCGGAGCAAGCTAGCATCGGTGGAGAGACCAAAAGCCTCCTGACAGTTGGGGATCCAACGGGGGGGAAAAAATCTTTCGGATTGGTCAAATCTGTGGCGTAATAACCTGGGCAAAGTTCTTGCAAAAAGCCCAGTAGTAGCCAGCTATTCCCAAGAATTGTCGCTGTTTCTGGTGAGAAGCTGGGAAGTTATTGAGGTCCGGTCAGCTTTCCTTTACCACCTTCCTGAGACATTTCACTGTTGCTCTTTAACCAGTTAACTGAGAAATGCCTGAACAGACTTCCAATATCCTGAAGGTGTTGGGTCCAGGTCGTGCTAAATACAAGCACATATAAATATGCCTCAGCATTTTCTAGGCCATTGTAGCACGATGTAATGATCTTCCCTCATCTTAAATGGGACCGATGGCAACTGCTCCCAACAAAGTTGTTTTCCTACCAAAGGCTGTGCATCTGTTGCAGGTCAATAATATATTAACGTTACTATTAGAAAGGCTAACAACTTTGCTCTATCAAATAAGAATAACTCCTCTTATGCTAGTTAGCTAACTCCTTTTAGATGTGAGTAGCAACAGATAACTACTAGTTGCCCTTTCTCAGTGTAATTTTAGTGTCGTCGCTAATTCTTGTTCCAGACTGTATTTAGTTATTTGGTCGTCAAACACTAACTCTGAGATGAACCGGAACACGCATCATCACACTCCCTCCCCTGATTGGTCGGGTAGGAGGGCCTTATAGTCGCGGTGGTAACCTGTTCGTTCGGGACCAGCACAGACCAATACCAGAACGCAGTAATGTTCCTAGAATAAGTACAATTGATGTTTGCAGTTACTACACGGAACAAAAATATGAAAGCAACATGTAAAAGTGTTGGTCTCATATTTCATGAGCTGGAAATAAAAGATCCCAGAAATTTCCCATATGCACAGAAAGCTTATTTCTCTCAAATTGTGCGCACAAATGTTTAAATCCCTGTTAGTGAGCATTCCTCCTTTGCCAAGATAATTCATCCACCTGACAGGTGTTTCATATCAAGAAGCTGATTTAAACAGCATGACCATTATACAGGTGCACCTTGTGCTGGGAACAATAAAATGCCACTCGAAATTGTGCAGTTTTGTTACACAACGCCACAGATGTCTCAAGTTGAGGGAGCGTGCAATTGGCACACTGACTGCAGGAATGTCCACCAGAGCTGTTGCCAAATAATTTCATGTTCATTTCTCTACCATAAGCCGCCTCCAATGTCGTTCTAGAGCATTTGCCAGAACGTCCAGCCGCAGACTACGTGCAACCACCCCAGGACCTCCAAATCCGGCTCCTTCACTTTTTGGAAGCGTCTGATACCAGCCACCCGGACAGTTGATGAAACAGGAGTATTTCTGTCTGTAATTAAGTCCTTTTGTGGGGAAGAACTCACTCTGATTGGCTGAGCCTGGCTCCCCATTGGGTGGGCCCATGCCCTCCCAGCCCCACCCGTGGCTGAGCCCCTGCCCAGTCATGTGAAATCCATAGATTAGGGCCAAATATATTTATTAAAATTGTAACTCAGAAAACTCATTTAAATTGTTGCATTTATATCTTTGTTCAGTATATTTATCAACAAACATATGACCGGCCTTAGATGTTTTTATTTTATTGTCATAAACATGTACAAAGCATAAAACAAACAAAAAGATAGACAAAGTCCTTCCCCAAAATCAATGAATTCCCAGTTCATCGTACGAGTCCCTCTCGTACAATAATCGACAAGAGCGTAAGTAAAGCATCATTCTCAACATAAAAAAAAAACCCATCTAAACCTTGTTGCTACAGTGAAAGACAGACCTGTTGCTTCCAGATCAGACATCAGGCAAATAAAAGACACCTAAAAACATTTCAACATCGCCATGGTGATGGCATCAACCCCCAGTGGTTTCAGACTACAGCAAACGCCTGGTTCTCAGGGGCCGCATATGTATCTCAGTCAGAGGTTTGGGACCGGTTCAGGGAACAGAACTGAAAAACATTTTCCCAGGAACGAAATCAGAACGAAAGGGATCTCTAGTGTTCCGGGAACAGAACTGAAAAACATTTTCCGAGGAACGAAATCAGAACCAGGAACGAAAGGGATCTCTAGTGTTCCGGGAACAGAACCGTTATTTTCAAATCTTGATTACCGGTTAATAACTTTTTTTCCCCCCAAAATATCCCTTATGTCTAGTATATAATTCTGTAATTAGGTGAAGTTATAATGCTAGTAATAGCCTAAACACATTGGTGCTAATTAGGGGGAATACATTTATTTAACTCTAAATGTTAAAACGATATTGATTTCACAGTTTTTTTTAAGTAACGAAAAGCCACTATATAAAACAGTAATGTTCTTCTGCTCAGAACACCGGAATGGAACATATAGAACAGGGTTCTGCTCGGAACACCGGAATGGAACATAAAGAACAGGATTCTGCTCGGAACGGAACGATTGGAAAATAATTTTGGTTCCAACCATTGCTCAGAGTAGGAGTGATGATCTAGGATCAGGTCCCCCTGTCTATATAATCAGTGTTGATCTTGGATCAGGTCCCCCTGTCCATATAATCAGTGTTGATCTAGGATCAGGTCCCCCTGTCTATATAATCAGTGATGATCTAGGATCAGGTCCCCCTGTCTATATAATCAGTGATGATCTAGGATCAGGTCCCCCTGTCTATATAATCAGTGATGATCTAGGATCAGGTCCCCCTGTCTATATAATCAGTGATGATCTAGGATCAGGTCCCCCTGTCCATATAATCAGTGATGATCTAGGATCAGGTCCCCCTGTCTATATAATCAGTGATGATCTAGGATCAGGTCCCCCTGTCCATATAATCAGAGGAGTGATGATCTAGGATCAGGTCCCCCTGTCTATATAATCAGTGATGATCTAGGATCAGGTCCCCCTGTCTATATAATCAGAGGAGTGATGATCTAGGATCAGGTCCCCCTGTCCATATAATCAGAGGAGTGATGATCTAGGATCAGGTCCCCCTGTCCATATAATCAGAGGAGTGATGATCTAGGATCAGGTCCCCCTGTCTATATAATCAGAGGAGTGATGATCTAGGATCAGGTCCCCCTGTCTATATAATCAGTGATGATCTAGGATCAGGTCCCCCTGTCTATATAATCAGTGATGATCTAGGATCAGGTCCCCCTGTCTATATAATCAGTGATGATCTAGGATCAGGTCCCCCTGTCTATATAATCAGTGTTGATCTAGGATCAGGTCCCCCTGTCCATATAATCAGTGATGATCTAGGATCAGGTCCCCCTGTCTATATAATCAGAGGAGTGATGATCTAGGATCAGGTCCCCCTGTCTATATAATCAGTGATGATCTAGGATCAGGTCCCCCTGTCTATATAATCAGTGTTGATCTAGGATCAGGTCCCCCTGTCTATATAATCAGTGATGATCTAGGATCAGGTCCCCCTGTCTATATAATCAGTGATGATCTAGGATCAGGTCCCCCTGTCTATATAATCAGTGTTGATCTAGGATCAGGTCCCCCTGTCTATATAATCAGTGTTGATCTAGGATCAAGTCCCCCTGTCCATATAATCAGAGGAGTGATGATCTAGGATCAGGTCCCCCTGTCTATATAATCAGTGATGATCTAGGATCAGGTCCCCCTGTCCATATAATCAGAGGAGTGATGATCTAGGATCAGGTCCCCCTGTCTATATAATCAGTGATGATCTAGGATCAGGTCCCCCTGTCCATATAATCAGTGTTGATCTAGGATCAGGTCCCCCTGTCTATATAATCAGTGGAGTGATGATCTAGGATCAGGTCCCCCTGTCCATATAATCAGTGTTGATCTAGGATCAGGTCCCCCTGTCTATATAATCAGTGATGATCTAGGATCAGGTCCCCCTGTCCATATAATCAGAGGAGTGATGATCTAGGATCAGGTCCCCCTGTCTATATAATCAGTGATGATCTAGGATCAGGTCCCCCTGTCTATATAATCAGTGATGATCTAGGATCAGGTCCCCCTGTCCATATAATCAGTGTTGATCTAGGATCAGGTCCCCCTGTCCATATAATCAGAGGAGTGATGATCTAGGATCAGGTCCCCCTGTCTATATAATCAGAGGAGTGATGATCTAGGATCAGGTCCCCCTGTCCATATAATCAGTGATGATCTAGGATCAGGTCCCCCTGTCTATATAATCAGTGGAGTGATGATCTAGGATCAGGTCCCCCTGTCCATGTAATCAGTGATGATCTAGGATCAGGTCCCCCTGTCTATATAATCAGTGTTGATCTAGGATCAGGTCCCCCTGTCTATATAATCAGTGATGATCTAGGATCAGGTCCCCCTGTCTATATAATCAGTGGAGTGATGATCTAGGATCAGGTCCCCCTGTCCATGTAATCAGTGATGATCTAGGATCAGGTCCCCCTGTCTATATAATCAGTGTTGATCTAGGATCAGGTCCCCCTGTCTATATAATCAGTGGAGTGATGATCTAGGATCAGGTCCCCCTGTCCATGTAATCAGTGATGATCTAGGATCAGGTCCCCCTGTCTATATAATCAGTGTTGATCTAGGATCAGGTCCCCCTGTCTATATAATCAGTGATGATCTAGGATCAGGTCCCCCTGTCTATATAATCAGTGATGATCTAGGATCAGGTCCCCCTGTCCATATAATCAGTGATGATCTAGGATCAGGTCCCCCTGTCTATATAATCAGTGTTGATCTAGGATCAGGTCCCCCTGTCCATATAATCAGTGATGATCTAGGATCAGGTCCCCCTGTCTATATAATCAGTGATGATCTAGGATCAGGTTCCCCTGTCCATGTAATCAGTGTTGATCTAGGATCAGGTCCCCCTGTCCATATAATCAGTGATGATCTAGGATCAGGTCCCCCTGTCTATATAATCAGTGTTGATCTAGGATCAGGTCCCCCTGTCTATATAATCAGTGATGATCTAGGATCAGGTCCCCCTGTCTATATAATCAGTGATGATCTAGGATCAGGTTCCCCTGTCCATGTAATCTTATTCATTGTGTTCTGAAAGGCAAAACTGATCCTAAATAAAACACTCCTATTGTGAGAAGTTTGATCAATACGGCCCCATGTATTTCTAATGGTCTTAACATAATTTCTGAGTCCAGACAGTTTCCTTTAAACACTTTGTTGATCAGTGAACCAACTGTGCGTGTGCCCGTTCATCGGTCGATCTCTCCATCTTAATAACTTCCATCTCACTCCTTCTTGTCCTGTCTCTCCCTTCGCCTCTGGCGGGCCTCGGCGGCCATCTTGAGCAGTGAGAGCAGGATGGGGACACACATGGGCAGGAAGAGAGGGATGTAGATGGCAAACTTCTGATCGTCAGGGAAATAGAGGAGGTGGAGGAGGGAGGGGTCGAAGAAGGCTCGTTCTGAATGGAGGATAGCTTCCTTACTGTACTGCAGGGCCAGGCCCAGGTTCCCCGCCTCCAACTGACCCACAGCCAACTGGAGAGAGGCAACTGCTGCTGACACCTGACGGACAGGAACAACAGCCAATCACCAGTTAGAGACCATGACGATAGCACGACAAGACTACTATTTCTCACACTCACACACACACCTGTTCTGCGATGTTGTCGTTGATGACGATGTTTCCTATCTGGTCCAGCAGCTGGGCCAATGAGGTAATGGTTGTCGTTGCAGTGGCAACATTCTCTACACTGCGACTCCACAGGAGGCGATCCAACTCCCAGTCAGCCAATCCCGCTGGGCCACACGGGCCAACCAGGAAGCCAGGGGGAGGGGTTGACGACTGGACACCCAGCATCAGCCTGAGGGAGTGACAGAGGGGAGGGGAGGGGGACAATGGACACCAAATTGGAACGGATTAATTTTGGTCCATCTGAACGTTTTGTCAGTGGATGGAAACTGTATGGATGCGTCATCTCCACTGACCGCCAACGTCCGTCTCCCAATGAAGACTGGAAAACACGGATCAAATCAACACGCCACTTGGACGTGGCCTTAAACACGCCACTTGGACGTGGCCTTACTCAAACACGCCACTTGGACGTGGCCTTACTCAAACACGCCACTTGGACGTGGCCTTACTCAAACACGCCAGTACTGACCGTAGCTGTGCCAGGAAGACTCCCATCACTCTGGTCATGTCTATGTTGATGTGAACAGGAAGCTCTGTCCCATTGACATTATACACCTAGAGAGAGGGAGAATTACACACCTTCTTCACAAGACATTGTGTGTTGAGTACGTGATGTACACTCCCTTCACAAAGTATTCACACCCTTCCACATGTTGTGGTGTTACAGCCTGAATTTAACATGGATTAAATACCCCATAATGAATTTAACATGGATTAAATACCCCATAATGAATTTAACATGATTAAATACCCCATAATGAATGTAACATGGATTAAATACCCCATAATGAATTTAACATGGATTAAATACCCCATAATGAATGTAACATGGATTAAATACCCCATAATGAATGTAAATACCCCATAATGAATGTAACATGGATTAAATACCCCATAATGAATGTAACATGGATTAAATACCCCATAATGAATGTAACATGGATTACATACCCCATAATGAATTTAACATGGATTAAATACCCCATAATGAATTTAACATGGATTACATACCCCATAATGAATGTAACATGGATTAAATACCCCATAATGAATTGAACATGGATTAAATACCCCATAATGAATTGAACATGGATTAAATACCCCATAATGAATTGAACATGGATTACATACCCCATAATGAATGTAACATGGATTAAATACCCCATAATGAATGTAACATGGATTAAATACCCCATAATGAATTTAACATGGATTAAATACCCCATAATGAATTGAACATGGATTACATACCCCATAATGAATTGAACATGGATTAAATACCCCATAATGAATGTAACATGGATTACATACCCCATAATGAATGTAACATGGATTAAATACCCCATAATGAATTTAACATGGATTAAATACCCCATAATGAATTTAACATGGATTACATACCCCATAATGAATTTAACATGGATTACATACCCCATAATGAATGTAACATGGATTAAATACCCCATAATGAATTTAACATGGATTAAATACCCCATAATGAATTTAACATGGATTAAATACCCCATAATGAATTTAACATGGATTAAATACCCCATAATGAATTTAACATGGATTACATACCCCATAATGAATGTAACATGGATTACATACCCCATAATGAATGTAACATGGATTACATACCCCATAATGAATGTAACATGGATTAAATACCCCATAATGAATGTAACATGGATTAAATACCCCATAATGAATGTAACATGGATTAAATACCCCATAATGAATGTAACATGGATTAAATACCCCATAATGAATTTAACATGGATTAAATACCCCATAATGAATTTAACATGGATTAAATACCCCATAATGAATTTAACATGGATTACATACCCCATAATGAATTTAACATGGATTAAATACCCCATAATGAATTAACATGGATTAAATACCCCATAATGAATGTAACATGGATTAAATACCCCATAATGAATTGTAACATGGATTAAATACCCCATAATGAATTGAACATGGATTAAATACCCCATAATGAATTTAACATGGATTAAATACCCCATAATGAATTTAACATGGATTAAATACCCCATAATGAATTTAACATGGATTACATACCCCATAATGAATGTAACATGGATTAAATACCCCATAATGAATGTAACATGGATTAAATACCCCATAATGAATGTAACATGGATTAAATACCCCATAATGAATGTAACATGGATTAAATACCCCATAATGAATGTAACATGGATTAAATACCCCATAATGAATTGAACATGGATTAAATACCCCATAATGAATTTAACATGGATTAAATAATGAATTTAACATGGAATTAACATGGATTACATACCCATAATGAATGTAACATGGATTAAATACCCCATAATGAATGTAACATGGATTAAATACCCCATAATGAATGTAACATGGATTAAATACCCCATAATGAATTGAACATGGATTAAATACCCCATAATGAATTGAACATGGATTAAATACCCCATAATGAATTTAACATGGATTAAATACCCCATAATGAATTTAACATGGATTAAATACCCCATAATGAATTTAACATGGATTACATACCCCATAATGAATGTAACATGGATTAAATACTCCATAATGAATTTAACATGGATTAAATACCCCATAATGAATTTAACATGGATTAAATACCCCGTAATGAATTTAACATGGATTAAATACCCCATAATGAATTTAACATGGATTAAATACCCCATAATGAATTTAACATGGATAACATTGAGGTGGTGTGTCACTGGCCTCTATACACACACAATACCCCATAATGTCAAAGTGGAATTATGTTTTTATTTGTTTTATTTACAAATTCATTTAAAAAAATGTAAAGCTGAGTTAATATGTATTCAAACCCTTTGTTATGGCAAATCTAAATAAGTTCATGAGTAAACATTTGCTTAACAAGTCATAATGACAAAATGACATTTCAACAGGACAATAACCTAAAACACAAGGACAAATCTACACTGGAGTTGCTTACCAAGAAGAAAAATACATGGAGTGGCTGAGTTACAGTTTTGACTTAAATCTGCTTGAAAATCTATGGCAAATTGAAAATGGTTGTCTAGCAATGACCAACAACCAATTTGACAGAGCTTTAAAGAATAAATGGGCAAATGTTATACAATCCAGGAGTGGAACGCTCTTAGGGCCTTACCCAGAAACACTCACAGCTCTTAGGGCCTTACCCAGAAACACTCACAGCTCTTAGGGCCTTACCCAGAAAGACTCACAGCTCTTAGGGCCTTACCCACAAAGACTCACAGCTCTTCAGGCCTTACCCACAAAGACTCACAGCTCTTAGGGCCTTACCCACAAAGACTCACAGCTCTTCAGGCCTTACCCACAAAGACTCACAGCTCTTCAGGCCTTACCCACAAAGACTCACAGCTCTTAGGGACTTACCCAGAAAGACTCACAGCTCTTCGGGCCTTACCCACAAAGACTCACAGCTCTTCGGGACTTACCCACAAAGACTCACAGCTCTTAGAGACTTACCCACAAAGACTCACAGCTCTTAGAGACTTACCCACAAAGACTCACAGCTCTTAGGGCCTTACCCAGAACAACTCACAGCTGTAATCGCTGCCAAAGGTGATTCTAACATGTATTCACTCAGAGTATGTGTGTGTGTGTGTGTGTGAGAGAGAGTATGTGTGTGTGTGTGAGAGAGTATGTGTGTGTGAGAGAGTATGTGTGTGTGTGTGTGTGAAAGAGTATGTGTGTGTGTGTGTGAAAGAGTATGTGTGTGTGTGTGTGTGAAAGAGTATGTGTGTGTGTCTGACTGTCTGTCTGTGTGTGTGTGTTACCATGATGCCTCCCCAGCGCGGGGAGCTGAAGGCGTTGGAGACAACAGTGTATTTGCGGTGGTCGGTGATGTAGAGGGGGGAGTGACGTGCGTCTGGAACGTACAGCAGGAAGTTCAGGACAGGGTTGGATGACGCAGCGCTGGAGCCTGGACACACACACACACACACACACACACACACACACACGTGAAATTACTGTAACCGTTCTCGGGAATTGGGACCTCGGTTCGGTCCGCACTGTGAACCCCAATTCATTATATATATGATATTGGGACCTCGGTTCGGTCCGCACTGTGAACCCCAATTCATTATATATATGATATTGGGACCTCGGTTCGGTCCGCACTGTGAACCCCAATTCATTATATATAACATGTATAAAAGGCTAGGCCTATAGGCTATGCCTGCACTGCGTTGTATGCCTGGAGTAAAACTGAGGCTGTAATATAACTAAATGTGGAATAAGTCAAGGGGTCTGAACACGTTCTGAATGCACCGTACATAGGATTAGCTGAATGTGAGCGTATATACAATGGGTGTTCTCACCCAGCCTGGCCTCTACGGGGTTAATGACGTGAGACAGACTGTCAGCGTTGAGTGTGTAGGCGTTGAGTGAGGGATCAAAACGTGGGTTGACCCCTAGGACAGCGTAGTAGAGGATCTGGGAGTCCAGACTGAAGTCGGCCACCGGGGCCAGCTTCGACAGGAGAGGCTGGATATAACTCTGGACTGCTGCCTCTATGTCCCAGTGCAGATGGTGAGACTTAGGGTCAGGGTTCAACAGGCTGAAGGTTATTTCATAACCTGCAGGGGGGGGGGGAGAAGAGAAAGAGAGAGAAAATGGAGGATCATTGTACCATCTACACCCCCGAGAATCATTGTACCATCTACACCCCTGAGGATCATTGTACCATCTACACCCCAGAGAATCATTGTACCATCTGCACCCCTGAGGATCATTGTACCATCTACACCCCCGAGAATCATTGTACCATCTACACCCCTGAGGATCATTGTACCATCTACACCCCTGAGAATCATTGTACCATCTACACCCCAGAGAATCATTGTACCATCTACACCCCTGAGAATCATTGTACCATCTACACCCCAGAGAATCATTGTACCATCTACACCCCTGAGGATCATTGTACCATCTACACCCCTGAGAATCATTGTACCATCTACACCCCTGAGAATCATTGTACCATCTACACCCCTGAGAATCATTGTACCATCTACACCCCTGAGAATCATTGTACCATCTACACCCCTGAGAATCATTGTACCATCTACACCCCTGAGAATCATTGTACCATCTACACCCCCGAGAATCATTGTACCATCTACACCACTGAGAATCATTGTACCATCTACACCCCTGAGAATCATTGTACCATCTACACCCCAGAGAATCATTGTACCATCTACACCCCTGAGAATCATTGTACCATCTACACCCCAGAGAATCATTGTACCATCTACACCCCTGAGGATCATTGTACCATCTACACCCCTGAGAATCATTGTACCATCTACACCCCTGAGGATCATTGTACCATCTACACCCCTGAGGATCATTGTACCATCTACACCACTGAGAATCATTACACTAGCTCCTCCTTCAACCCTTTGTTTCCACAGGACTGAGATCTGGGCTTGGACTCGGCCATTCCACAACCCTCCACTTCTTTTTTGAGACATTCTGTTGTGGATTTGCTCCTGTGTTTTAGACAATTCTCCTGTTGCAAGATCCATTTTGGGTTCAGCTTTTTGACAGACGGCCTCACATTCTCCTCCTGTATTCTCTGGTACAATGTGGATTGATGATTGACTCAATGATGGCAAGCTAGCCAGGACCCTGAGGCAGCATGCTCTATTGTTGGTGTGAGGTTCTTCTGTTTAAAGGCAGTGTTTTTTGTTTTCAGCAAACATGACTTCTGGCATTGTGGCCAAACAACTCCACCTTTGACTCATCTGTCCAGAGCACATTGTTCTTCACCCAGCTGTTGTCTGGCAAACTACAGTTGTGCATTTATATAATTATATTGAGAGCAGAAGCTTCTTCCTTCCTGACCAAGTCTCTTTCTGATTGTTGACTCATGCAGTTCAACATCGATTGTGGCCAGAGATGCCTGTAGATCCCTTGATGTTGCCCTGGGGTTCTTAGAGATTTCCTTTGCATCTTTCGGTCAGCTCTTGGGCTGAATTTGGTGGGACTTCCAGACTGCCAGTGGTGTGGAATTTTATCCATCTATAAATTATCACTCAAGACACTGGAATGATTGACCTCAAATTGCTTGGAAATGTCTCTGAAACTCCTCCCAGACTCAACCACCTTCCTTCGGAGGACCTCAGAGAGCACTTTTGATCTTGGCATAACGTGTTACCACACACCTGTATGTTTAAGACCAAACCAGACCCAGTTTCTGATCTTCATGGAAGGCTGGACCCTACCAAACCAGACCCAGTTTCTGATCTTCATGGAAGGCTGGACCCTACCAAACCAGACCCAGTTTCTGATCTTCATGGAAGGCTGGACCCTACCAAACCAGACCCAGTTTCTGATCTTCATGGAAGGCTGGACCCTACCAAACCAGACCCAGTTTCTGATCTTCAAGGAAGGCTGGACCCTACCAAACCAGACCCAGTTTCTGATCTTCATAGAAGACTGGACCCTACCAAACCAGACCCAGTTTCTGATCTTCATGGAAGGCTGGACCCTACCAAACCAGACCCAGTTTCTGATCTTCATGGAAGACTGGACCCTACCAAACCAGACCCAGTTTCTGATCTTCATGGAAGGCTGGACCCTACCAAACCAGACCCAGTTTCCGATCTTCATGGAAGGCTGGACCCTACCAAACCAGACCCAGTTTCTGATCTTCATGGAAGGCTGGACCCTACCAAACCAGACCCAGTTTCTGATCTTCATGGAAGGCTGGACCCTACCAAACCAGACCCAGTTTCCGATCTTCATGGAAGGCTGGACCCTACCAAACCAGACCCAGTTTCTGATCTTCATGGAAGGCTGGACCTTCCAAGTTGCTCTCTAATGATTTCTAAGCATCACCTGATTCTATAGTCATGTGCTGGGATGATAAAGGTGGGGGTTGGGCCGCCTGACTCTATGATAAAGGTGGGGGTTGGGCCACCTGACTCTATGATAAAGGTGGGGGTTGGGCCGCCTGACTCTATGATAAAGATGGGGGTTGGGCCGCCTGACTCTATGATAAAGGTGGGGGTTGGGCCTCCCGACTCTATGATAAAGGTGGGGGTTGGGCAACCTGATTCTATGATAAAAGGTGTAGGTTGGGCAACCTGATTCTATGATAAAAGGTGGGGGTTGGGCCACCTGATTCTATGATAAAGGTGGGGGTTGGGCCACCTGATTCTATGATAAAGGTGTAGGTTGGGCAACCTGATTCTATGATAAAGGTGTAGGTTGGGCAACCTGATTCTATGATAAAGGTGGGGGTTGGGCCAAGGTTTCCACGGACGATAAAATAAATGAAGTCTATTGCTACACAATCATTTGCATTTGGGCGGACCGGTTTTGGAGAAAGAATCCCCTCTCGACAGGCACACTGGAAACAGTTCTGCCCAGTCGGACAAGTCCCATAGGAGGACCTCCTCTCTTCTGTGGGAGTTAGAATAGAAACACACCTGACACTAATGTCCCAGCAGCTAGAGGATTTATTATCCTATGAAGTTGGAGCACACCGACTAACCTGGACTAGGGTCAACTAGGGGTTGGGAGTAACCTGGACTAGGGTCAACTAGGGGTTGGGACTAACCTGGACTAGGGTCAACTAGGGGTTGGGACTAACCTGGACTAGGGGTTGGGACTAACCTGGACTAGGGGTTGGGACTAACCTGGACTAGGGGTTGGGACTAACCTGGACTAGGGGTTGGGACTAACCTGGACTAGGGGTTGGGACTAACCTGGACTAGGGGTTGGGACTAACCTGGACTAACCTGGGTTAGTTGGGACTAACCTGGACTAGGGGTTAGGACTAACCTGGACTAGGGGTTAGGACTAACCTGGGTTAGGACTAACCTGGGTTAGGACTAACCTGGACTAGGGGTTAGGACTAACCTGGACTAGGGGTTAGGACTAACCTGGACTAGGGGTTAGGACTAACCTGGACTAGGGGTTAGGACTAACCTGGACTAGGGGTTAGGACTAACCTGGGTTAGGACTAACCTGGACTAGGGGTTAGGACTAACCTGGACTAGGGGTTAGGACTAACCTGGACTAGGGGTTAGGACTAACCTGGACTAGGGGTTAGGACTAACCTGGACTAGGGGTTAGGACTAACCTGGACTAGGGGTTAGGACTAACCTGGACTAGGGGTTAGGACTAACCTGGACTAGGGGTTAGGACTAACCTGGACTAGGGGACTAGGACTAACCTGGACTAGGGGTTAGGACTAACCTGGACTAGAGGTTAGGACTAACCTGGTTAGGACTAACCTGGACTAGGGGTTAGGACTAACCTGGACTAGGGGTTAGGACTAACCTGGACTAGGGGTTAGGACTAACCTGGACTAGGGGTTAGGACTAACCTGGACTAGGGGTTAGGACTAACCTGGACTAGGGGTTAGGACTAACCTGGACTAGGGTTAACTAGGGGTTGGGACTAACCTGGACTAGGGTTAACTAGGGGTTGGGACTAACCTGGACTAGGGTTAACTAGGGGTTGGGACTAACCTGGACTAGGGTTAACTAGGGGTTGGGACTAACCTGGACTAGGGTTAACTAGGGGTTGGACTAGGGTTAACTAGGGGTTGGGACTAACCTGGACTAGGGTTAACTAGGGGTTGGAGTAGGACTAACCTGGGCTAGGTTTAACTAGGGGTTAGGACTAACCTGGGCTAGGTTTAACTAGGGGTTAGGACTAACCTGGGCTAGGGTTAACTAGGGGTTGGAGTAGGACTAACCTGAACTAGGGTTAACTAGGGGTTAGGACTAACCTGGGCTAGGGTTAACTAGGGGTTGGGACTAACCTGGGCTAGGGTTAACTAGGGGTTGGGACTAACCTGGGCTAGGGTTAACTAGGGGTTAGGACTAACCTGGGCTAGGGTTAACTAGGGGTTGGACTAACCTGGGCTAGGAACTAACCCTGGGCTAGGGTTAACTAGGGGTTAGGACTAACCTGGACTAGGGTTAACTAGGGGTTGGGAGTAGGACTAACCTGGACTAGGGTTAACTAGGGGTTAGGACTAACCTGGGCTAGGGTTAACTAGGGGTTGGGAGTAGGACTAACCTGGACTAGGGTTAACTAGGGATTGGGACTAACCTGGACTAGGGTTAACTAGGGGTTGGGACTAACCTGGGCTAGGGTTAACTAGGGGTTGGAGTAGGACTAACCTGGACTAGGGTTAACTAGGGGTTAGGACTAACCTGGACTAGGGTCAACTAGGGGTTGGAGTAGGACTAACCTGGACTAGGGTTAACTAGGGGTTAGGACTAACCTGGGCTAGGGTTAACTAGGGGTTAGGACTAACCTGGGCTAGGGTTAACTAGGGGTTGGGACTAACCTGGGCTAGGGTTAACTAGGAGTTGGGACTAACCTGGGCTAGGGTTAACTAGGGGTTAGGACTAACCTGGGCTAGGGTTAACTAGGGGTTAGGACTAACCTGGGCTAGGGTTAACTAGGGTTAACTAGGGGTTGGGACTAACCTGGGCTAGGGTTAACTAGGGGTTGGGACTAACCTGGACTAGGGTTAACTAGGGGTTAGGACTAACCTGGACTAGGGTTAACTAGGGGTTAGGACTAACCTGGACTAGGGTTAACTAGGGGTTGGGACTAACCTGGACTAGGGTTAACTAGGGGTTAGGACTAACCTGGACTAGGGTTAACTAGGGGTAAGGACTAACCTGGACTAGGGTTAACTAGGGGTTAGGACTAACCTGGACTAGGGTTAACTAGGGGTTAGGACTAACCTGGACTAGGGTTAACTAGGGGTTGGAGTAGGACTAACCTGGACTAGGGTTAACTAGGGGTTGGGAGTAGGACTAACCTGGACTAGGGTTAACTAGGGGTTGGGAGTAGGACTAACCTGGGCTAGGGTTAACTAGGGGTTAGGACTAACCCCTAGTTAGGGGTTGGAGGGGGGTTGGAGTAGGACTAACCTGGACTAGGGTTAACTAGGGGTTGGGACTAACCTGGACTAGGGTTAACTAGGGGTTGGGAGTAGGACTAACCTGGACTAGGGTTAACTAGGGGTTGGGACTAACCTGGACTAGGGTTAACTAGGGGTTGGGAGTAGGACTAACCTGGACTAGGGTTAACTAGGGGTTAGGACTAACCTGGGCTGGACTTGAAGGCTCTCATGCTGTCGGCCAGACCCTCCCTGCTACTGTAGTCGAGGCGGACGCGGTCGCTAAGGGCAGCGGTGATGTCACTGTGGCTGAATGACATGACCTTGAGAACCTGTTGTACCTGGGTCTCCAGGTGGGCTAGCACCTCCTTCAGGCCGACGCCCACTCTCATTGGCCTCCCCGCACGCAACAGCGCCGTCCGCCTCTGACCCACGTACACACTCACACCCTGGAACAAGAATGATAAGAATGTGTTCTTAACTGACTCACACCCTGGAACAAGAATGATAAGAATGAGTTCTTAACTGACTCACACCCTGGAACAAGAATGATAAGAATGAGTTCTTAACTGACTCACACCCTGGAACAAGAATGATAAGAATGAGTTCTTAACTGACTCGCACCCTGGAACAAGAATGATAAGAATGAGTTCTTAACTGACTCACACCCTGGAACAAGAATGATAAGAATGAGTTCTTACCCTGGAACAAGAATGATAAGAATGAGTTCTTAACTGACTCACACCCTGGAACAAGAATGATAAGAATGAGTTCTTAACACTCACACCCTGGAACAAGAATGATAAGAATGAGTTCTTAACTGACTCACACCCTGGAACAAGAATGATAAGAATGAGTTCTTAACTGACTCACACCCTGGAACAAGAATGATAAGAATGAGTTCTTAACTGACTCACACCCTGGAACAAGAATGATAAGAATGAACAAGAATGATCTTAACTGACTCACACCCTGGAACAAGAATGATAAGAATGAGTTCTTAACTGACTCACACCCTGGAACAAGAATGATAAGAATGAGTTCTTAACTGACTCACACCCTGGAACAAGAATGATAAGAATGAGTTCTTAACTGACTCACACCCTGGAACAAGAATGATAAGAATGAGTTCTTAACTGACTCACACCCTGGAACAAGAATGATAAGAATGAGTTCTTAACTGACTCACACCCTGGAACAAGAATGATAAGAATGAGTTCTTAACTGACTCACACCCTGGAACAAGAATGATAAGAATGAGTTCTTAACTGACTCACACCCTGGAACAAGAATGATAAGAATGAGTTCTTAACTGACTCACACCCTGGAACAAGAATGATAAGAATGAGTTCTTAACTGACTCACACCCTGGAACAAGAATGATAAGAATGAGTTCTTAACTGACTTGCCTAGTTAAAAGGTAAAACACTTATTTTAACATAATATAATACATGAATAAAATCAATTGAGCCTCAAATAAATAATGAAACATGTTCAATTTGGTTTAAAAATAATGCAAAAACAAAGTGTTGGAGAAGAAAGTAAAAGTGCAATATGTGCCATGTAAGAAAAGCTAACGTTTAAGTTTCTGGCTCAGAACATGAGAACATATGAAATCTGGTGGTTCCTTTTAACATGAGTCTTCAATATTCCCAGGTAAGAAGTTTTAGGTTGTAGTTATTATAGGAATTATAGGACTATTTCCCTCTATACCATTTGTATTTCATTAACCTTTGACTATTGGATGTACTTATAGGCACTTTAGTATTGCCAGTGTAACAGTATAGCTTCCGTCCCTCTCCTCGCTCCTCCCTGGGCTCGAACCAGCAACACAACGACAATTAGCGCGCGCTAACTAGCCAGCCATTTCACTTCGGTTACACCAGCCTCATCTCGGGAGTTGATATGTTTGAAGTCATAAACAGAGCAATGCTTGACGCACAACGAAGAGCTGCTGGCAAAACGCAGGAAAGTGCTGTTTGAATGAATGTTTACGCGCCTGCTTCTGCCTACCACCGCTCAGTCAGATACTTAAATACTTGTATGCTCAGTCAGATTATATGCAACGCAGGACACGCTAGATAATATCTAGTAATATCATCAACCATGTGTCGTTAACTAGTGATTATGATTGATTGTTTTTTATAAGATAAGTTTAATGCTAGCTAGCAACTTACCTTGGCTTACTGCATTCGCGTAACTCCCTGTGGAGTGCATCGAGAGAAAGGCAGATCGTTATTGCGTTGGACTAGTTAAGGTTGCAAGAACGAATCCCCCGAGCTGACAAGGTGAAAATCTGTCGTTTTGCCCCTGAACAAGGCAGTTAACCCACTGTTCCTAGAACATCATTGAAAATAAGAATGTGTGTTCTTAATTAACTGACTTGCCTAATTAAATAAAGGCTAAATGAAGGTGTAAAAAATATATATAAAGAAAAAATGGGCGCCCAAAAATACCGATTTCCGATTGTTATGAAAACTTGAAATCGGCCCTAATTAATCGGCCATTCAGATTAATCGGTCGAACTCTAGTTGAGATGTGTCTGTTACTTAAATTCTGTGAAGCATTTATTTGGGCTGTTAACTCTAATGAACGTATCCTCTGCAGCAGAGGCAACTCTGGGTCTTCCTTTCCTGTGACGCTCCTCATGAGAGACAGTTTCATCATAGAGCTTGATGGTTTTTGCAACTGCACCTGAAGAACTGTTCAAAGTTATTGAAATGTTCTATATTGACTGACCTTCATGTCTTAAAGTAATGATGGGATGTTGTTTCTCATTGCTAATTTGAGCTGTTCTTGCCATAATATGGACTGGGTCTTTTACCAAATAGGGCTGTCTTCTGTATACCAGCCCTACCTTGTCACAACACAACTGATTGGCTGAAATTCATTAACGAAAGAAATTCCACAAATTAACTTTTAACAAGGCACACCTGTTAATTGAAATGCATTCCAGGGGACAACCTCATGAAGCTGGTTGAGAGAATGCCAAGAGTGTGCAAAGCTGTCATCAACACAAAGGGTGGCTACTTTAAAGAACCTCAAATATAAAATAAATGTTGATTTGTTTAACACTTTTTTTGGGTTACTACATGATTCCATATGTGTTATTTCATAGTGTTGAGGTCTTCACTATTATTCTACAATGTAGAAAATAGTCCAAATAAAGAAAAACCCTTGAATGAGTAGGTAACTTTTGACTGGTAGTGTATATAAAACACACATACACACGCAATATTATAGACAAACACACATTCAAGATAATCAAATATTACGTGTATTTGTGTTCTCACCTCAGGTAGCAGTGTGGAGGATTCTGGGACCACATAGATGACCACGGAGCCACAGGGGCTCTCACTGAGCAGATGAAGAGACCGATCAGTCTCTGGGGGGGCGAGAGAGCGAGATGAGTGTGAGGAGGGAGAGAGATGATAAATAATGACAGTTTTTATTCTTGATCTGATGAAACACCAACCAGCTGATTGGCTGAGGCAGCCACTGACCTGCTGCAGTGGGCTGGTTCAGAGCATCTTCCTCCATGATGGTAGCTGTCCTGTATCTAGTCTCATACCTGTAACGCAACACTGTGGTCTCTGGAGGGGGGCGGATATGGGAAAGAGGGGAGGCAAGGGAGAGAGAGGGAGGGACAGAGGGAGGGACAGAGGGTGGGAGAGAGAGCAGCGGAGAGACAGAGAGATGTTAATATTTAGTAGGGCTGACCCCATTTTGATTGTTTGGTTGAGCGGCTGTTGGTTGACAGATTTCTTTAGTCAGGCCGTAGCAAAACAAATAATGGTGTACAAGACACCTGTCTGATTGGCTCCTGTCTGAGTGGACTAATCCATTGTGGAGGCCGTGGGGGATGGCACAGTCCATCAGTCTAAGACACCTTTCTGATTGGCTCCTGTCTGAGTGGACTACTCCATTCTGGAGGCCGTGGGGGATGGCACAGTCCATCAGTCTAAGACGTGCTATTGAAATGGTATATGGTTATATTAACATGTTATATTACCACAACATGTTACATTACGTAACAACAATGGTGAATCATTAATAAATATGATTTTAGCCAGCGTTGGATAGTGGTCGCTGTCCATGGTTCTGAAACACATCAGTGGACTGTTGAATTGGTACCTTTTCCTAGACCCCTCAAACTCAAATCACTGTATATAGACTTTTCTTTTCTCTACTGTATTATTGTGTTATTGGCTTGTTTATTGTTTACTCCATGTGTAACTCTGTGTTGTTGTCTGTGTCACACTGCTTTGCTTTCTCTTGGCCAGGTCTCAGCTGTAAATGACAACTTGTTCTCAACTGGCCACCTGGATAAATAAAGGTGATTTTTTAAAAGTTTTTAAAAAAAATTAACAATAATAATAACAGCCTTGTAGAACCACCCCCCTCCCCTCGTGGTATCCCCAGAACCACCCCCCTCCCCTCGTGGTATCTCCAGAACCACCCCCCACCCCTCGTGGTATCTCCAGAACCACCCCCACCCCTCGTGGTATCTCCAGAACCACCCCCCCCTCGTGGTACCCCTCGTGGTATCTCCAGAACCACCCCCTCCCCTCGTGGTATCTCCAGAACCACCCCCTCCCCTCGAACCACCCCCTCCCCTCGTGGTATCTCCAGAACCACCCCCTCCCCTCGTGGTACCCCCACCCCCTCGTGGTATCCCCAGAACCACCCCCTCCCCTCGTGGTATCTCCCAGAACCACCCCCTCCCCTCGTGGTATCCCCAGAACCACCCCCTCCCCTCGTGGTATCCCCAGAACCACCCCCCCCAGAACCACCCCCCCTCGTGGTATCCCCAGAACCACCCCCTCCCCTCGTGGTATCCCCAGAACCACCCCCTCCCCTCGTGGTATCCCCAGAACCACCCCCTCCCCTCGTGGTATCCCCAGAACCACCCCCCCCCTCGTGGTATCTCCAGAACCACCCCCCCTCCCCTCCCTCGTGGTATCTCCAGAACCACCCCCTCCCCTCGTGGTATCCCCAGAACCACCCCCTCCCTCGTGGTATCCCCAGAACCCCCCCCCCTCGTGGTATCTCCAGAACCACCCCCCCTCCCCTCGTGGTATCTCCAGAACCACCCCCTCCCCTCGTGGTATCTCCAGAACCACCCCCCCCTCGTGGTATCTCCAGAACCACCCCCTCCCCTCGTGGTATCTCCAGAACCACCCCCTCCCCGTGGTATCGAACCACCCCCCCCCCTGGTATCTCCAGAACTCCAGAACCACCCCCACCCCTCGTGGTATCTCCAGAACCACCCCCTCCCCTCGTGGTATCTCCAGAACCACCCCCCCTCCCCTCGTGGTATCTCCAGAACCACCCCCCCCCTCGTGGTATCTCCCAGAACCACCCCCTCCCCTCGTGGTATCTCCAGAACCACCCCCACCCCTCCCCAGAACCACCCCCCCTCGTGGTATCTCCAGAACCACCCCACCCCTGGTATCTCCAGAACCACCCCCTCCCCTCGTGGTATCTCCAGAACCACCCCCACCCCTCGTGGTATCTCCAGAACCACCCCTCCCCTCGTGGTATCTCCCAGAACCACCCCCTCCCCTCGTGGTATCTCCAGAACCACCCCCCCCCTCCCCTCGTGGTATCTCCAGAACCACCCCCTCCCCTCGTGGTATCTCCAGAACCACCCCCTCCCCTCGTGGTATCCCCAGAACCACCCCCTCCCCAGAACCACCCCCACCCCCTCGTGGTATCTCCAGAACCACCCCCTCCCCTGGTATCCCCAGAACCACCCCCTCCCCTCGTGGTATCCCCAGAACCACCCCCTCCCCTCGTGGTATCCCCAGAACCACCCCCTCCCCTCCCCAGTCCCCTCGTGGTATCCCCAGAACCACCCCCTCCCCTCGTGGTATCCCCAGAACCACCCCCTCCCTCCCCCCAGAACCACCCCTCCCCTCGTGGTATCCCCAGAACCACCCCCTCCCCTCGTGGTATCCCCAGAACCACCCCCTCCCCTCGTGGTATCCCCAGAACCACCCCCTCCCCTCGTGGTATCCCCAGAACCACCCCCTCCCCTCGTGGTATCCCCAGAACCACCCCCTCCCCTCGTGGTATCCCCAGAACCACCCCCCCTCGTCCCCCCCTCGTGGTATCCCCAGAACCACCCCCTCCCCTCGTGGTATCCCCAGAACCACCCCCTCCCCATCCCCAGAACCACCCCCTCCCCTCGTGGTATCCCCAGAACCACCCCCTCCCCTCGTGGTATCCCCAGAACCACCCCCTCCCCTCGTGGTATCCCCAGAACCACCCCCTCCCCTCCCCAGAACCACCCCCCCCCTCGTGGTATCCCCAGAACCACCCCCTCCCCTCGTGGTATCCCCAGAACCACCCCCTCCCCTCGTGGTATCCCCAGAACCACCCCCTCCCCGTGGTATCCCCAGAACCACCCCCTCCCCTCGTGGTATCTCCAGAACCACCCCCTCCCTCGTGGTATCCCCAGAACCACCCCCTCCCCTCGTGGTATCCCCAGAACCACCCCCCCCCCTCGTGGTATCTCCAGGTATCCCAGAACTCCAGAACCACCCCCCCTCGTGGTATCCCCACCCCCTCCCCTCGTGGTATCCCCAGAACCACCCCCTCCCTCGTGGTATCCCCAGAACCACCCCCTCCCCTCGTGGTATCCCCCACCCCTCCCCTCGTGGTATCCCCAGAACCACCCCCTCCCCTCGTGGTATCTCCAGAACCACCCCCTCCCAGAACCACCCCCTCCCCTCGTGGTATCCCCAGAACCACCCCCTCCCCTCGTGGTATCCCCAGAACCACCCCCTCCCCTCGTGGTATCCCCAGAACCACCCCCTCCCCTCGTGGTATCCCCAGAACCACCCCCTCCCCTCGTGGTATCCCCAGAACCACCCCCTCCCCTCTCACCGTCCACAGGGTGCTCTTCCAGGCGTGTGTGTGTGGGATCAATCTTCTTCTGGTGTTCAGCAGTCAGAGTTCCTCTAGAGAACACCACCTCCACTTCCACACTCAACTGTAGCTGTAACACACACAGCTCTGTTAACCTGCACACACAGCTCTGTTAACCTGCACACACACACACACCTCTGTTAACCTGCACACACACACACTCACACACACACAGCTCTGTTAACCTGCACACACACACACACAGCTCTGTTAACCTGCACACACACACACACACACACACACACACAGCTCTGTTAACCTGCACACACAGCTCTGTTAACCTGCACACACACACACACACACACACACAGCTCTGTTAACCTGCACACACACACACACACACACACAGCTCTGTTAACCTGCACACACACACACACACACACACACACAGCTCTGTTAACCTGCACACACACACACAGCTCTGTTAACCTGCACACATACACACAGCTCTGTTAACCTGCACACACACACAGCTCTGTTAACCTGCACACACACACAGCTCTGTTAACCTGCACACACACACACACACCTCTGTTAACCTGCACACACACACACAGCTCTGTTAACCTGCACACACACACAGCTGTGTTACCTGCAGCTGAGCTAGCTGGTTGATCTGGGTGACAGGTAGCCATGCCCTGTATGTCTCAGTGGTCTTCCACCACAAAGGAACTCCCACAGCGATCACCACCACTGCTATGGCCAGGGCCGCCAGACGCCCTCGGTGACGCTCTGCAACACACACATTACATTAGACTACTAGGGAATCAGAGAGTGATCCACGGCCTGTGGGTCATCTACAACCATCTACTGACGGGTTATCTACTGCCATCTACTGACGGGTCATCTACTGCCATCTACTGACGGGTCATCTACAACCATCTACTGCCGGGACATTACAGTCATCTACTGACAGGACATCTAATGACGGGACATCTTATGACGGGCCATCTAAGGCTGTGGGCATCCAGCCGAGGAACTACACTTCCTCCCTAGTTAACGTTACCTTTACATAGATGTTCGGAGCACACTAGATAACTAGCTCGATAATTAGCACTGTGGTCAACTCTGCCTTCCGTAAACAAGCGCAGTAACATGGACATATGGCCGTGTGGGAGAACTAACCCTAATAAAAATAGATGTGTAGTAATTTAACTTTTTGTTTTTTTGAAAACGATTATTTCTCGCTGATATGAAAAAGGTACGTTCCTTATGTTTCCAAAACCGTACCTCGAGTTAACGTTCAGACCGAGCGTCGGGTCGGTTAATAGAAAGGCCCCGGTAGTTATCGGCTATGACAGGGAAAGCTAGACAGACAACTCTCTGGGCACAACACTACAACTATGAAACAAAAAAATATTTACAAATAGTCAATAAACGCTGCCTACTTCATTCTCTTCTGAATATACTGTTCTAAATGTGTGTGTTTTATAGCGCTAAAACTGCGGTAGTTGAAAGAAAACGACGCTTCACTCACCCACTTCTATCGCCGCCATCTCTGTCCATGCAAATGGGCAGGGCTAAAAGGGCAGGACAGCTGTCCAATCGAAAACTCGCTATTCCCCCTACATCCTACCCAATCACGAATCAAAAGGCGGGCTTTAAATATCTAGGGGAGATTCTCGTCCCGTCTTCTTTTATTTAACCTGTATTTAACCAGGCAGGTCAGTTAATAAATAAGAACACTTTTTTTTTTTTACAATGATGGCCTACCCGGAGTCATTGGTAACTGCACACCCCATACAATTACAATCAGTCGATAAAATCGACAACTATCATCAGAAATCAAGAGATATGGATCAGACAGTGGAGCGCCGCCTGACCTATTCGTAGTTGATCAGAAGATCAACGTTTCATATCGTGATGTAAATGTACTATACTGACAATAACGCGAGACTCCGACTACTCGTGGCCCAGCTGGCTAGCTTAAGTGGCATTGCTAGACCGTGGTTGCGTTCCAGGATGCAGGTCGTTTCGGGTGCGTTCCAGGATGCAGGTCGTTTCGGGTGCGTTCCAGGATGCAAGTCGTTTCGGGTGCGTTCCAGGATGCAGGTCGTTTCGGGTGCGTTCCAGGATGCAGGTCGTTTCGGGTGCGTTCCAGGATGCAGGTGCGTTCATTGCTAGGCTGCGGTTGCGTTGCTTTCCCGCGGGCGCGTCCGCAGGTTTACACGGGTACTTTCCAGGTGGTCTTCATCGCTTCATAACTTCTGGGGGTAATAAAACGGATTGTTAACGTAACCGATTAGCATAATTGGTTCAGATTATTTGATGATTTACTGTTCTCTACTTTTATTCATTTTGTACAAATCCCAAATCACGATTGCAAAAGGCTGACCAACTTTGTTCCTGGAGAGCTACCATCCTTTAGGTTTTCGCTCCAAACCCCAGTAGTTACCAACGTGATTAAACGTATCAACTAGTTAGGTAGCTAGACAAAGGTTTGAACAAAAACCAACTCCCATTCAAACCCAGAATCCTATACTGGATTTCTCCAGACTTCCAAGACCAACAGTGGTGGGGTGTGGGACTGATCTGTCAACAGTAGTGGGGTGTTGGACTGATCTGTCAACAGTGGTGGGGTGTTGGACTGATCTGTCAACAGTGGTGGGGTGTTGGACTGATCTGTCAACAGTGGTGGGGTGTTGGACTGATCTGTCAACAGTGGTGGGGTGTTGGACTGATCTTGTTGATGGTCTACATACCCGCCTCAAACGGACTAAATGATGAAAACGCTGCTGGCAGTGGAATCCAATACAGCAGGGAGTTCCTACTACAATGCAACTCAAACACGAACGCCATGGATATCCCAATGGCCCATCTAATCCCTGATTGTCTGCGAGGGGATTACAAACCCAAATGCAAAACGTGGGGGAATCAGACAAAGAGTTACAAAATTAAAGAACAAACTTCAAGGATCTCTCTGTAGTTTGCTCTGTTCATCTTTCCCTCGATCCTGACAAGTCTCCTAGTCCCTGCCGCTGAAAAACATCCCCACAAACATGATTCTGCCACCACCATGCTGCACCTTAGGGATGGTATTGGCCTGGTGATAAGCGGTGCCTGGTTTCTCCCAGATGTGACTCTTGGCATTTAGGCCAAAGAGTTCAATCTTGATTTCATCAGACCAGATCATCTTGTTTCTCATGGTCAGAGTCCTTTAGGTGTCTTTTGGCAAACTCCAAGCGGGCTGTCATGTCTTTTCCTGAGGAGTGGTTTCTTCTGGCCACTCTACCATAAAGGTCTGATTGGTGGAGTGCTGCAGAGATGGTTGTCCTTCTGGAAGGTTCTCCCATCTCCACAGAGGAACGCTGGAGCTCTGTCAGAGTGACCATCGGGTTCTTGGTCACCTCCCTGACCAACGTCCTTCTCCCCCGATTGCTCAGTGTGGCCGGGCGGCCACCTCTAGGAAGAGCCTTGATGGTTCCAAACTTTGTCCATTTAAGAATGATGGAGGCAACTGTGTTCTCTGGGACCTTCAATGCTACAGACATTTTTGGTACCCTTTGCCAGATCTGTGCCTCGACACAATCCTGCCTCAGAGCTCTACAGACAATTCATTCAACAATATGGCTGGGTTTTTGCTCTGACATGCACTGTCAACTGTGGGACCTTATAAAGACAGGTGTGTGCCTTTCCAAATCATGTCCAATCAATTGCAATTTTCCACAGGTGGACTCCAATCAAGTTGTAGAAACTTCTCAAGGATGATCAATGGAAACAGGATGCACCTGAGCTCAATGTTGAGTCTCATAGCAAAGGGTCTGAATACTTTATCATTTTTTAAAACATTTGTTAACATTTCCAAAAAACTGTTTTTGCTTTGCATTATGGGCTATTGTGATGTCATTATGGGGTATTATGATGTCATTATGGAGGTATTGTGTGAAGATTGATCTGGGTTTGTGTAGGACTCTAACGACTGGTACCATACTGTTTCTACCTTAACCAGGACTCTAACGACTGGTACCATACTGTTTCTACTGGTACCATACTGTTTCTACCTTAACCAGGACTCTAACGACTGGTACCATACTGTTTCTACCTTAACCAGGACTCTAACGACTGGTACCATACTGTTTCTACCTTAACCAGGACTCTAACGACTGGTACCATACTGTTTCTACCTTAACCAGGACTCTAACGACTGGTACCATACTGTTTCTACCTTAACCAGGACTCTAACCAGGACTCTGACTGGTACCATACTGTTTCTACCTTAACCAGGACTCTAACGACTGGTACCATACTGTTTCTACCTTAACCAGGACTAATAGACGGATCAGTCTTGCTGACTGCTGGTACCATCAATTTCAACCTAACCAGGACTAAACTGGTACTACTGTTTCTACCTTAACCAGACTGTGATTGGCTGGTATAAACCTACTGCCTCAATTTCAATATAAACCTACTGTATAACAGACTGTGATTGGCTGGTATAAACCTACTGTATAACAGACTGTGATTGGCTGGTATAAACCTACTGTATAACAGACTGTGATTGGCTGGTATAAACCTACTGTATAACAGACTGTGTATAAACCTACTGTATAACAGACTGTGATTGTATAACAGACTGTGATTGGCTGGTATAAACTGGTATAACAGACTGTGACTGTATAACAGACTGTGATTGGCTGGTATAAACCTACTGTATAACAGACTGTGATTGGCTGTATAACAGACTGTGATTGACAGGCTGGTATAAACCTACTGTATAACAGACTGTGATTGGCAGGCTGGTATAAACCTACTGTATAACAGACTGTGATTGACAGGCTGGTATAAACCTACTGTATAACAGACTGTGATTGGCTGGTATAAACCTACTGTATAACAGACTGTGATTGACAGGCTGGTATAAACCTACTGTATAACAGACTGTGATTGGCAGGCTGGTATAAACCTACTGTATAACAGACTGTGATTGACAGGCTGGTATAAACCTACTGTATAACAGACTGTGATTGGCTGGTATAAACCTATAAACAGACTGTGATTGACTGGTATAAACCTGGTATAAACCTGGTATAAACTGTATAACAGACTGTGATTGGCTGGTATAAACCTACTGTATAACAGACTGTGATTGGCTGGTATAAACCTACTGTATAACAGACTGTGATTGGCTGGTATAAACCTACTGTATAACAGACTGTGATTGGCTGGTATAAACCTACTGTATAACAGACTGTGATTGGCTGGTATAACCTAGATAACAGACTGTGATTGGCTGGTATAAACCTACTGTATAACAGACTGTGATTGGCTGGTATAAACCTACTGTATAACAGACTGTGATTGGCTGGACTGTGATTGGCTGGTATAAACCTACTGTATAACAGACTGTGATTGGACTGGGCTGGTATAAACCTTATAACAGACTGTGATAACAGATAGACTGTGATTGGCTGGTATAAACCTACTGTATAACAGACTGTGATTGACAGGCTGGTATAAACCTACTGTATAACAGACTGTGATTGGCTGGTATAAACCTACTGTATAACAGACTGTGATTGGCTGGTATAATATACTGTATAACAGACTATTGTGATTGACAGGCTGTTTGTTGACTGCAGAGTAGGAGAAAGAAGAAAGCGATTCACATCAAATGTTTCTAACTATTTTGTCATATTTATTGTAGATTTTCTGTTAATTTTTTCCCCCCACTATTCATCACAGCAAGCGCTTTAGAGAACAACAAACAAACAAAACAACATCAACAAACGCCACAGTATTCCAACACAGTAGTGACTGACTTACTGCCCCCCTACAAACCCCACACTCCACCCAGACCAGCCAATAGGATTCACCCTCACCTCCGGACTGTTCCACCGGTGGGGGAGAGGGGGTGAGTAAGACACAGAAGCATCACATAATAACACATTGATTATGTACTTTAAAGCTATTATTATCATCAGAGAAGTGCAGTAGTCCTAGACAACACACTGGGCCATTCCCACAAACACAACACACTGGGCCATTCCCACAAACACAACACACTGGGCCATTCCCACAAACACAACACACTGGCCATTCACACAAACACAACACACTGGCCATTCCCACAAACACAACACACTGGCCATTCCCACAAACACAACACACTGGCCATTCACACAAACACAACACACTGGCCATTCCCACAAACACAACACACTGGCCATTCCCACAAACACAACACACTGGGCCATTCCAAACACAACACACAAACACAACACACACTGGGCCATTCCCACAAACACAACACACTGGCCATTCCCACAAACAAAACACACTGGCCATTCCCACAAACAAAACACACTGGGCCATTCACACAAACACAACACACTGGGCCATTCACACAAACACAACACACTGGGCCATTCACACAAACACAACACACTGGGCCATTCCCACAAACACAACACACTGGCCATTCCCACAAACACAACACACTGGGCCATTCCCACAAACACAACACACTGGCCATTCCCACAAACACAACACACTGGCCATTCCCACAAACAAAACACACTGGGCCATTCACACAAACACAACACACTGGGCCATTCACACAAACACAACACACTGGCCATTCCCACAAACACAACACACTGGCCATTCCCACAAACACAACACACTGGCCATTCACACAAACAAAACACACTGGGCCATTCACACAAACAAAACACACTGGGCCATTCACACAAACACAACACACTGGGCCATTCACACAAACACAACACACTGGCCATTCACACAAACAAAACACACTGGCCATTCACACAAACAAAACACACTGGGCCATTCACACAAAACAAAACACACTGGGCCATTCCACAAAACAAAACACACTGGGCCATTCACACAAACAAAACACAAAAAAACAAAACACACTGGGCCATTCACACAAACTGTTAAAACACACTGGCCATTCCCACAAACAAAACACACTGGGCCATTCACACAAACAAAACACACTGGGCCATTCCCACAAACAAAACACACTGGGCCATTCACACAAACAAAACACACTGGGCCATTCACACAAACTGTTAAAACACACTGGGCCATTCCCACAAACAAAACACACTGGGCCATTCACACAAACAAAACACACTGGGCCATTCACAAAAACTGTTAAAACACACTGGCCATTCACACAAACTGTTAAAACACACTGGCCATTCACACAAACAAAACACACTGGGCCATTCACACAAACAAAACACACTGGGCCATTCACACAAACAAAACACACTGGCCATTCCCACAAACACAACACACTGGCCATTCACA
>NC_088414.1:49997808-50002808 GCF_034236695.1 Oncorhynchus nerka
CCTTCTGAGACGGTCCACATTCCGGAGCCTCCTGATGCGGTCCATGGTCTGGAATCTACTGCGACGGTCCATGGTCCAGAACCTCCAGCCCCAATGCAGGAGCCTTCCTCTGCGCCGATGCCCAGTCCAAACACGGTGTCCAGTCCAGCTCCATGGCAGGAGCCTTCCTCTGCGCCGATGCCCAGTCCAAACACGGTGTCCAGTCCAAACAGGGTGTCCAGTCCAAACAGGGTGTCCAGTCCAGCTCCATGGCAGGAGTCTTCTTCTGCACCTACGTCTAGTCCAGGCACAGTGTTCAGCCTGGGTCCATGGCTGGATCCGCGGGATGAGAGGGTACTTTGCCCAGTACCAGAGCCGCCACCAACACTAGACACCCCCCCTAACCCTCCCTTTTGGTTTCAGGTTTTGCGGCCGGAGTCCTACTGTCACGGTACTATCACGCCCTGACCATAGAGAGCCTTTATTTTCTATGGTGGAGTAGGTCAGGGTGTGACTGGGGTGTCAGTCTAGTTTATTATTTCTATGTAGGGTTCTAGTTTAGTTTTTTCTATGTTGTTTATTTTGTATGATTCCCAATTAGAGGCAGCTGTTAATCGTTGTCTCTAATTGGGGATCATATTTAAGTAGTTATTTTTCCCACTGGTGTTTGTGGGATATTGTTTTGAGTGAGTGCACGTAGCACCTCTGTTGTCATGGTTCATTGTTTGTTTATTGTTTTGTTTTTTCTATGTTTTCACTTTATAATAAAATATGTGGAAACCGTATCGAGCTGCACCTTGGTCCGATCATTATTCCAACGAACGTGACAGAGACAGAGAAAGAGAGAGGTCCGAAACTCATATCATGTTCAACAAGTTGCCAGGTTGGGTCAGGGTCGCCAGGTTGGGTCAGGGTCGCCAGGTTGGGTAAAGGGCGCCAGGTTGGGTCAAGGGTGCCAGGTTGGGTCAGGTTGGGTCAGGGTCGCCAGGTTGGGTCAGGGTCGCCAGGTTGGGTCAGAGTCGCCAGGTTGGGTCAGGGTCGCCAGGTTGGGTCAGGGTCGCCAGGTTGGGTCAGGGTCGCCAGGCTGGGTCAGGGTCGCCAGGTTGGGTCAGGGTCGCCAGGTTGGGTAAAGGGTGCCAGGTTGGGTAAAGGGTGCCAGGTTGGGTCAGGTTGGTAAAGGGCGCCAGGTTGGTAAAGGGCGCCAGGTTGGGTCAGGGCGCCAGGTTGGTAAAGGGTGCCAGGTTGGGTCAGGGTCGCCAGGTTGGGTAAAGGGCGCCAGGTTGGGTCAGGGTCGCCAGGTTGGGTCAGGTTGGGTAAAGGGCGCCAGGTTGGGTCAGGGTCGCCAGGTTGGGTCAGGGTCGCCAGGTTGGGTCAGGGTCGCCAGGTTGGGTCAGGGTCGCCAGGTTGGGTAAAGGGCGCACCAGGTTGGTCGCCAGGTTGGGTCAGGGTCGCCAGGTTGGGTCAGAGTCGCCAGGTTGGGTCAGGGCGCCAGGTTGGGTAAAGGGCGCCAGGTTGGGTCAGGGGCACCAGGTTGGGTAAAGGGCGCCAGGTTGGGTCAGGGTCGCCAGGTTGGGTCAGAGTCGCCAGGTTGGGTTAGGGTCGCCAGGTTGGGTCAGGGTCGCCAGGTTGGGTCAGGCTGGGTCAGGGTCGCCAGGTTGGGTCAGGGTCGCCAGGTTGGGCCATTACCTTCTCAGTGATGTACTGACAACGTTTCAGGTCATGGTCTCCGTCAGGAAGGATCTCAGGCTCCACAATGGGAACGATGCCGTTCTGAAAAACACACACACAGGGGTGTTACACACACACACACACACACACACACACACACACCCACACCCTACCTGTTGACAGATGCTGGCGTAGCGTGCCAGTACGTTGGCGTTCTCCATGATGGCGAGTTCTGAGGGGGTGTTGTCGCTGATCTTCAGGACGCTACGCCACTTAGCGAAGTCTGCTCCATCCTTCTTATACTGAGCACAACGCTCTGCCAGGCCATCCAGACCTACACACACACACACACACGGTTATGTAGTTATCTAGTTACGTGCTTATGTACAACCAATAGTGATTGACCGTGTGTGTTATCACCCAGGGTTGGTGATTGACCGTGTGTATTATCACCCAGGGTTGGTGATTGACCGTGTGTATTATCACCCAGGGTTGGTGATTGACCGTGTGTGTTCTCACCCTGGGTTGTGGTCTCTCCATCGGTTCCGGCCAGTGGGACAACACCTTTATCCACCTACAGACAGACAGACAGACAGACAGACAGACAGACAGACAGACAGACAGACAGACAGACAGACAGACAGACAGACAGACAGAGAAAATAGTTGTAATACCCATGAGCACAACCATGTGAAGTCAATAAGTCATCGTTCTAGTCAAAGTATGATATATATCTGGGCTTGAAGATGGAAATCTGTAGTGGTAACTTCCGTCAGTTTCCGTGTCAATGCCTCGAGATCCCCTCTGAGATGACGTGCTGAGTTACCAGCCACCAGGATGACATGACTTATTAATCAGAAACACCTGCAGAGTTCTTCCTCTTCCTGAGTCACGACTGAGCTGAGCGAGGCCAATCAGCTGTTCGCCGTAGCCTACACTTGGCCGCCTGAGCGATGGAGCAAATTAAAAACAGGGGGTGCCAAGTTTCACTTATTTTTTTGCGAGTCTGTAAAAAAATGATAAAATAAAGATCATTTACAGTAAAAACATTTTAAATTGCGTGATATGATTGCGTTTTGGAACCCCGCTCCACCCGTTGCCCCAAGATTAATGCTTTTGACCACTAAAGTTTTGGGTGAATTCATTTTGCATGGCCAATGTAACCCCAGGTGGTCGGGGTTTGCTCATTTTGGACCATTCCATGTATCCTAAATAGAAATCTCTACCCACCTGGGGCACTGGGCCATGCGAAAAACAAACTCACCCATTATTTCACTCCACGCTCCACTGCTTCCATTGGTGCAGCTAGAAACCACAAGTGTCTATCCTATAATGAAAGGTACCTGATAAAGAAAGAACTTGTTTATCTATTTTGTTGTGCTGTTATTACATTTGTATTTGTGTTCCGTGTCCGATGCGCTCATGAGTCATTGTAGCCTATCTCACTTTCCCTAGCTGTGAGAGCCATGGCCTGAGCACGGCTGGCTTGGCTTTGCTGTAGCGCAGACAAATAGCCTGTCGGCAGCAAAGGTTGCACCGTGTCCTTTACAATGTAGAAAAACATGTCTCTAGTCCAAACCGTTCAATAGCTAGGCTATCCATATTACCAAACCGTTCAATAGCTAGGCTATCCATATTAACAAACTGTTCAATAGCTAGGCTATCCATATTAACAAACTGTTCAATAGCTAGGCTATCCATATTACCAAAGCATTCAATAGCTAGGCTATCCATATTACCAAAGCATTCAATAGCTAGGCTATCCATATTACCAAACCGTTCAATAGCTAGGCTACCCATACTACCAAACCGTTCAATAGCTAGGCTATCCATATTAACAAACTGTTCAATAGCTAGGCTATCCATATTACCAAACCGTTCAATAGCTAGGCTATCCATACTACCAAACCGTTCAATAGCTAGGCTATCCATACTACCAAACCGTTCAATAGCTAGGCTACCCATACTACCAAACCGTTCAATAGCTAGGCTACCCATACTACCAAACCGTTCAATAGCTAGGCTACCCATACTACCAAACCGTTCAATAGCTAGGCTATCCATATTACAAAACCGTTCAATAGCTAGGCTATCCATACTACCAAACCGTTCAATAGCTAGGCTACCCATACTACCAAACCGTTCAATAGCTAGGCTATCCATATTACCAAACCATTCAATAGCTAGGCTATCCATACTACCAAACCGTTCAATAGCTATGACTGGTCCACCTAGCTATCTGAAGATGAATGTACTGACTATGACTGGTCCACCTAGCTATCTGAAGATAAATGTCCTGACTATGACTGGTCCACCTAGCTATCTGAAGATGAATGTCCTGACTATGACTGGTCCACCTAGCTATCTGG
The DNA here is from genome assembly GCF_034236695.1 of Oncorhynchus nerka. Classification (NCBI taxonomy): domain Eukaryota; kingdom Metazoa; phylum Chordata; class Actinopteri; order Salmoniformes; family Salmonidae; genus Oncorhynchus; species Oncorhynchus nerka. The sequence goes on from NC_088414.1 coordinate 50,001,825, forward strand.
AGATGAATGTACTGACTATGACTGGTCCACCTAGCTATCTGGAGATGAATGTACTGACTATGACTGGTCCACCTAGCTATCTGAAGATGAATGTCCTGACTATGACTGGTCCACCTAGCTATCTGGAGATGAATGTACTGACTATGACTGGTCCACCTAGCTATCTGGAGATGAATGTACTGACTATGACTGGTCCACCTAGCTATCTGGAGATGAATGTACTGACTATGACTGGTCCACCTAGCTATCTGGAGATGAATGTACTGACTATGACTGGTCCACCTAGCTATCTGGAGATGAATGTACTGACTATGACTGGTCCACCTAGCTATCTGGAGATGAATGTCCTGACTATGACTGGTCCACCTAGCTATCTGAAGATTAATGTCCTTCCTGGAAGTCTCTCTGGATAACAGTCTCCTAAATGACTCAATTTAGCTTTTGCCACATGTTCTATATTACAGACATCCTAATGTATACTTTTAAATTATATTATGTGAATTTAACATATCATTTTCTGAGATGACTAATGTTACTGTCCCCACTACAACCCCAAAATACTTAAATACTTATAATTTTGTCCTTGAAACATTTAATTGAAATAGGGTAGAATTTCATTAATTCCTATGGAGAACAGCTCCTACTGGGCAGTACCAATATGGCCGACTGGTGGCTTCAAAACCTCTCAATGGCCAATACATAGAATCAGTTAATCCAGCTCCTACTGGGCAGTACCAATATGGCCGACCGGTGGCTTCAAAACCTCTCAATGGCCAATACATAGAATCAGTTAATCCAGCTCCTACTGGGCAGTACCAATATGGCCGCCCGGTGGCTTCAAAACCTCTCAATGGCCAATACATAGAATCAGTTAATCCAGGGTTTATATACATCGTTGGGTGGAAGTGGAAACAGTGGAAACAGTGGTGGCATTGCTCTCTTTTCAACACAGCAAACAGACACGGAAGAAGATTGATAAGACAT
>NC_088414.1:50007808-50017525 GCF_034236695.1 Oncorhynchus nerka
TAAATGAGTGGATTTGGCTGTTTCACCCACACCAGAGCATACAGCCGTACAATCTCCATAGACAAACATGGGGAGAGAGAAGAGGCCTCACTGAAGACCTCAGTAACTTTCAACGTGGCACCGTCATAGGATGCCACCTTTCCAACAAGTCAGTTCATCACATTTCTGCCCTGCTAGAGCTGCCCCAGTCAACTGTAAGTACTGTTATTGTGAAGTGGAAATGTCTAGGAGCAACAACGGCTCAGCCGCGAAGTGGTAGACCACACCAGCTCACAGAATGGGACACCGAGTGCTGATGTGTGTAAAAATCGTCTGTCCTCGGTTGCCACACACACTACCGAGTTCCAAACTGCCTCTGGAAGCAACGTCAGTTTGTCGTGAGCTTCATGAAATGGGTTTCCATGGCCAAGCATCCTCACACAAGCCTAAGATCAACATGGGCAATGCCAACCGTCGGCTAGAGTGGTGTAAAGATCGCTGCCATTGGACTCTGGAGCAGTTGAAACGCATTCACTCCACCTGTTGTTTACCAAGCATTTCACTGTTAGTCTACACCTGTTGTTGTTAGTCTACACCTGTTGTTGTTAGTCTACACCTGTTGTTGTTAGTCTACACCTGTTGTTGTTAGTCTACACCTGTTGTTGATAGTCTACACCTGTTGTTGTTAGTCTACACCTGTTGTTGTTAGTCTACACCTGTTGTTGTTAGTCTACACCTGTTGTTGTTAGTCTACACCTGTTGTTTACCAAGCATTTCCCTGTTAGTCTACACCTGTTGTTGTTAGTCTACACCTGTTGTTTACCAAGCATTTCACTGTTAGTCTACACCTGTTGTTTACCAAGAATTTGTAGTGGAAGAATGAGAGAAGGTGGTATTCTGGCGACAGGTAACTTGTAGGTGCTGAGGCCCAGCGGGAAGACTCAATCCCCATTCATGACATTGTCTGGATGGCTGCGCTACCACAGGGGTCAAAACAACTTATCTGTGGTAATCTCCAGGAAGCGACGTTCCCACGGAACCCTGGGAGCACAGACACTGTCGGAGGTTTGAAGACAGATGAAAACGTGACTAAATTAATGTTACTGTGTGAATCAAATAGTCACGGTTGGATTGTTTCAAGAGTTCACGAAGAGCTGTGCATTTGAATGTGTTTTATATTGTACTATGGATGGATGTATTGTTATTTTGTTCGTTGGACAGAGGACAGTTGACTGAGGAGCGACACAGGGGTGTCCTCCTATCACCTGAACCCAGTGGGTTAGACACAGGGGTGTCCTCCTATCACCTGAACCCAGTGGGTTAGACACAGGGGTGCCCTCCTATCACCTGAACCCAGTGGGTTAGACACAGGGGTGTCCTCCTATCACCTGAACCCAGTGGGTTAGACACAGGGGTGTCCTCCTATCACCTGAACCCAGTGGGTTAGACACAGGGGTGCCCTCCTATCACCTGAACCCAGTGGGTTAGACACAGGGGTGCCCTCCTATCACCTGAACCCAGTGGGTTAGACACAGGGGTGCCCTCCTATCACCTGAACCCAGTGGGTTAGACACAGGGGTGAACCCAGTGGGTTAGACACTGCCCTCCTATCACCTGAACCCAGTGGGTTAGACACAGGGGTGCCCTCCTATCACCTGAACCCAGTGGGTTAGACACAGGGGTGCCCTCCTATCACCTGAACCCAGTGGGTTAGACACAGGGGTGTCCTCCTATCACCTGAACCCAGTGGGTTAGACACAGGGGTGCCCTCCTATCACCTGAACCCAGTGGGTTAGACACAGGGGTGCCCTCCTATCACCTGAACCCAGTGGGTTAGACACAGGGGTGCCCTCCTGAACCCATGGGTTACCTGAACCCAGTGGTGTTAGACACAGGGTGTCCTCCTATCACCTGAACCCAGTGGGTTAGACACAGGGTGTCCTCCTATCACCTGAACCCAGTGGGTTAGACACAGGGGTGCCCTCCTATCACCTGAACCCAGTGGGTTAGACACAGGGGTGCCCTCCTATCACCTGAACCCAGTGGGTTAGACACAGGGGTGCCCTCCTATCACCTGAACCCAGTGGGTTAGAATCTGGCTGCGTTCTCCTGTCTTTTTGCAAAGTGCAAAGAAAATGTTCCTTCAGGTTGGCGGTGAATTTCTGCTTGAATTTGGTTAAGAGGACAGTGAATTTGGTTAAGAGGACAGTGAATTTGGTCAAGAGGACAGTGAATTTGGTTAAGAGGACAGTGAATTTGGTTAAGAGGACAGTGAATTTGTTCCTTACTTTCAGATCTTGCTACCAAGCTCCTGTGTGTATCACTTCTGTAAGAGACGATTCTGAAGTGAAGACCACGTTAAGTCAGACTATAGCTGAGGACTATAGTCCTCTGAGTAGTCTGGTTGTTCTAGCGTTCATTCTTTTGTGATTAATAAATTATATTAGTTTAATAAATTACATTAGTTTAATAAATTATGTTAGTTTAATAAATTATATTAGTTTAATAAATTATGTTAGTTTAATAAATTATGTTAGTTTAATAAATTACATTAGTTTAATAATTTATATTAGTTTAATAATTTATATTAGTTTAATAAATTACAGTCGTTTAATAAATTACATTAGTTTAATAAATTATGTTAGTTTAATAAATTATATTAGTTTAATAATTTATATTAGTTTAATAAATTATATTTGTTTAATAAATTATATTAGTTGAACTGAGTAAATGCATTTCCTAATTTTACAGAGTCATTATTTAATTGACTATACATTTATAATTTCGTAGGTCTACTGGTAGTTTCTCGGCTACCGACTTCATATCTCTGATCTGCGTGCCTCAACACATTAATGCTAGAACAGCGGTTTGTATCTCGTCTCTTACGGTGCGAGACACATGTTTATTCTAGTCATACTGAGAGGTGATACCTGGACTAGATTCTCTAGAGATGTACACAGTGGCATTTATTCACAGAGTAAGGAACTCAGATTGATTCATTTACTGTTCTATTATATTCACACATCACTTCTACATAACGGTCTAGACGTGTGATAAATAGCATTTGATTTGAAGAGGGATGGTGTCATGTACCTGACCGTAGAGAGCCTTTTTATTTCTCGATTTGGTCAGGGTGTGATTTGGGTGGGCATTCTAGTTTTCTATTTCTTTGTTGGCCTGGTATGGTTCCCAATCAGAGGCAGCTGTCTATCGTTGTCTGTTTTCCACCCTATGTTGTTTGTTCGCACAGTTTTGTACTTTAACTATTTGTACGTTGTTTCAAGACTGTATATAGACAAAATATGACATTTCAAATGTCTTTATTCATTTGGAACTTTTGTGAGTGTAATGTTTACTGTTAATATTTATTGTTTATTTCACTTCTGTTTTTTATCTATTTCACTTTTTATTTGCATTTTTTAAATGTATTTATTTATTTATTTAACGAGGCAAGTCAGTTAAGAACATTACTTTGTTAACATATGTTTCCCATGACAATAAAGCCCCTTCAATTGAAAATGAAGAGAGACGGTGGGGGGAGAGAGAGAGAGAAAGAGAGAAAAGAAAAATAAAGATGGAGAAAGGGGAGGTATTACCTAATTGTCCTTGTCTAAACTCTGCTGTCAGTCCTCATTAGATCTGAAAGAGGACACACACACACACACACACACACACACACACACACACTCTCTCTCTCTCTCTCTCTCTCTCTTTCCACACCACTCGTTTTTCTGCCCATTCATCATTCTATCTGTCCTTCGTTGGTTATTTTAGTCAGTGGCTCTCTCTCTTTCAGTCCTGCACTCTCCATACATAACAGAACTGGTCCAAACCTGCCATCAAACCGTTCCAAACCTGTTCTAGAACCGGTCCAAACCTGTTCTAGAACCGATCCAAACCTGTTCTAGAACCGGTCCAAAACTGTTCTAGAACCGGTCCAAACCTGCCCTAGAACCGGCCCAAAACTGTTCTATAACCGGTCCAAACCTGCCCTAGAACCATGTCCTTTTAAAAACACTGTCAGTCACACCGACCGTCTCCTCTACCGACCGTCTCCTCTACCGACCGTCTCCTCTACCGACCGTCTCCTCTACCGACCGTCTCCTCTACCGACCGTCTCCTCTACCGACCGTCTCCTCTACCGACCGACCGTCTCCTCTACCGACCGTCTCCTCTACCGACCGTCTCCTCTACCGACCGTCTCCTCTACCGACCGACCGTCTCCTCTACCCGACCGTCTCCTCTACCGACGTCTCCTCTACCCGTCTCCTCTACCGACCGTCTCCTCTACCGACCGTCTCCTCTACCTCCTCTACCCGACCGTCTCCTCTACCGACCGACCGTCTCCTCTACCGACCGTCTCCTCTACCGACCGTCTCCTCTACCGACCGTCTCCTCTACCGACCGTCTCCTCTACCGACCGTCTCCTCTACCGACCGTCTCCTCTACCGACCGAACGTCTCCTCTACCGACCGTCTCCTCTACCGACCGTCTCCTCTACCCGACCGTCTCCTCTACCCGACCGTCTCCTCTACCCGACCGTCTCCTCTACCGACCGTCTCCCTCTACCGACCGTCTCCTCTACCGACCGTCTCCTCTACCACGACCGTCTCCTCTACCCGTCTCCTCTACGACCGTCTCCTCTACCGTCTCCTCTACCGACCGTCTCCTCTACCGACCGTCTCCTCTACCGACCGTCTCCTCTACCGACCGTCTCCTCTACCTCCTCTACCGACCGTCTCCTCTACCCGACCGTCTCCTCTCCTCTACCGACCGTCTCCTCTACCCGAGCGTCTCCTCTACCGACCGTCTCCTCTACCCGACCGTCTCCTCTACCCGACCCTCACCGCCGTCTCCTCTACCGACCGTCTCCTCTACCGTCGTCTCCTCTACCCGACCGTCTCCTCTACCGACCGACCGTCTCCTCTACCCGACCGACCGTCTCCTCTACCAGCCGTCTCTCTACCCGACGACCGTCTCCTCTACCGACCGTCTCCTCTACCCGTCTCCTCTACCCGTCTCCTCTACCGACCGACCGTCTCCTCTACCGACCGTCTCCTCTACCGACCGTCTCCTCTACCCTCCTCTAAAGACCGTCTCCTCTACAGACCGTCTCCTCTACCGTCTCCTCTACCCGACCGTCTCCTCTACCGTTTCTACCGTCTCCTCTACCGACCGTCTCCTCTACCGACGTCTCCTCTACCGACCGTCTCCTCTACCGACCGTCTCCTCTACCGACCGTCTCCTCTACCGAGGACCCTCTACCGACCGTCTCCTCTACCGACCGTCTCCTCTACCGACCGTCTCCTCTGGACCGTCTCTCTACCGACCGTCTCCTCTACCGACCGTCTCCTCTACCCGACCGTCTCCTCTACCCGACCCGACCGTCTCCTCCCGACCCGACCGTCTCCTCTACCCGACCGTCTCCTCTACCGACTGCCGTCTCCTCTACCCGACCGACCGTCTCCTCTACCGACCTCTTTGACCGTCTCCTCTACCCGTCTCCTCTGCGACCGTCTCCTCTACCGACCGTCAACTCTCCTCTACCGACGACCGTCTCCCTCTCCTCTACCGACCGTCTCCTCTCCTCTCCCTCTAAAACCTCTCCGACCGTGACCGTTTCTCTCCCGACCGTCTCCTCTCTTTACCGGTTCCTCTCTGTCTCCTCACACCGTCTTCTAAATCTCATTCCTCTAGATCTCCTCTCCCTCCTCTCCTCTCTCGTTCCGTCTCCTCTCCCTCACTCCGTCTCCTCTAGCCGTCTTCTAGTCTCCTCTACCGATGCGTCTCCTCTGACAAACTGCACCCGACCGTCTCCTCTACCCGACCGGTCTCTCTGTGTTGACCGTCTCCTCTATCTTCTACCGACGACCGTCTCCTCTACCGACCCGACCGTTCCTCTAGAGACCCGTCTCATTACCGTCTCCTCTACTGAAGAGACCGCTCACAGATGTTTAGGTGCCTTCTCCTCTGACCGTCTCCTCTAAACCGTCTCCTCTGGTCTCCTCTGTTTTTACGTCTCCTCATGGATATTCTCCTCTGAGGATGGATGGATGACCGTCTCCTCTACCCGACCGTCTCCTCTACCCGACCGTCTCTTGGTCTCCTCTACCTCTACTCTACCAGACCGTCTCCTCTACTCTCTTTCTACCGACCGTCTCCTCTACGAACGTCTGCTCAGTCTTTACCGACCGTCTCCTCTGCGACCGTCTCCTCTACCCGACCGATGGATCTTGTGCTCTGTTTAGACCGTCTCCTCTCTGGAAGCTCTTCTGTTTAATGGTCTCCTCTACCGACCGCTGTCTTTACCGACCGACCACTGGAGAAACTCCTCTACCGACCGTCTCCTCTCCGACCGACCGTGTTCACCGACCGTCTCCTCTACGACCCGTCTCCTCTGTGAGTGTCCAATGGATGGATGGCATTATCTCCTCTAGGCATTTGGTCACCTCTGACCGTCTCCTCTAGACCGACCGTCTCCTCTAAGGACCATTCCTCTACCGACGGACGGATCTCCTCTACCCGACCGTCTCCTCTACCGACCGTCTCCTCACCAAATATTCTTTTAATCTCCTCTACCGAATACCGTTGAATGGGAGGATGGTCTCCTCTATACTGTTCAGAAGATGGTCTCATCTCTCTTTAGGCTCTATGACCCGTCTTCTATGGATGGCATTTCTGTGTTTACCGATGTCTTGTGTTCTGTTTAGACCGGACTGTCTCCTCTAGAGGTCTCCTCTATGCTGGTTTAGTCTATGGATGTCATCCTGTGTTTAGAGTTCTTTCCTCTACCGACCGTCTCTCTAGATGGATGGCATTGTCTGTGTTTAGAGACCGTCTCCATTACACTGTCTCCTAAATGGCATTGTGCATTCCACTACCGTCTCCTCTACCTGATTCCGTGTTTCTACCGATGGATGGCATTGTGCTGTTTTCTCTCCTGGCCGTCTCAGTCTTTCTCTTGACCGTCTCCTCTACCCGGACCGTCTCCTCTGTTCTCTCTCCTCTACCCCGATTTAGAGATCTACGACCGTCTGATGGTCTCCTCTACACCGACCGTTCCTCTATCTCTCTATCTCTCTCTCCGACCGACCCGTCTCCTCTACCGACAGTCTCTCTTTAGTCTCCTCTACCGGCCGTCTGGTCCCTCTACCCGGTCTCCTCTAGGTCTCTCTGTTCCCTCTCCTCTACCGTCTCCCTACCCGATTCTCCTCTAGAACGTCATTATCTAGTGTCTCCTCTCATGACCGTCTCCTCTTTAGAGACCGTCTCCTCTATGCTGACCGACCGTCTCCTCTACTCTCCTTAGTATGATCTCCCCTCTGCTGTCTTTACTCCGTCTCCTCTACCGACCGACCGTCTTTCTCTCCTCTACCGATGGTCTTGTCTGTCTCCTCTACCCGACCCGAGCGTCTGTCTTTAGACCATCTCTCTCTCCTCTTTACCGACCGTCCCTCTACCGTTTTTAGACTCTCGTCTCCTCTCTCCTCTTCTGTGTTTAGAGATGGTCTCATCTGCTGTGTTTAGAGATGGACCGTCTCCTCTGCTCTGTCTTCTACCGACCATGGCTCCTCTTTACCGACCGACCGTCTCCTTTAGAGACCGTGGATCTACATTGACCTGTGTTCCTCTCCGATGGATGTCTCCTCTGCTCTCCTTTACGACCGGTCTCCTCTCGACCGTCTCTCTACCGACCGTCTCCTCTACCGATGGATGGTCTCCTCTGACCGACTGTCTTTCTACCGATTCTACTGACCGTCTGTGTCTACCCGACCGGATGGCATTGTCCTCTTTAGACCGATGGTCTCCTCTGACCGTCTTCTACCGATGGATGGATTCTATGCTGTGTTTAGAGGATCTCCTGGATGACCGTCTCTCTCTCTACCGACCGTCAACTCTACCGTCCGTCTCCTCTACCGACCGTCTCCTCTCCTTTTAAAAACACTGTCAGTCACCAGGTGCCAGGTTTCATCTAGACGTGACGCTTAGCATTTAGTCCAAAGGGTTCAATCTTGGTTTCCTCAGACCAGAGAATCTCATTAGATCTGAAAGAGGACACGCTCACAGAGTCCTTTAGGTGCCTTTTGACAAACTGCAAGTGGGCTGTAATGTATTTTACTGAGAAGTGGCTTCCGTCTGGCCACTCTACTATAAAGGACTGATTAGTGCTGCAGAGATGTTTGTCCTTCTGGAAGGTTCTCCCACCACGGAGAAACTCTGGAGCTCTGTCAGAGTGACCATCGGGTTCTTGGTCACCTCCCTGACCAAGGCCCTTTTGCTCAGTTTGGCCGGGCGGCCACCAAATATGTTTTTAATTATGAAAAATATTAATCATATTTCAACCCATGAGGCCAAAGAGAGCATTTTCTGTTGACTGCAGGGAAGGGTTACATCATTCTTTACTTAAGTACTTTACACCACTGCCTATGGGTACATTCACAATGGCCTCCAGTCCACTCATTGACTTGAATGGGGATGGCTGTTCTATTCATTCTATCTCTATGGTGTGTGTACCCTGTAGTACTGTCTGGCCTGGTAGGTAGTCCCGTTCTGATTGGCTCAGAACAGACTGCACACTGTTCTAAAGCATTCCACTACCTCACTCTACTGATTCTCCCGTTTTCTCTCCCTCACTCAGTTTTCTCTTGTTGTCTCCCTCATGGCATTTTCTCTCGTGCTGTGTTTAGAGGATGGATGGGATGGATGGATGGCATCTGTGTTGCTGTGTTTAGAGGATGGATGGCATTATGCTGTGTTTAGAGGATGGATGGATGGCATTGTGCTGTGTTTAGAGGATGGATGGATGGCATGTGTTTAGAGGATGGATGGCATTATGCTGTGTTTAGAGGATGGATGGATGGCATTGTGCTGTGTTTAGAGGATGGATGGATGGCATTATGCTGTGTTTAGAGGATGGATGGCATTGTGCTGTGTTTAGAGGATGGATGGATGGCATTATGCTGTGTTTAGAGGATGGATGGATGGCATTGTGCTGTGTTTAGAGGATGGATGGATGGCATTATGCTGTGTTTAGAGGATGGATGGATGGCATTATGCTGTGTTTAGAGGATGGATGGCATTATGCTGTGTTTAGAGGATGGATGGATGGCATTGTGCTGTGTTTAGAGGATGGATGGATGGCATTATGCTGTGTTTAGAGGATGGATGGATGGCATTGTGCTGTGTTTAGAGGATGGATGGATGGCATTATGCTGTGTTTAGAGGATGGATGGATGGCATTATGCTGTGTTTAGAGGATGGATGGATGGCATTGTGCTGTGTTTAGAGGATGGATGGATGGCATTGTGCTGTGTTTAGAGGATGGATGGATGGCATTATGCTGTGTTTAGAGGATGGATGGATGGCATTATGCTGTGTTTAGATGGATGGATGGTGTTTATGGATGGATGGCATTATGCTGTGTTTAGAGGATGGATGGATGGCATTATGCTGTGTTTAGAGATGGATGGATGGTGTTTTAGAGGATGGATGGATGGCATTATGCTGTGTTTAGAGGATGATGGATGGCTGTGTGTTTAGAGGATGGATGGATGGCATTGTGCTGTGTTTAGAGGATGGATGGATGGCATTATGCTGTGTTTAGAGGATGGATGGATGGCATTATGCTGTGTTTAGAGGATGGATGGATGGCATTATGCTGTGTTTAGAGGATGGATGGATGGCATTGTGCTGTGTTTAGAGGATGGATGGATGGCATTATGCTGTGTTTAGAGGATG
>NC_088414.1:50018025-50060525 GCF_034236695.1 Oncorhynchus nerka
GGGGAGGGAGGGTTTCTCTGGGGAGTAGTGGGGAGGGAGGAGGTTTCTCTGGGGAAGTATGGGGGAGGGAGGGAGGGAGGGAGGGTTTCTCTGGGAGAGTAGTGGGGAGGGAAGGAGGGTTTCTCTGGGGAAGTAGAGGGGAGGGAGGGGAGGGTTTCTCTGGGGAAGTAGTGGGGAGGGAGGGAGGGTTTCTCTGGGGAAGTAGAGGGGGGAGGGAGGGAGGGTTTCTCTGGGGAAGTAGAGGGGAGGGAGGGTTTCTCTGGGGAGTAGTGGGGAGGGGAGGGTTTCTCTGGGGAAGTGGGGAGGGAGGGAGGGTTTCTCTGGGGAAGTAGTGGGGAGGAGGAGGGTTTCTCTGGGGAAGTAGTGGGGGAGGAGGGAGGGTTTCTCTGGGGAGGGGGAGGGTTTCTGGGGGAAGTAGAGGGGGGAGTGGTTCTCTGGGGAGGAGGGTTTCTCTGGGGAGGGAGGGAGGGTTTCTCTGGGGAAGTAGGGGAGGGAGGGTTTCTCTGGGGGTAGAGGGGGGGAGGGAGGGGGAGGGAGGGTTTCTCTGGGGAAGTAGTGGGAGGGAGGGAGGGTTTCTCTGGGGAGTAGTGGGGAGGGAGGGAGGGTTTGGGGAGGAGGGTTTCTCTGGGGAAGTAGAGGGGAGGGAGGGAGGGTTTCTCTGGGGAAGTGGGAGGGAAGGAGGGTTTCTCTGGGGAGTAGGGGAGGGGGAGGGAGGGAGGGTTTGTCTGGGGAAGTAGTGGGGGAGGGGGGTTTCTCTGGGGAAGTAGGGGGAGGAGGGAGGGTTTCTCTGGGGAAGTAGTGGGGGAGGAGGGAGGGTATCTCTGTGGGAAGTAGTGGGGAGGGGAGGGTTTCTCTGGGGAAGTAGTGGGGAGGGAGGGAGGGTTTCTCTGGGGAAGTAGTGGGGAGGGGAGGGTTTCTCTGGGGAAGTAGTGGGGAGGAGGGAGGGTTTCTTCTGGGGAAGTAGTGGGGAGGGGAGGGAGGGTTTCTCTGGGAAGTAGTGGGGAGGGAGGGAGGGAGTAGTGGGGGGTTTCTCTGGGGAAGTAGAGGGGAGGGAGGGAGGGTTTCTCTGGGGGAAGGAGGAGGGTTTCTCTGGGGGAAGTAGAGGGGAGGGAGGGTTTCTCTGGGGAAGTAGAGGGGAGGGAGGGAGGGTTTCTCTGGGGAAGTAGAGGGGAGGGAGGGAGGGTTTCTCTGGGGGAGCAGTCTCAGCCATAGGTGCAAAAGGATATGGTATTTGTACCCGTTTCAGGAAACTAGGCCATTGTCGCGGGTCACTACCTCACAAAAGAGCCAACGTAATCAGTGTATGATATACCATTTTGTAGCTCTGTGTTTGCTTTTATCCAACATAAAAAACACAATTTCAAATGTTGCTACAATAAGACTGAATCAAGGAGGTCGGTCACATTTAAGCATTTGAAATCACTTGGTGATGACATCATTTTCCTGCAAGAAACGCATATAAAAGCCACCGAGCTGCGGCATCTGGAATTCTCTTCCTGGGCTAGAGGTGTTGCTATTCTCTCTCGTAAAAACATCCCTTTTCAACTCTCATCCATGTCTACAGACCCACACGATATATCAGGGAACATGAACTCTTTCCCTGTCACACGATATATCATAGTATCAGGGAACATGAACTCTTTCCCTGTCACACGATATATCATAGTATCAGGGAACATGAACTCTTTCCCTGTCACACGATATATCATAGTATCAGGGAACATGAACTCTTTCCTGTCACACGATATATCATAGTATCAGGGAACATGAACTCTTTCCCTGTCACACGATATATCATAGTATCAGGGAACATGAACTCTTTCCCTGTCACACGATATATCATAGTATCAGGAACATGAACTCTTTCCCTGTCACACGATATATCATAGTATCAGGGAACATGAACTCTTTCCCTGTCACACGATATATCATAGTATCAGGGAACATGAACTCTTTCCCTGTCACACGATATATCATAGTATCAGGGAACATGAACTCTTTCCCTGTCACACGATATATCATAGTATCAGGGAACATGAACTCTTTCCCTGTCACACGATATATCATAGTATCAGGGAACATGAACTCTTTCCCTGTCACACGATATATCATAGTATCAGGGAACATGAACTCTTTCCCTGTCACACGATATATCATAGTATCAGGGAACATGAACTCTTTCCCTGTCACACGATATATCATAGTATCAGGGAACATGAACTCTTTCCCTGTCACACGATATATCATAGTATCAGGGAACATGAACTCTTTCCCTGTCACACGATATATCATAGTATCAGGGAACATGAACTCTTTCCCTGTCACACGATATATCATAGTATCAGGGAACATGAACTCTTTCCCTGTCACACGATATATCATAGTATCAGGGAACATGAACTCTTTCCCTGTCACACGATATATCATAGTATCAGGGAACATGAACTCTTTCCCTGTCACACGATATATCATAGTATCAGGGAACATGAACTCTTTCCTGTCACACGATATATCATAGTATCAGGGAACATGAACTCTTTCCCTGTCACACGATATATCATAGTATCAGGGAACATGAACTCTTTCCCTGTCACACGATATATCATAGTATCAGGGAACATGAACTCTTCCCTGTCACACGATATATCATAGTATCAGGGAACATGAACTCTTTCCCTGTCACACGATATATCATAGTATCAGGGAACATGAACTCTTTCCCTGTCACACGATATATCATAGTATCAGGGAACATGAACTCTTTCCCTGTCACACGATATATCATAGTATCAGGGAACATGAACTCTTTCCCTGTCACACGATATATCATAGTATCAGGGAACATGAACTCTTTCCCTGTCACACGATATATCATAGTATCAGGGAACATGAACTCTTTCCCTGTCACACGATATATCATAGTATCAGGGAACATGAACTCTTTCCCTGTCACTCTATTAGCCCAAAAATTGATGACTCACATTTGTTTGGTAATATTTTTGATTTACTCCCAAATCTTAGTATCCCTAATCTAATAATCAAAAGCGGTTTATCTTATCATATCTGTATCTTGACAGACTTCTAAACAAACTCCACCAAATATCACCTCTGTCCAGGTTCTGATGAATCTAATTAAATCCAGGAATCTAGAGGACATCTGGAGACTGCAACATCCCACAGGAATCTAGAGGACATCTGGAGACTGCAACATCCCACAGGAATCTAGAGGACATCTGGAGACTGCAACATCCCAGAGGACATCTGGAGACTGGAATCTAGAGGACAGAGGACATCTGGAGACTGCAACATCCCACAGGAATCTAGAGGACATCTGGAGACTGAAACATCCCACAGGAATCTAGAGGACATCTGGAGACTGCAACATCCCACAGGAATCTAGAGGACATCTGGAGACTGCAACATCCCACGGACAAAGACTACTCATTCTACTCTCATGTTCACAAGTCTTATTCTAGAATCAACTACTTCCTAATAGATTCCAAACTGATACCCAATGTGCTTAATTTGAAAAACCATAGCATCTTAACAAGTGACGACAGTCCAAGATTGTCTTTGAATCTTTCTTTACCAAAGACAGAATTACAGTTGGCGTTTTAACCCCTCCTTGCCTACAGACCAAGCATTCATTGACTGCATGACAACCAAGTTGAATGTGTTTCCTCATGACACGGGAGAGGTATCTGATACACCACGGGAAACTTTGAAAGTGTTTATGAGAGGTCATTTTTATTTCAGTCTGACATTTAATAAAAAGGGACTCGCATGTGACTGGATGAGATAGAAAAAACCCTCCCAGCTTTGGAGAAAACATACAGAACTTACACTCTCTCAGATTGACGACAACAATATTTTAAAATTAAAATATGAATACAATTAAAATTCTTAATTCTCAGGTCCTTCTATTAATAAAGCTGTGCCAAAAACTATTTCAAGTAAAAAATTAAAAAATGTAATCGGAAAGGTTGCTGGCTAAAGGGTGTCCATGAAACCTGGTTGAGGGTGGGTACCTTGCTGACAGACCCTAAAGAGAGAAACTGCTTCAAAGAATTTTACTCAGAGGTGTATTCTTCCAAATCCGGTGCTTCTAGTTCTGACGTTTCAGTCTTCTGGTTCTGACGTTTCAGTCTTCTGGTTCTGACGTTTCAGTCTTCTGGTTCTGACGTTTCAGTCTTCTGGTTCTGACGTTTCAGTCTTCTGGTTCTGACGTTTCAGTCTTCTGGTTCTGACGTTTCAGCCTTCTGGTTCTGACGTTTCAGTCTTCTAGTTCTGACGTTTCAGTCTTCTAGTTCTGACGTTTCAGCCTTCTAGTTCTGACGTTTCAGCCTTCTAGTTCTGACGTTTCAGCGTTTCAGCCTTCTAGTTCTGACGTTTCAGTCTTCTGGTTCTGACGTTTCAGCCTTCTGGTTCTGACGTTTCAGTCTTCTGGTTCTGACGTTTCAGTCTTCTGGTTCTGACGTTTCAGTCTTCTGGTTCTGACGTTTCAGCCTTCTGGTTCTGATCTAGTTCTGACGTTTCAGTCTTCTGGTTCTGACGTTTCAGCCTTCTGGTTCTGACGTTTCAGGTTCTGATCTAGTTCTGACGTTTCAGCCTTCTGGTTCTGACGTTTCAGCCTTCTGGTTCTGACGTTTCAGCCTTCTGGTTCTGACGTTTCAGCCTTCTTTGATTCCATCAGCCTGCCAAAACTTGATGATAGCGCCCAAAAATTATAGAAAAATTAAATATCACATTTACACAAGTATTCAGACCCTTTAACTCTCCAATTGCACTGTATTTGTAGAGGAATGCAACTGTTTTTCTGTGTGATGTGTATGTTTTCTTTGTGCTTACCATGACTGTGTTTTAATGTTTTAATGTGTGTATATATATATATCAAGCTCTATGATATATATATATATACAGTATCAGTTTTAGAACACCTACTCATTCAAGGGTTATTCTTCATTCTTACTATTTTCTACATTGTAGAATAATAGTGAAAACATCAAAACTATGAAATAACACATATGGAACCATGTAGTAACCAAAAAAGTGTCAATCAAATCTAAATATATTTTATATTTGAGATTCTTCAAAGTAGCCACCCTTTGCCTTCATGACAGCTTTGCACACTCTTGGCATTCTCTCAACCAGCTTCATGAGGTAGTCACCTGGAATGCATTTCAATTAACAGGTGTGCCTTGTTAAACATGAATTTGTGGAATTTCTTTCCTTCTTAACACGTTTGAGCCAATCAGTTGTGTTGAGACAAGGTAGGGCTGGTATACAGAAGACAGCCCTATTTGGTAAAAGACCCAAGTCCATATTATGGCAAGAACAGCTCAAATAAGCAAAGAGAAACGACAGTCCATCATTACTTTAAGACATGAAGGTCAGTCAATACGGAAAATGTCAAGAACTTTGAACGTACCTTCAAGTGCGGTCACAAAAACCATCAAGCGCTATGATGAAACTGGCTCTCATGAGGACCGCCACAGGAAAGGAAGACCCAGAGTTACCTCTGCTGCAGAGGATAAGTTTGCTAAAGTTACCAGCCTCAGAAATTGCAGCCCAAATAAATGCGTCACAGAGTTCAAGTAACAGACACATCTCAACATCAACTGTTCAGAGGCGACTGTGTGAATCAGACCTTCATGGTCGAATTGCTGCAAAGAAACCACTACTAAAGCACAGCAATAAGAAGAGACTTACTTGGGCCAAGAAACACAAGTAATCTACATTAGACTGGTAAAAATCTGTCCTTTGGTCTGGAGGAGGAAGTGTGATGGTGTGGGGGTGCTTTGCTGGTGACACTGTCAGTGATTCATTTAGAATTCAAGGCACACTTAACCATCATGGCTACCACAGCATTCTGCAGTGATACACAATCCCATCTGGGGTGCACTTAGTGGACTATCATTTGATTTTCAACAAGACATTGACCCAAAACACACCTCTAGGCTGTGTAAGAGCTATCTGACCAAGAAAGAGAATGATGGAGTGCTGCATCAGATGAGCTGGCCTCCACAATCACCTGACCTCAACCCCATTGAGGTGGTTTGGGATGAGTTGGACCGCAGAGTGAAGGAAAAACAGCCAACAAGTGCTCAGCATATGTGGGAACTCCTTCAGCACTGTTGGAAAAGCATTCCTCATGAAGCTGGTTGAGAGAATGCCAAGAGTGTGCAAAGCTATCATCAGCGCAAAGGGTGGCTACTTTGAAGAATCTAAAATATTAAATATATTTGGATTTCTTTAACACTTTTTTGGTTACTACATGATTCCATATGTGTTATTTCATCGTTTTGATGTCTTCACTAATATTCAACAATGTAAAAAATAAAGAAACACCCTGGAATGACCAGATCTGTGTGTGTGTGTATATATTATGTTGTTTTTTTGTGTAATTTTTCGATTTCAGTTTACAAATCTGAACATATCTTTATTACTCAAATATTCTACAGGAGAGGGAGGAGCTAAAGGGCAGGGGACTTCCTGTGACATCAAGGAATGTCATAGTCCTAGAACGTCATGCTCCCAGCTGGCTACGGTGTGTGTGTGACCTTTCTCCATTCTCTGAGTGTCTGTAGGTCCTTTTCACACAAACATCTCCTTCTTCCCATGTGTCGGAGGCCTGTGAGTGTGTGTGGAGCTGGGCATGGAAGAGTGTGTGTGTCCAAGGTGATTCTGGCAGCCCGGGCCAGGTAGCGGTGTGTGTAAGTGTGTGTGTGTATCGGGGTCGTCCAGGTGTGTGTCAGGCGTCCCTGCAGGGCTGAGCAGGGTATCGTAGTCGAAGCCTCTTAACGGCTGCAGAGACAGGGTCAGTCCTCTTCGGGCTTTGGCCGGCCGGTCAGGACGCTCCCGCAGTGCCAAGATGACCTCCACAGGTCGTCGCTGTAGTAACGCCAGGTCAAAGGTCGCTCCGTGGAAAAAGGTCTGCCGTTTGAAACGATCCAGGGTCCGCAGCCGCCGCGTCGGTGTCTTACACAGCAGCTGTCAATCAATCAATCAATCAATCAATCACATCTATTTCTAAAGCCCTTTTAACCACAATGTGTGTGTATGTGTCATAGACTTAGATAGACTACTCTAGTGTCCCATTAGATAGACTACTCTAGTGTCCCATTAGATAGACTACTCTAGTGTCCCATTAGATAGACTACTCTAGTGTCCCATTAGATAGACAACTCTAGTGTCCCATTAGACAGACAACTCTAGTGTCCCATTAGACAGACTACTCTAGTGTCCCATTAGATAGACAACTCTAGTGTCCCATTAGATAGACAACTCTAGTGTCCCATTAGACAGACTACTCTAGTGTCCCATTAGATAGACAACTCTAGTGTCCCATTAGACAGACTACCCTAGTGTCCCATTAGATAGACAACTCTAGTGTCCCATTAGACAGACTACTCTAGTGTCCCATTAGATAGACAACTCTAGTGTCCCATTAGACAGACTACCCTAGTGTCCCATTAGATAGACAACTCTAGTGTCCCATTAGACAGACTACCCTAGTGTCCCATTAGATAGACTACTCTAGTGTCCCATTAGATAGACTACTCTAGTGTCCCATTAGATAGACTACTCTAGTGTCCCATTAGATAGACTACTCTAGTGTCCCATTAGATAGACTACTCTAGTGTCCCATTTGAGAATGGGCAGCACCATTGAGGAATTGTACTATTTTGAAGTAATCAGCTGGTCGGGACTTCCTATGGGTTAAGGTTGGATCACATGATTCCATCAGGGCAAGAGGAGGGATCAGCCAATGAGGTGGCAGTATGCAGCCCTTCAGTTGGTCTACCAACTCATAGAAGTACCAGTAGAAGAAGTGACTACTTCATAATGGAGATGGTCTCCATGGTGATGGTACAGACATAATGGAGATGGTCTCCATGGTGACGGTACAGAGATAATGGAGATGGTCTCCATGGTGACGGTACAGAGATAATGGGATAGATAGAAAGACGAGAAATGTAACTCAGTATATGGTGTACGTGTGTGTGTGTGTGTGTGTGTGTGTGTGTGTGTATACCTCAGTGATAAGTAGAGCCAGTGGAGGGCTGAAGCTGAGGGGGATGTCGTAGGGGAAACACCTCACTCTCCTCAACATACTGTAGTGGTCTGGTTCAGGCAGGACTGGGAACTGGACGGTGGGAGAGAGAAAGAGGGGAGAGAGAGAGAGGAGAAGGGGACAGGGGAGAGAGAGAGAGAGGGGAGAAGGGGACAGGGGAGAGAAAGAGAGAGGGGAGGAGGGGACAGGGGAGAGAGAGAGACAGGGGAGAGAGAGAGAGAGGGGAGAAGGGGACAGGGGAGAGAGGGAAGGAGAGGGGAGAAGGGGACAGGGGAGAGAGGGAAGGGAGAGAGGGGAGAAGGGGACAGGGAGAGAGGGAAGGGGAGAGGGGAGGGGACAGGGGAGAGAGAGAGAGAGGGGAGGAGGGGACAGGGGAGAGAGAGAGGGAGAGAGAGAGGGGAGGAGGGGACAGGGGAGAGAGAAAGAGAGGGGAGAAGGGGACAGGGGAGAGAGGGAGAGAGAGAGGGGAGAAGGGGACAGGGGAGAGAGAAAGAGAGGGAGAGAAAAAGAGGGGAGAGAGGATATGTACATACACTACCGTTAAAAAGTTTTGGGTCACTTAGAAATATCCTTGTTTTTTAAGGAAAAGCAAATGTTTTGTCCATTAAAATAACACCAATTTGGTCAGAAATAAGTGTAGACATTGTTAATGTTGTAAATGACTATTGTAGCTGGAAACGGCTGATTTTGAATGGAATATCTGCATAGGAGTACAGAGGTCCATTACCAGCAACCATCACTCCTGTGTTCCAATGGAATATCTACATAGGTGTACAGAGGTCCACTATCAGAAACCATCACTCCTGTGTTCCAATGGAACGTTGTGTTAACTAATCCAAGGTTATCCTAATCCTAATTGATCATTAGAAAACCCTTTTGCAATTATGTTAACACAGATGAAAACTGTTGTGCTGATTAAAGAAGCAAGAAAACTGGCCGCCTTTAGACTAGTTGAGTATCTGGAGCATCAGCATTTGTGGGTTCGATTACAAGCTCAAAATGGCCAGAAACAAATAACTTTCTTCTGAAACTTGTCAGTCTATTCTTGTTCTGAGAAATGAAGGCTATTCCATGCAAGAAATTGCCAAGAAACTTAGGATCTCGTACAATACTGTGTAATACTCCCTTCACAGAACAGCGCAAACTGGCTCTAACCAGAGTAGAAAGAGGAGTGGGAGGCCCCGGTGCACAACTGAGCAAGAGGACAAGTACATTAGTTAGTAGTCTAGTTTGAGAAACAGATGCCTCACAAGTCCTCAACTGGCAGCTTCATTAAATAGTTTGTGCAAAACATCAGTCTCAACGTCAACAGCGAAGAGGCGACTCCGGGATGCTGGCCTCTCGAGGCAGAGTTGCACAGAAAAAGCCACATCTCAGACTGGCCAATAAAAAGAAAAGATTAAGATGAGCAAAAGAACACAGACACTGAACAGAGGAACACTGCATAGAAGGCCAGCATCCCAGAGTCGCCTCTTCACTGTTGACGATGAGACTGACAGAGGAACTCTGCATAGAAGGCCAGCATCCCAGAGTCGCCTCTTCACTGTTGACGATGAGACTGGAGAGAGGAACTCTGCCTCGAAGGCCAGCATCCCAGAGTCGCCTCTTCACTGTTGACGATGAGACTGGACAGAGGAACTCTGCCTCGAAGGCCAGCATCCCGGATGCTGTTTGAAAATGCTGTTTGAAAAAACTACCTGACAATATAAAATATATAAAACATAGTGAACGGTATTGTATATACAGTGGGGAGAACAAGTATTTGATACACTGCCGATTTTGCAGGTTTTCCTACTTACAAAGCATGTCGAGGTCTGTAATGTTTTATCATAGGTACACTTCAAATGTGAGAGACGGAATCTAAAACCAAAATCCAGACAATCACATTGTATGATTTTTTATTTGATTTTAATTTTTACCTATTTTTCTCCCCAATTTCATGGTATCCAATTGTTTTAGTAGCTACTATCTTGTCTCATCGCTACAACTCCCGTACGGGCTCGGGAGAGACGAAGGTTGAAAGTCATGCATCCTCCGATACACAACCCAACCAAGCCGCACTGCTTCTTAACACAGCGCTCATCCAACCCGGAAGCCAGCCGCACCAATGTGTCGGAGGAAACACCGTGCACCTGGCAACCTTGGTTAGCGCGCACTGCGCCCGGCCCGCCACAGGAGTCGCTGGTGCGCGATGAGACAAGGACATCCCTACCGGCCAAACCTCAATCAGAAGCTTCTAAAGCCATGACATCATTTTCTGGAATTTTCCAAGCTGCTTAAAGGCACAGTCAACTTAGTGTATGTAAACTTCTGACCCACTGGAATTGTGATACAGTGAATTATAAGTGAAATAATCTGTCTGTAAACAACTGTTGGTAAAATTCACAAAGTAGACGTCCTAACTGACTTGCCAAAACTATAGTTTGTTAACAAGAAGTTTGTGGAGTGGTTGAAAAACTATTTTTAATGACTCCTACCTAAGTGTATTTAAACTTCTGACTCCAACTGCATATGAGAGAGAGAGATAGATATAGAGAGAGATAGATATAGAGAGAGAGATAGATAGAGAGAGATAGATATAGAGAGAGATAGATATAGAGAGATAGATAGAGAGAGAGATAGATATAGAGAGAGATAAATATAGAGAGAGAGAGAGATAGATATGTTTATTTCACTTTATATATTCACTTTATATATTATCTACCTCACTTGCTTTGGCAATGTTAACACATGTTTCCCATGCTAATAAAGCCCCTTGAATTGAATTGAAATGAATAGAGATGAGAGGGAAGGGGGTGTAGTAACACACAAACCATCTGTCTTTCCCTCAATGTGTCATGTGACTCAGTGTGTCTAAATACAATACACTGAGTTGTGTTGGTTTCTTACTCCAAATAAATAACCAAGACCCCAGGCTCTGCCACACACACATTTACATAATGCCAGATAGCGTAGTGACTCACCTTCCCAGTGACCAATGAGAAGAGGAGGATTCCCAGCGACCACCAATCAGCTGCGTGGCTGTAGGGTCCCCCACTCAGAACTTCAGGGGCTGGAGAAACACACACACACACACACACACACACACACACACACACACACACACACACAGCAGGGCATGTCTGTCACACACTGTATTTTTCACCGTGTGTGTGTGTGTGTGTGTGTGTGTGTGTGTGTGTGTGTGTGTGTGCGTGTGTGTGTGTGTGTAGACTGTGTG
Organism: Oncorhynchus nerka; assembly: GCF_034236695.1. Classification (NCBI taxonomy): domain Eukaryota; kingdom Metazoa; phylum Chordata; class Actinopteri; order Salmoniformes; family Salmonidae; genus Oncorhynchus; species Oncorhynchus nerka. Next base: position 50,029,320 of record NC_088414.1, read on the forward strand.
TGTGTGTGTGTGTGTGTGTGTGTGCGTGTGTGTGTGTGTGTGTGTGTAGACTGTGTGTGTGTGTGTGTGTGTGTGTGTGTGCGTGTGTGTGTGTGTGTGTAATGGTCACATACATATTTTTTTGCAGATGTGTAGTGAAATGCTTGTGTTCCTATCTCTAAAGGTGCAATACACACAACTCTAACGTAAAAGAATAAAATTAAGAAATTATTAAATAGGTTGATTAATGTCTGAGTGTCTAAAATAATAGAATACAGTATATATACACAGGAGATCTGTAAAACAGTGTGTAAACATGATTAAAGAGACTAGTGGTCCATTATTAACGTGACCAGTATAACAATATTTTGAAGATAAAAACACAACGAGAGGACTAGAATTAACGATCAATAGGGAATAGTTGGTCTTCGGGATCAACAGCTGTTTAGAATCTGTGGAATGAACTCAGAGCTACGTGTGCCACGTTTTCATTGGTCTGTACATTGAGTCTGGAGCAGGATACTTGTTATTTAGCCATTGGCCCAGTTGTACTGCAAGAAATTCTGATTGGTCAACCCCGGGCTAGGGTGGGGGGGGGGGGGGTTATAAATGGCATACTGTTCCTTTGTTCTGTGGAGAAAAGCTGAGAACAGGGGAGACTGAACATCATTTTCGGAGCTTGCCTTGGTCGTATTCTCGCGGGGGCAGAAATCTCAGAGATCAACTGGTAAACTCTGATTTACTCCAAGATATTCCTGAACAACGTCTATTTGTGCCCCTCCTGGATGGAAACTACAAGTGTAATGGCTGTGCTCAATGCAATGGCACTTATAAATGTAGATCCTTCAAACACCCACAAACAGGGAAACAAATCCCAATCAAAGGTGTTATTACGTGTTCCACAAAGGCAGTTATTTATCTTGTAACTTGACCTTGTGGTAAATATGATGTGGGTAAAACAAAGCGCAAATTAAAAGTACGTATCTCAGAGCATCGTAGCACCAATTAGGTGCAAAAACTCGACTTACCCAGTTGCGGACCACTTCTTGGAAGCAGGCCACTCGATTTCGTCTCTGCGTTATATTGGCATCGAACATGTCACCCTCCCTAGGAGAGGGGTGACCTTGATCATTTATTGTTAAAACGAGAGACTGCCTGGATCTTTAATTTAAAGACCCTTGCTCTCTTCAGTCTCAACGTAGACTTTGATCTGAAGCCATTCTTGTGATTATTGTGACTTTGCCATTGTAATTGTTTGTAAGCTTGTGTAGTCTAAAATGAATCTATGATCGTATGCTATCCATTTGTTGTTTGTATGCTGTTCTTTGTATGACATTTTAATATTTGATAATTAACCAATGATATTAGGCCACTCTTGGCCATGATTACAGACACCTGTGTCTTTTGATACTATATAAACGAGTCATCCCGCAGTGTTTGTGATTATACCCTGATGAAGACAGCTTGGCTGTCCAAACGTTGGTAATTACATTTTTGCATCTGAGCTCCGAGAGTGTGCGGCTCTCCTTTATGTTCTAGTTGTGTACTCCGCTAGCCAGCACCTCGCCTAAATAGGTGTGCGTTTCTTTTTCTTCTAAAGAGACTGAACATCTGAACATTTACCTCCCAGCATCTATGATTTGTCATTCTCAAATAAACCTATTTTTCTCCCCTGATTTGCTTTGGAGTTTGTATAGGGCAGCAGACTCTTTTATTTATTTTGATTTTATTTCACCTTTATTTAACCAGGTAGGCATGTTGAGAACAAGTTCTCATTTACAATTGCGACCTGGCCAAGATAAAGCAAAGCAGTTCGACAGATACAACGACACAGAGTTACACATGGAGTAAAACAAACATACAGTCAATCATACAGTAGAAAAATAAGTCTATATACAATGTGAGCAAATTAGGTGAGAAGGGAGGTAAAGGCAAAAAAGGCCATGGTGGCAAAGTAAATACAATATAGCAAGTAAAACACTGGAATGGTAGATTTGCAATGGAAGAATGTGCAAAGTAGAAATAAAAATAATGGGGTGCAAAGGAGCTAAATTAATTAATTAATTAAATACAGTAGGGAAAGAGGTAGTTGTTTGGGCTAAATTATAGGTGGGCTATGTACAGGTGCAGTAATCTGTAAGATGCTCTGACAGTTGGTGCTTAAAGCTAGTGAGGGAGATAAGTGTTTCCAGTTTCAGAGATTTTTGTAGTTCGTTCCAGTCATTGGCAGCAGAGAACTGGAAGGAGAGGCGGCCAAAGAAAGAATTGGTTTTGGGGGTGACTAGAGAGATATACCTGCTGGAGCGTGTGCTACAGGTGGGAGATGCTATGGTGACCAGCGAGCTGAGATTAGGGGGGACTTTACCTAGCAGGGTTGACCCTGCACTCTATGGTGCAGGGTTGAGTAACCGATTACTCAGTGTGTGTGTGTGTGTGTGTGTGTGTGTGTGTGTGTGTGTGTGTGTGTGTGTGGGCTCACCCATGTACTGGATGGTCCCACAGATAGTGAAGGCTCTTCCTCCTCTCTCCAGACGACGAGACAAACCAAAGTCAGCCAGACGGAGGTGGCCTAGAATAAACCATGTTATCGTTGTTGTCATTACTGGAATAAACCATGTTATCATTGGTATCATTACTGGAATAAACCATTACATTATAAACCATAAACCATTACTACTGTTATCATTACTGGAATAAACCATTACTACTGTTATCATTACTGGAATAAACCATTACTACTGTTATCATTACTGGAATAAACCATTACTACTGTTATCATTACTAGAATAAACCATTACTACTGTTATCATTACTGGAATAAACTATTATTACTGTTATCATTACTGGAATAAACCATTACTACTGTTATCATTACTAGAATAAACCATTATTACTGTTATCATTACTGGAATAAACCATTACTACTGTTATCGTTACTGGAATAAACCATTACATTATAAACCATAAACCATTACTACTGTTATCATTACTAGAATAAACTATTATTACTGTTATCATTACTGGAATAAACCATTACTACGGTTATAATTACTGGAATAAACCATTACTACTGTTATCATTACTAGAATAAACTATTATTACTGTTATCATTACTGGAATAAACCATTATTACTGTTATAATTACTGGAATAAACCATTACTACTGCTATCATTACTGGAATAAACTATTTTTATTATCATTATGATTGTCACTATCACTACAGTTATACATGCCTACTGCTCTACACAGGGACATGTCTCTATGTGTCTTCTTCTGTTCCATACTGCGTAGCTACTATTCACCACAGGGACATGTCTCTATGTGTCTTCTTCTGTTCCATACTGCGTAGCTACTATTCACCACAGGGACATGTCTCTATGTGTCTTCTTCTGTTCCATACTGCGTAGCTACTATTCACCACAGGGACATCTCTCTATTTGTCTTCTTCTGTTCCATACTGCGTAGCTACTATTCACCACAGGGACATGTCTCTATGTGTCTTCTTCTGTTCCATACTGCGTAGCTACTATTCACCACAGGGACATCTCTCTATTTGTCTTCTTCTGTTCCATACTGCGTAGCTACTATTCACCACAGGGACATGTCTCTATGTGTCTTCTTCTGTTCCATACTGCGTAGCTACTATTCACCACAGGGACATGTCTCTATTTGTCTTCTTCTGTTCCATACTGCGTAGCTACTATTCACCACAGGGACATGGAATCACAGCGTTACAATGTGATCTCTTCTGTGTGGTGACTGACAGCTGTGCTCCAGAACTTTGTGTCCTACAATGTGTTCGAATGTAGAACGTTTTGTCGGTTGTAGTCTCGTGTTGCCATACCTCAAAAATCACATCGTTATCCCGCCTCGCTTGGAGGTCTGGAGAATTCTGTATTAGCAGAAACGTTTCGATTGGATGTTACATTTCAAGAACACTCCCACCACACGCCCGTAGAAGGGCTGCTGTTTGTTATGTGCCACACTGTACTCCGTCCAGGAAGTTGTTGTTGCCTATGCTGGTTTCAAGTGTGGCCGACAGTCTGCCATATTTATTGAAATTAAAAGTGTATTATGTTAGTAAATTAAAACGTCACAAAAAGTTCTAAACCGCTCTAGTGACCGATTTTTTCTCCCATGTCTCCCATGTCTCCAATGTCTCCCATGTCTCCCATGTCTCCCCTGTCTCCCCTGTCTCCCATGTCTCCATGTCTCCATGTCTCCATGTCTCCATGTCTCCCATGTCTCCCATGTCTCCATGTCTCCCCTGTCTCCCATGTCTCCCATGTCTCCCCTGTCTCCATGTCTCCCATGTCTCCATGTCTCCATGTCTCCATGTCTCCCATGTCTCCCATGTCTCCATGTCTCCCATGTCTCCATGTCTCCCATGTCTCCATTTCTCCCATGTAACCAATGTCTCCATTTCTCCATGTCTCCCCTGTCTCCCATGTCTCCCATGTCTCCATGTCTCCCATGTCTCCATGTCTCCATGTTTTTGTAAGGACACAAAAAATGGAGGCAGTGGGAGAAGTAAGTAAATAACATGTTTAATATATTTTATTTAAATTATGTATTATTAGCTAGTCAGAAAGCTACAGGCCTGTCGGGTGGCACAGTGGTTAAGGGTGCTGTACTGCAGCGCCAGCTGTGCCACCAGAGACTCTGGGTTCGCGCCCAGGCTCTGTCGTAACCGGCCGCGACCGGGAGGTCCGTGGGGCGACGCACAATTGGCCTAGCATCGTCCGGGTTAGGGAGGGTTTGGCCGGTAGGGATATCCTTGTCTCATCGCGCACCAGCGACTCCTGTGGCGGGCCGGGCGCAGTGCACGCTAACCAAGGTTGCCAGGTGCGCTGTGTTTCCTCCGACACATTGGTGTGGCTGGCTTCCGGGTTGGATGAGCGCTGTGTTAAGAAGCAGTGCGGCTTGGTTGGGTTGTGTATCGGAGGACGCATGACTTTCAACCTTCGTCTCTCCCGAGCCCGTACGGGAGTTGTAGCGATGAGACAAGATAGTAGCTACTAACAATTGGATACCACGAAGCATAATGGTGGCTGCTTTGTTATGGGTATGCTTTGGCGGCAGGTAGCCAGTAGACGAAAGGTTGCTGGATTGAATCCCTGAGCTGACACTGTAAAAATCGGTAGGCCGTCATTGTAAATAAGAATCTGTTCTTAACTGACTTGCCTCGTTAAGTAAAGGTTAAATAAAGGTTAAATAAAGGTTAAATAAATGTTAAATAAATGTTAAATAAGGGTTAAATAAAGGTTGAATAAATGTTAAATAAGGGTTAAATAAAGGTTGAATAAAGGTTAAATAAGGGTTAAATAAAGGTTAAATAAAGGTTAAATAAGGGTTAAATAAATTCTAAATAAAGGTTAAATAAGGGTTAAATAAAGGTTAAATAAGGGTTAAATAAAGGTTAAATAAAGGTTAAATAAAGGTTAAATAAATTCTAAATAAAGGTTAAATAAGGGTTAAATAAATGTTAAATAAGGGTTAAATAAATTCTAAATAAAGGTTAAATAAGGGTTAAATAAAGGTTAAATAAGGGTTAAATAAATGTTAAATAAGGGTTAAATAAAGGTTAAATAAATCAGTGATCAACGAGTTGTGCATTCCAACATACTGTGCCGTTATTTGTCCGTTTGTGGCCTGTTAGCTATTCTCCTTCGACCTCTCATCAACGGGCTGTTTTCACCCACAGGACTGCTGCTGACCGGATGTTTGTTGTTTGTTGTGCGTGAAAAGCCAAGAAGGCCGTTTCTGAGATACTGGAACCGGAGCGCCCGGCACACCGATGATCGTATCACGCTCAATGTCTCTTAGGTCACTAGTCCATTCTAACTTTCAACTGAACAGTAACTGAATGTCTTGATGCCTGTCTGCCTGCTTTATATAGCAAGACACGTGACTCACTGTCTAGTTCTGTCCATTCTAACTTTCAACTGAACAGTAACTGAATGTCTTGATGCCTGTCTGCCTGCTTTATATAGCAAGACACGTGACTCACTGTCTGTAGGAGGGAACCATTTTCCTGTATAGGCTGGTGTACCTAATAAACTGTCCACTGAGTGTTTGTTCTCAATTTAAAATGATACCAGTACACAACGTATGAGGTAAACCATACACCAGATTCATGTACATGCCTTTTAAGTGCTGACATATTATAGCAGATTAGGCCTTCACTCCTGGATGGTAAGACTCAATGGAGAATCTCTCTCTGACACACAGACACACACAGACACATACACAGACATACATACATACACACACAGACACACAGACACACACACAGACAGACACACAGATGCACAGATACACAGATACACACACACACACACAGACACACACAGACACACACACACACAGACATACATACATACACACACAGACACACACACACACAGACAGACACACAGATACACAGATACACAGATACACACACACAGACACACAGACACACACACATACACACACACACACAGACACACACACACAGCGTGAGTTTACCTTGATCTGTGAGCAGAATGTTCTCCATCTACAGTAGAACACACAGTGGTCACATGTTTATTTGTTGCTATGGTTACATCACATCCAAACACATATAGATGTCAAACTGTAGTGGAGATGCTTTTTATATTATGTACATGACAGATATCAACTAATAGATGTATCATTAGTAAAAGATGTAAATATGTAATGTATGAATGGGTCGCTGGTGTCTGAGTAAAAAAAAGTATACAAACGTTATTTATATATTCTTTCACAATTAAAAAAAATACTTTCTTAAGTATGAACTTAAACCAGAAAGTGTGTAAAAATTATTATTAATTTACATGAGACAACCTGGTTCTCTTTGGGCCCTGAGGCAAATCCAGTTGAGGACCACTGAAGTACAGTGTATATTATATTATATTACACTGAACAAAAATATAAACGAAACATGTAACAATTTGACTGAGTTACTACAGTTCATATTAGGAAATCAGTCAATTTTAATAAATATATTTGGCCCTAATTTATGGATTTCACATGACTGGGCAGGGGCACAGCCATGGGTGGGGCTGGGAGGGCATGGGCCACCCACTAGGGAGCCATGCCCACCCACTAGGGAGACAGGCCCACCCACTAGGGAGACATGCCCACCCACTAGGGAGCCATGCCCACCCACTAGGGAGACAGGCCCACCCACTGGGGAGACATGCCCACCCACTGGGGAGACAGGCCCACCCACTGGGGAGACAGGCCCACCCACTGGGGAGACAGGCCCACCCACTAGGGAGACAGGCCCACCCACTAGGGAGACAGGCCCACCCACTGGGGAGACAGGCCCACCCACTAGGGAGACAGGCCCACCCACTAGGGAGACAGGCCCACCCACTAGGGAGACAGGCCCACCCACTAGGGAGACATGCCCACCCACTAGGGAGACAGGCCCACCCACTGGGGAGACAGGCCCACCCACTAGGGAGACATGCCCACCCACTAGGGAGACAGGCTCACCCACTGGGGAGACAGGCCCACCCACTAGGGAGACATGCCCACCCACTGGGGAGACAGGCCCACCCACTAGGGAGACATGCCCACCCACTGGGGAGACAGGCCCACCCACTGGGGAGACAGGCCCACCCACTAGGGAGACAGGCCCACCCACTGGGGAGACAGGCCCACCCACTAGGGAGACATGCCCACCCACTGGGGAGACAGGCCCACCCACTGGGGAGACAGGCCCACCCACTAGGGAGACAGGCCCACCCACTGGGGAGACAGGCCCACCCACTAGGGAGACAGGCCCACCCACTGGGGAGACAGGCCCACCCACTAGGGAGACATGCCCACCCACTGGGGAGACAGGCCCACCCACTAGGGAGACAGGCCGAGACAAGAGTTTTTCCCCATAAATGGGCTTTTTTACAGACAGAAATACTCCTCAATTTCATGGCGGCTGGTTTCAGACGATCCCAAAAGTTGAAGAAGCTGGACGTGGAGGTCCTGGGCTGGGGTGGTTATACGTGGTCTACGGTTGTGAGGCCGGTTGGACGTACTGCCAAATTCTCTAAAACGATGTTCGAGGCGGCTTATGGCAGAAAACAGCTCTGGTGGACATTCCTGCAGTCAGCATGCCAATTGCAATCTCTCGCAAAACTTGAGACATCTGTGGCATTGTGTGACTAAACTGCACATTTTAGAGTGGCCTTTCATTGTACCCAGCACAAGGTGCACCTGTGTAATGATCATGCCGTTTAATCAGCTTTTTCATATGCAACACCTGTCAGGTAGATGGATTATCTTGGCAAAGGAGAAAATACTCACTAACTGGGATGTTAAAAAGAAATATGAGCACAAACATTTTGAGAAAACTTTTTTTTTGTGTGCGTCTGGAAACATTCTGGCGCGTTTTTATTTTTGTTCAGTTGGTTGGCGAACGGAACAGCTCTGATGTCATGTCCTTTCTGGCTCTTACCTTCACATCTCTGTGGATGATCCCAACATCATGGAGGAACCCTGGGGAGACAAACAACATAATCAGCATCTGTCTAGTGTGTGTGCATGTGTGTGTGTGTGCGTGCGTGTGTGTGTGTGTGTGTGTGTGTGTGTGTGTGTGTGTGTGTGTGTGTGTGTGCGTGTGTACTCACCGAGAGCGCAGCCTAACTCTGCAGCAAACACCCTGACAGCGTCCTCGCTGAACTGGCCAATCATCACCCAGTATGTATACAAGTCCCCGGTACTGCAGTAGTCACACACTAGAGAGACACACACAGTATGAGAGAGCATCAACATGATGAAACACGGTGGGGAGAGGGGGAGAGGAGAGGAGGGAGGATCACATTCTGACTCAGAGGGGGGAGGAAGGGGTGAGGAGAGAGAGGGAGAGGAGGGAGGGCCATTCTGACTCAGAGGGGGAGGAAGGGGTGAGGAGAGAGGGAGAGGAGGGAGGGTCACATTCTGACTCAGAGGGGGAGGAAGGGGGTGAGGATCAGGGAGAGGAGGGAGGGTCACATTCTTCAGAGGGGGAGGAAGGGGTGAGGAGAGAGGGATGGAGGGAGGGTCACATTCTGACTCAGAGGGAGGAGGAAGGGGTGAGGAGAGAGGAGAGAGAGGAGGGAGGGTCACATTCTGACTCAGAGGGAGGAGGAAGGGGTGAGGAGAGAGGGAAAGAGGAGCAGGAGGGAGGGTCACATTTTCAGAGGGAGGAGAGGAAGGGGTGAGGAGAGGGAGAGGAGGGAGGATCACATTCTGACTCAGAGGGGGAGGAAGGGGTGAGGAGAGAGGGAGAGGAGGGAGGATCACATTTTCAGAGGGGGAGGAAGGGGTGAGGAAGAGGGAGAGGAGGGTTTTTATTTTTGTTCAGAGGGGGAGAAGGGGTTGGAGAGAGGGAGAGGAGGGAGGGTCACTCTGATCAGAGGGGGAGGAAGGGGTGAGGAGAGGGGAGAGGAGAGGAGGGAGGATCACATTCTGGCTCAGAGGGGGAGGAAGGGGTGAGGAGAGAGGGAGAGGAGGGAGGGTCACATCTGACTCAGAGGGGGAGGAAGGGGTGAGGAGAGGGGGAGAGGAGGGAGGATCTGGAACATTCATCAGAGGGGGAGGAAGGGGGGGAGAGAGGGAGAGGAGGGAGGATCTGGATCACATTCTGACTCAGAGGGGGAGGAAGGGGTGAGGAGAGAGGGAGAGGAGGGAGGATCTGGATCACATTCTGACTCAGAGGGGGGAGGAAGGGGTGTGAGAGAGGGAGAGGAGAGGAGGGAGGATCACATTCTGACTCAGAGGGGGAGGAAGGGGTGAGGAGAGAGGGAGAGGAGGGAGGATCACATTCTGACTCAGAGGGGGAGGAAGGTGAGGAGAGAGGGAGAGGAGGGAGGATCTGGGTCACATTCTGACTCAGAGGGAGGAGGAAGGGGTGAGGAGAGAGGGAGAGGAGGGAGGGTCACATTCTGACTCAGAGGGGGAGGAAGGGGTGAGGAGAGAGAGGGAGAGGAGGGAGGGTCACATTCTGACTCAGAGGGGGAGGAAGGGGTGAGGAGAGAGGGAGAGGAGGGAGGGTCACATTCTGACTCAGAGGGGGAGGAAGGGGTGAGAGGAGGAGAGGAGGGAGGGTCACATTCTGACTCAGAGGGGGAGGAAGGGGTGAGGAGAGAGGGAGAGGAGGGAGGGTCACATTCTGACTCAGAGGGAGGAGGAAGGGGTGAGGAGAGAGGGAGAGGAGAGGAGGGAGGGTCACATTCTGACTCAGAGGGAGGAGGAAGGGGTGAGGAGAGAGGGAGAGGAGAGGAGGGAGGGTCACATTCTGACTCAGAGGGAGGAGGAAGGGGTGAGGAGAGAGGGAGAGGAGGGAGGATCACATTCTGACTCAGAGGGGAGGGGAGGAAGGGGACTCAGAGGGGGAGAGGGGTGAGGAGAGAGGGAGAGGAGGGAGGGTCACATTCTGACTCAGAGGGGGAGGAGGGGGAGGAGGAGGGAGGGGGGAGGGATTCTGACTCAGAGGGGGAGGAAGGGGTGAGGAGAGGGGAGAGGAGAGGAGGGGGATCACATTCTGACTCAGAGGGGGGAGGAAGGGGTGAGGAGAGAGGGAGAGGAGGGAGGGTCACATTCTGACTCAGAGGGGGAGGAAGGGGTGAGGAGAGGGGGAGAGGAGGGAGGATCTGGATCACATTCTGACTCAGAGGGGGAGGAAGGGGTGAGGGGAGAGAGGGAGAGGAGGGAGGATCTGGATCACATTCTGACTCAGAGGGGGAGGAAGGGGTGAGGAGAGAGGGAGAGGAGGGAGGATCTGGATCACATTCTGACTCAGAGGGGGAGGAAGGGGTGAGGAGAGAGGGAGAGGAGAGGAGGGAGGATCACATTCTGACTCAGAGGGGGAGGAAGGGGTGAGGAGAGAGGGAGAGGAGGGAGGATCACATTCTGACTCAGAGGGGGAGGAAGGGGTGAGGAGAGAGGGAGAGGAGGGAGGATCTGGGTCACATTCTGACTCAGAGGGAGGAGGAAGGGGTGAGGAGAGAGGGAGAGGAGGGAGGGTCACATTCTGACTCAGAGGGGGGAGGAAGGGGTGAGGAGAGAGGGAGAGGAGGGAGGGTCACATTCTGACTCAGAGGGGGAGGAAGGGGTGAGGAGAGAGGGAGAGGAGGGAGGGTCACATTCTGACTCAGAGGGGGAGGAAGGGGTGAGGAGAGAGGGAGAGGAGAGGAGGGAGGGTCACATTCTGACTCAGAGGGGGAGGAAGGGGTGAGGAGAGAGGGAGAGGAGGGAGGGTCACATTCTGACTCAGAGGGGGAGGAAGGGGTGAGGAGAGAGGGAGAGGAGGGAGGATCTGGGTCACATTCTGACTCAGAGGGGGAGGAAGGGGTGAGAAGAGAGGGAGAGGAGGGAGGGTCACATTCTGACTCAGAGGGGGAGGAAGGGGTGAGGAGAGAGGGAGAGGAGGGAGGGTCACATTCTGACTCAGAGGGGGAGGAATGGGTGAGAAGAGAGGGAGAGGAGGGAGGGTCACATTCTGACTCAGAGGGGGGAGGAAGGGGTGAGGAGAGAGGGAGAGGAGGGAGGATCTGGGTCACATTCTGACTCAGAGGGGGGAGGAAGGGGTGAGGAGAGGGGGAGAGGAGAGAGAAGGGGGGGAAAGAGGAGTGATGGAGACAGAATGGGGGCAAATGGCACTCCATAGGGCTCTGGTCTATAGTAGTCCACTCCATAGGGCTCTGGTCTATAGTAGTCCACTCCATAGGGCTCTGGTCTATAGTAGTCCACTCCACAGGGCTCTGGTCTATAGTAGTCCACTCCATAGGGCTCTGGTCTATAGTAGTCCACTCCATAGGGCTCTGGTCTATAGTAGTCCACTCCACAGGGCTCTGGTCTATAGTAGTCCACTCCATAGGGCTCTGGTCTATAGTAGTCCACTCCATAGGGCTCTGGTCTATAGTAGTCCACTCCATAGGGCTCTGGTCTATAGTAGTCCACTCCATAGGGCTCTGATCTATAGTAGTCCACTCCATAGAGCTCTGGTCTATAGTAGTGCACTCCATAGGGCTCTGGTCTATAGTAGTCCACTCCATAGGGCTCTGATCTATAGTAGTGCACTCCATAGGGCTCTGGTCTATAGTAGTGCACTTCATAGGGAATAGAGTTTCATTTGGGACGTGGTCTGTCTAACAGGAGAGGAACAGGATGGGAACTAGAGAGGAACAGGTTGGGAACTAGAGAGGAACAGGTTGGGAACTAGAGAGGAACAGGATGTGACCTAGAGAGGAACAGTTTGGGAACTAGAGAGGAACAGGATGTGACCTAGAGAGGAACAGGATGTGACCTAGAGAGGAACAGGTTGGGAACTAGAGAGGAACCAGACAGGAGCATCAACATGTCCAAGCAACGGTTTTTAAGGTGAAGGGTTAAATGTTGGGACGGACTCCGGGTGAGGGATTAGAGCTGGGCTGGGGGAAAGAGCTCCCAGGTGTGGTCTGTTATTGGTGGGGAGTGAGGGGTGTGGTCTGTTATTGGTGGGGAGTGAGGGGTGAGTTTAGGTTCCTATGTGAGATGTCTCTGTGTCAGGGTAGGGACAGTGGGGCAGTGAGATAATGAGGCTAAGGGCAGTGGGGCAGTGGGATAATGAGGCTAAGGGCAGTGGGGCAGTGAGATAATGAGGCTAAGGGCAGTGGGGCAGTGAGATAATGAGGCTAAGGGCAGTGAGATAATGAGATAGTGAGATAATAAGGCTAAGGGCAGTGGGATAATGAGGATAACGGCAGTGGGGCAGTGGGATAATGAGGCTAAGGACAGCGGGATAATGAGGTTAAGGGCAGTGGGATAATGAGGATAAGGGCAGTGGGATAATGAGGTTAAGGGCAGTGGGATAACGAGGTTAAGGGCAGTGGGATAATGAGGTTAATGGCAGTGGGATAATGAGGTTAATTGCAGTGGGATAATGAGGTTAAGGGCAGTGGGATAATGAGGTTAATGGCAGTGGGATAATGAGGTTAATTGCAGTGGGATAATGAGGTTAAGGGCAGTGGGGCAGTGGGATAATGAGGCTAACGGCAGTGTGATAATGAGGTTAATGGCAGTGGGATAATGAGGTTAACGGCAGTGGGGCAGTGGGATAATGAGGATAAGGGCAGTGGGATAATGAGGTTAAGGACAGTGGGATAATGAGGTTAAGGGCAGTGGGATAATGAGGTTAAGGGCAGTGGGATAATGGGGTTAACGGCAGTGGGGCAGTGGGATAATGAGGTTAAGGGCAGTGGGATAATGAGGATAACGGCAGTGGGATAATGAGGTTAAGGGCAGGGGGCAGTGGGATAATGAGGTTAAGGGCAGTGGGATAATGAGGTTAACGGCAGGGGGCAGTGGGATAATGAGGTTAAGGGCAGTGGGATAATGAGTTTAAGGGCAGTGGGCAGTGGGATAATGAGGTTAAGGGCAGTGGGATAATGAGGCTAAGGGCAGTGGGATAATGAGGTTAAGGGCAGTGGGATAATGAGGTTAAGGGCAGTGGGATAATGAGGATAACGGCAGGGGGCAGTGGGATAATGAGGTTAAGGGCAGTGGGATAATGAGGCTAAGGGCAGAGGGCAGTGGGATAATGAGGTTAAGGGCAGAGGGGCAGTGGGTTGTAGGGTCTAGGGAGTTTCTATGTGACTAATGTAGAGGTGTATCTGTGTCTGAGTAAAGACACGGTGAGGTTGGTTTTAGGGTTGGGGGCATTAGGGTTCTATAGGGGTTCAGGTCTGGATGCTTCCTGTGTGACTCACTAATGTAGAGGTGTCTCTGTGTCTGCCAGCAGTCCTGAAGGTCGTGGACGAACGGGTGACGCACCTGACGCTGAGGACAAAGGTCACAGGTCAGCCTAAGAGTAATCTCGGTGAAGTAAAATTCTCGCGAAAGTTTGTTTCCTGTTTTACTTCTGGGGGGAAATGTTGCTAACAATTGTGATTACCGTTGTGCGAAGGAAGGAAGCAAAGTTTCCCTCTCAAAAGGAAAGTCTTGGTCAAAAGTGATCCTTCCGCTAATTTCACCCATTTATCATGAACAACACCTCTACTGTGTTTATTATGAACAACACCTCTACTGTGTTTATCATTAACAACACCTCTACTGTGTTTATTATGAACAACACCTCTACTGTGTTTACCATTAACAACACCTCTACTGTGTTTACCATTAACAACACCTCTACTGTGTTTACCATTAACAACACCTCTACTGTGTTTACCATCACCTCTACTGTGTTTATTATGAACAACACCTCTACTGTGTTTATTATGAACAACACCTCTACTGTGTTTATTATGAACAACACCTCTACTGTGTTTATTATGAACAACACCTCTACTGTGTTTATCATGAACAACACCTCTACTGTGTTTATCATTAACAACACCTCTACTGTGTTTATTATGAACAACACCTCTACTGTGTTTATTATGAACAACACCTCTACTGTGTTTATCATGAACAAAAAGCAAAAAAATATCAGGAATTTTTAAGATGCTTGTCACGTTCTGACCTTAGTTCCTTTATTTTGTCTTTGTGTTAGTTGGTTGGGGCGGCAGTCTATGTTCATTTTTCTAGGTTGTGTTTATGTGTTCGGCTGGGTATGGTTCCCAATCAGGGACAGCTGTCTATCGTTGTCTCTGATTGGGAACCATACTTAGGTAGCCTTTTTCCCCACCTGTATTTGTGGGTGAATGTTTTCTGTTTAGTTTCATTCTCCGTTGTTACTTTGTTTAGTGTTCTGTTGAATAAATGAACATGGACACGTACCACGCTGCATATTGGTCCGATCTCTCCTACTCCTCCTCGGACGAGGACGACGAATGTTACAACGCAGCCATTTGACTTTGTGGCTGTGGAATCTAGTAGAAAGCGTTTATCATCCACACACGGGGTTGAAATCACCGCCCCAGTTTAAGCACCTCCTTTCACCAATCCTGACTCGTCCAAATAATCAATGACGAAAACCCGAAACCAACTGATAAAGCTCGTAATCACGTACTGCTACTTGAGCCTTGACAGGTCGAGGTACTTTGTACATGTAGGTAGGGGTAAAGTGACTATGTATAGATAATAAACAGCGAGTATCAGCACTATAACAGAGTGTATAGCTAGTAACGACCCACAACCCTGTCTAAACCACTATAACAGAGTGTATAGCTAGTCACGACTAATGACCCTGTCTAAACCACTATAACAGAGTGTATAGCTAGTAACGACCCACAACCCTGTCTAAACCACTATAACAGTGTGTATAGCTAGTAACGACCCACAACCCTGTCTAAACCACTATAACAGTGTGTATAGCTAGTAACAACCCTGTCTAAACCTCTATAACAGAGTGTATAGCTAGTCACAACCCTGTCTAAACCTCTATAACAGAGTGTATAGCTAGTCACAACCCTGTCTAAACCACTATAACAGAGTGTATAGCTAGTAACGACCCTGTCTAAACCACTATAACAGTGTGTATAGCTAGTAACAACCCTGTCTAAACCTCTATAACAGAGTGTATAGCTAGTCACAACCCTGTCTAAACCTCTATAACAGAGTGTATAGCTAGTCACAACCCTGTCTAAACCACTATAACAGAGTGTATAGCTAGTAACAACCCTGTCTAAACCACTATAACAGAGTGTATAGCTAGTAACAACCCTGTCTAAACCTCTATAACAGAGTGTATAGCTAGTAACAACCCTGTCTAAACCACTATAACAGAGTGTATAGCTAGTCACAACCCACAACCCTGTCTAAACCACTATAACAGTGTGTATAACTAGTAACGGCTAGTGCAACAAGTACAGACAGCACTCTACAACACATATACAGCATCCGTCTGACCCACCTGTAGAGCATGACCTCTCTCTCTCTCTCTCTCTGACCCACCTGTAGAGCATGACCTCTCTCTCTCTCTCTCTGACCCACCTGTAGAGCGCGACCTCTCTCTCTCTGACCCACCTGTACAGTACGACCTCTCTCTCTCTGACCCACCTGTAGAGCGCGACCTCTCTCTCTCTGACCCACCTATACAGCACGTCCTCTCTCTCTCTCTCTCTCTCTCTCTGACCCACCCGTACAGTACGACCTCTCTCTCTCTGACCCACCTGTACAGCACGTCCTCTCTCTCTCTGACCCACCTGTAGAGCACGACCTCTCTCTCTCTGACCCACCTGTAGAGCATGACCTCTCTCTCTCTCTGACCCACCTGTACAGCACAACCTCTCTCTCTCTCTGACCCACCTGTAGAGCACGACCTCTCTCTCTCTCTCTCTGACCCACCTGTACAGCACAACCTCTCTCTCTCTCTCTGACCCACCTGTAGAGCACGACCTCTCTCTCTCTCTCTCTGACCCACCTGTACAGCACAACCTCTCTCTCTCTCTCTCTCTCTCTCTGACCCACCTGTAGAGCACGACCTCTCTCTCTCTCTGACCCACCTGTAGAGCACAACCTCTCTCTCTCTCTCTCTCTCTCTCTCTGACCCACCTGTAGAGCACGACCTCTCTCTCTCTCTGACCCACCTGTAGAGCACGACCACTCTCTCTCTGACCCAACTGTAGAGCACGACCCCTCTCTCACCTGTACTATAACTTCTTCTTTAGACTGTTCCAGAACGCCCAGCCTCAGGATCTCTGACTTAGGGATTACCTGAGAACACACACACACACACACACACACACACACACACACACACACACACACACACACACACACACACAGATGATGTGAGCATGGGATGACATTAACATGTAGTACACAGCAATACTTCTCATAGACAGTCCAGTTATCTGCCATTCAGCTAGTTTATATATATACAAAAGTATGTGGACACCCCTTAAAATTAGTGGATTCTGCTATTTCAGCAACACCTGTTGCTGACAGGTGTATAAAATCGAGCACACATCCATGCAATCTCCGTAGACAAACATTGGCAGTAGAATGGCCTTATTGAAGAGCTCAGTGACTTTCAACGAGGCACCAGCATAGGATGCCACCTTAGTCTGATGGACTAATTGGGGTTTGGCAGATGCCAGGAGAACGCTACCTGCCCCAATTCATAGTGCCAACTGTAAAGTTTGGTGGAGAAGGAATAATGGTCTGGGGCTGTTTTTCATGGTTCAGGCCTCTTAGTTCCAGTGAAGGGAAATCTTAACACTACAGCATACAATTACTATTTTAGACTATTTTGTGCTTCCAACTTTGTGGCAACAGTTTGGGGAAGGCCCTTTCCTGTTTCAGCATGACAAAGAAAGTTCAAACCCCAGAGCTGACAAGGTACAAATCTGTCGTTCTGCCCCTGAACAGGCAGTTAACCCACTGTTCCTAGGCCGTCATTGAAAATAAGAATTTGTTCTTAACTGACTTGCCTAGTTAAATAAAGGTAAAATAAAAAAATATAGAAATGATTTGTCGAGATCGGTGTGGAAGAACTTGACTGGCCTGCACAGAGCCCTGACCTCAACCCCATCAAACACCTTTGGGATGAATTTGAACGCTGACTGCGAGCCAGTCCTAATCGCCCGACCTCACTAATGCTCTTCTGGATGAATGGACGCAAATCCCGACAGCAATGTTCCAACATCTAGTGGAAAGCCTTCCCAGAAGAGTGGAGGCTGTTATAGCAGCAATGTTCCAACATCTAGTGGAAAGCCTTCCCAGAAGAGTGGAGGCTGTTATAGCAGCAATGTTCCAACATCTAGTGGAAAGCCTTCCCAGAAGAGTTGAGGCTGTTATAGCAGCAATGTTCCAACATCTAGTGGAAAGCCTTCCCAGAAGAGTGGAGGCTGTTATAGCAGCAATGTTCCAACATCTAGTGGAAAGCCTTCCCAGAAGAGTGGAGGCTGTTATAGCAGCAATGTTCCAACATCTAGTGGAAAGCCTTCCCAGAAGAGTGGAGGCTGTTATAGCAGCAAAAGGGAGGGACCAACTCCACATTAAGGCCCATGATTTTGGAATTAGATTTTTGATGAACAGGTGTTCACATACTTTTGGTCTGTAATGTATATGATATGCATGTGAGTGTAAAGTGCTATTGGAGGGTTACCTTGACGGCGTAGGTTTTCTGCTTGGCCTTGTCCTTCACCTTCAGAATGGGACCAAAGGATCCTTTGGCGATATATCCCAACACCTGGAACAAGAGAGAGGAGGTGGGAAGAGTCTCCATAACCCTACAGTGTCTAGGGTCTGGTTTCAACACAGAGAAATAGTAATGGCCTCTGTTTTGGAGGGACTCAAAAAACTCATGGGTTCATGGGGATTTTGGGGGGGTTTCTGGGTAAAGGCCCGAAAATAAGGTCTGTGGTAAACACAGTCTTAGGAGATCTTATACGTTTTGTTCTAATGAGAAATTCACTGTTTGTGAATTTTGAAGCATTTATGTTCTCAAAACGAGTAAAAATCTACCGATGTGCTAACAACAGTTACACGACACCTCAGTTTGCCTTTGATGTCACCAACACAACGAGTGAAGCTGTCAACGCTTGGCCTTAGTTTACAATCCAAACGACTGTGAGCCTGGACCAAAACAACACAGTGTTGACTAACACCGTTCCACAATGGCAACTAATGGGACTGTAGATACTCTAAAAGGGACTGTAGATACTCTAATGGGACTGTAGAGACTGTTGGCATTAATATCCGTACACAATGACAACTAATGGGACTGTAGAGACTGTTGGCATTAATATCCGTACACAATGACAACTAATGGGACTGTAGAGACTGTTGGCATTAATATCCGTACACAATGACAACTAATGGGACTGTAGAGACTGTTTGCATTAATATCCGTACACAATGACAACTAATGGGACTGTAGAGACTGTTGGCATTAATACTCAGGCTGTAATGAAAACTAATGGGACTGTAGATACTCTAATGGGACTGTAGATACTCTAATGGGACTGTAGATACTCTAATGGGACTGTAGATACTCTAATGGGACTGTAGATACTCGAATGAGACTGTAGATACTCTAATGGGACTGTAGATACTCTAATGAGACTGTAGATACTCTAATGGGACTGTAGATACTCTAATGGGACTGTAGATACTCTAATGGGACTGTAGATACTCTAATGGGACTGTAGAGACTCGAATGGGACTGTAGAGACTGTGTTAGCATTAATATCCAGGCTGTAATGAAAACTAATGGGACTGTAGAGACTGTTGGCATTAATACTCGGGCTGTAATGAAAACTAATGGGACTGTAGAGACTGTTGACATTAATACTCAGGCTGTAATGAAAACTAATGGGACTGTAGAGACTCTAATGGGACTGTAGAGACTGTGTTGGCATTAATACTCAGGCTGTAATGAAAACTAATGGGACTGTAGAGACTGTTGACATTAATACTCAGGCTGTAATGAAAACTAATGGGACTGTAGAGACTGTTGGCATTAATACTCGGGCTGTAATGAAAACTAATGGGACTGTAGAGACTGTTGACATTAATACTCGGGCTGTAATGAAAACTAATGGGACTGTAGAGACTGTTGGCATTAATACTCGGGGTGTAAACTATGTTTCTATTCAAGCGTTGATTGACATGGTAATAGACCAATAATATTGTTGAAAAGTTGGAAAAAACTGACCCCTCTGATGCTGCACGTTACATTGTGACGTGTCACGACGGCGCTAAAATAAGGTGAAGCGTACGGAAACACCGCGATGTTCGGAAGTTCGTTAGCTGTCATTACCATCGTGTCATTTTGTGTTCGAGCGTGTAAGCAGAAAGCTAACGAACAGGACTAGCGTAGCTAGTTTGCGCGGTCGGCGTAGCGACGCGAAGATGTTGCAACTCGTGGTAGTTCCATCCTCGGACAGTCAACTGACTTATTTACAATCCATTAAGGTCATGTTAAAGGAAAGAGTGTTGACTGTTATTTAGTTTTTGTACATCTCTGAGTGATGTTCTGTCCATCCTCAGGGTCGTCTCGTGTTTTCACCTGAGCTCTTGCCGTTCAGGCAGGCAGAAATGTACGACGTAGAACTGTGTGGTAAAGTCTCTCTCGCTACACTGGCAGTTCGTAGAAATACAACTCGTAGATGGTGACATGTCAGATTACAATACTGGCTGATGTCGTAACGCGGGAGGTTATCTTCTCTCTCCATATTTCTACCTCAATAAATGTGTAATTTAACAGAGGGTCCACCACATGTTCTCCTATTTGCCTGTTCATTCCAGGGTTGCATTGTGCTGCCCAGTGGCTCCACCCTCGCCAGGACGGGCTAATGGCTGTGGCTGTTTCCTAACAGAGGTCCTAATCCAAAGGCAGCTGCCGACCTGGCAACATCACGTGATAACGCATTCCATCGAGCACGTCTGTTACCACTCTAGCCACCAAAGCAGCGTGAGCAACTAGTGCTGGGGTATTCAGTGTTCAACTGACACGAATAACAAGTAACAGAATGGATCTCCTCACCACCTGTTCATGAATGAACCAGAAGTATAATCCTCCTCTTTAGCTAAATAATCTATTTTACTGACTGTTTAAGAATGATTAATAGCCATAATAGTGGTGTTTTACTGTGAAGATAATACTGCATTAGGACGGCTTGTGATTCATTCATACAACGATCACACCCGTGCATATTACTACATAACAATGACGTTCAAGATATCATGGTTTTATAATTAAGCAATAAGGCCAGAGGAGGTGTGGTATATGGCCAATATACCACGGCTAAGGTCTGTTTTTAGGCACAACGCCCAGGGCATTAGATGGATGAACTGTAGTCACTAGATGCCCAAGCCATCTAACCAAATCCCAAGATACTTATAGGAGGTCACCCTATCAATTTGCTGGTGTAACGCTCGTCTGAAGAAGAGGGTGTAACGCGTCTGAAGAAGAGGGTGTAACGCTCGTCTGAAGAAGAGGGTGTAACGCTCGTCTGAAGAAGAGGGTGTAACGCTCGTCTGAAGAAGAGGGTGTAACGCTCGTCTGAGGAAGAGGGTGTAACGCTCGTCTGAAGAAGAGGGTGTAACGCTCGTCTGAAGAAGAGGGTGTAACGCTCGTCTGAAGAAGAGGGTGTAACGCTCGTCTGAGGAAGAGGGTGTAACGCTCGTCTGAGGAAGAGGGTGTAACGCTCGTCTGAAGAAGAGGGTGTAACGCTCGTCTGAAGAAGAGGACCGCAGCGCAGCGTGGTACGTGTTCATGATTATTTATAAAAACTGAACACTGAAACAAAACAACAAAGTGGAACAAAACAGAACAGTTCTGTCTGGTGCAGAAACACAAAACACAAAACACCCACAAACCACAGGTGGGAAAAAGCTGCCTAATTATGATTCTTAATCAGAGACAATGATAGACAGAAAACATAGAAATAAAGAAACTAGAATGCCCACCCTAATCACACCCTGGCCTAACCAAAATAGAGAATAAAAGCCTCTCTATGGCCAGGGCGTGACAGCTGGCCATTTATAGTTCAAATCTGCAATTGACTCCATCTGTCAATAATTGTGTCATCGGCATACAGATGGAAATTTGCAGAGTCGACAGTCTTCCCTTTATCATTCATTTACAGTGTAAAAAGGATTGGACCTAAAATGGAGCCCTGGGGAACTCCTTTTGTAAGCCTTGTAGTAAACTCCTGAGCTACACACTGTGTTCTGTCAGAAAGGTAGTTCTGGAACCAATCCAACCCATTAACACTTAAACCAACCTTTTTTAGTCTATACAACAGCAGGGCGTGGTCAACAGTGTTGAAGGCCAACAACAGGGCATGGTCAACAGCAGAGCATGGTCAACAGTGTTGAAGGCCAACAACAGGGCATGGTCAACAGTGTTGAAGGCCAAAAACAGGGCATGGTCAACAGTGTCCAAGGTCAACAGCAGGGTATGGTCAACAGTGTTGAAGACCAACAGCAGGGTATGGTCAACAGTGTCCAAGGCCAACATCAGGGTATGGTCAACAGTGTTGAAGGCCAACAGCAGGGTATGGTCGACAGTGTCCAAGGCCAACAGCAGGGTATGGTCAACAGTGTTGAAGGCCAACAGCAGGGCATGGTCAACAGTATTGAAGGCCAACAGCAGGGCATGGTCAACAGTGTTGAAGGCCAATAGCAGGGCATGGTTAACAGCAGGGCATGGTCAACAGTGTCCAAGGCCAACAACAGGGCATGGTCGACATTGTGGAAGGCCAACAGCAGGGCATGGTCAAAAGTGTCCAAGGCCAACAGCAGGGCATGGTCAACAGTGTCCAAGGCCAACAGTAGGGCGTGGTCAACAGTGTCCAAGGTCAACAGCAGGGAGTGGTCAAAAGTGTCCACGGCCAACAGCAGGGCATGGTCAACAGTGTTGAAGGCCAACAGCAGGGTGTGGTCGACAGTGTTGAAGGCCAACAGCAGGGTGTGGTCAACAGCAGAGCATGGTCAACATTGTCTATGGTCAACAGCAGGGTGTGGTCAACAGTGTCCAAGGCCAACAGCAGGGCGTAGTCAACAGTGTCCACGGCCAACAGCAGGGCATGGTCAACAGTGTTGAAGGCCAACAGCAGGGCGTGGTCGACAGTGTTGAAGACCAACAGCAGGGCATGGTCAACAGCGTCCAAGGCCAACAGCAGGGCAGCTTCGACAGTGTTGAAGGCCAACAGCAGGGCATGGTCAACAGTGTCCAAGGCCCAACAGCAGGGTGTGGTCGACAGTGTTGAAGACCAACAGCAGGGCATGGTCAACAGTGTCCAAGGCCCAACAGCAGGGTGTGGTCGACAGCAGGACATGGTCAACAGTGTTGAAGGCCAACAGCAGGGCATGGTCAACAGTGTTGAAGGCCAACAGCAGGGTGTGGTCAACAGCAGGGCATGGTCAACAGTGTCCATGGACAACAGCAGGGCGTAGTCAACAGTGTCCACGGCCAACAGCAGGGCGTAGTCAACAGTGTCCACGGCCAACAGCAGGGCATGGTCAACAGTGTTGAAGGCCAACAGCAGGGTGTGGTCGACAGTGTTGAAGGCCAACAGCAGGGTGTGGTCAACAGCAGTGCATGGTCAACATTGTCTATGGTCAACAGCAGGGTGTGGTCAACAGTGTCCAAGGCCAACAGCAGGGCGTAGTCAACAGTGTCCACGGCCAACAGCAGGGCATGGTCAACAGTGTTGAAGGCCAACAGCAGGGTGTGGTCGACAGTGTTGAAGACCAACAGCAGGGCATGGTCAACAGTGTCCAAGGCCCAACAGCAGGGCATGGTCAACAGCGTCCAAGGCCAACAGCAGGGCAGCTTCGACAGTGTTGAAGGCCAACAGCAGGGCATGGTCAACAGTGTCCAAGGCCCAACAGCAGGGTGTGGTCGACAGTGTTGAAGACCAACAGCAGGGCATGGTCAACAGTGTCCAAGGCCCAACAGCAGGGTGTGGTCGACAGCAGGACATGGTCAACAGTGTTGAAGGCCAACAGCAGGGCATGGTCAACAGTGTTGAAGGCCAACAGCAGATATGGGCAACAGTGTCCAAGGCCAACAGCAGGGTGTGGTCAACAGTGTTGAAGGCCAACAGCAGGGTGTGGTCAACAGCAGGGCATGGTCAACAGTGTCCATGGACAACAGCAGGGCGTGGTCAACAGTGTCCAAGGCCAACAGCAGGTATGGTCAACAGTGTCCAAGGCCAACAGCAGGGTGTGGTCAACAATGTCCAAGGCCAACAGCAGGGTGTGGTCAACAGTGTCCATGGACAACAGCAGGGCATGGTCAACAGTGTCCAAGGCCAACAGCAGTGTGTGGTCAACAATGTCCAAGGCCAACAGCAGGGTGTGGTCAACAATGTCCAAGGCCAACAGCAGGGCATGGTCAACAGTGTCCATGGACAACAGCAGGGCGTAGTCAACAGTGTCCACGGCCAACAGCAGGGCATGGTCAACAGTGTCCAAGGCCAACAGCAGGGTGTGGTCAACAGTGTCCAAGGCCAACAGCAGGGCGTAGTCAACAGTGTCCACGGCCAACAGCAGGGCATGGTCAACAGTGTTGAAGGCCAACAGCAGGGTGTGGTCGACAGTGTTGAAGGCCAACAGCAGGGTGTGGTCAACAGCAGGGCATGGTCAACATTGTCTATGGTCAACAGCAGGGTGTGGTCAACAGTGTCCAAGGCCAACAGCAGGGCGTAGTCAACAGTGTCCACGGCCAACAGCAGGGCATGGTCAACAGTGTTGAAGGCCAACAGCAGGGTGTGGTCGACAGTGTTGAAGACCAACAGCAGGGCATGGTCAACAGTGTCCAAGGCCCAACAGCAGGGCATGGTCAACAGCGTCCAAGGCCAACAGCAGGGCAGCTTCGACAGTGTTGAAGGCCAACAGCAGGGCATGGTCAACAGTGTCCAAGGCCCAACAGCAGGGTGTGGTCGACAGTGTTGAAGACCAACAGCAGGGCATGGTCAACAGTGTCCAAGGCCCAACAGCAGGGTGTGGTCGACAGCAGGACATGGTCAACAGTGTTGAAGGCCAACAGCAGGGCATGGTCAACAGTGTTGAAGGCCAACAGCAGATATGGGCAACAGTGTCCAAGGCCAACAGCAGGGTGTGGTCAACAGTGTTGAAGGCCAACAGCAGGGTGTGGTCAACAGCAGGGCATGGTCAACAGTGTTGAAGGCCAACAGCAGGGCATGGTCAACAGTGTTGAAGGCCAACAGCAGGGTGTGGTCAACAGCAGGGCATGGTCAACAGTGTCCATGGACAACAGCAGGGCGTGGTCAACAGTGTCCAAGGCCAACAGCAGGTATGGTCAACAGTGTCCAAGGCCAACAGCAGGTATGGTCAACAATGTCCAAGGCCAACAGCAGGGTGTGGTCAACAATGTCCAAGGCCAACAGCAGGGCATGGTCAACAGTGTCCAAGGCCAACAGCAGGTATGGTCAACAGTGTCCAAGGCCAACAGCAGGGTGTGGTCAACAATGTCCAAGGCCAACAGCAGGGTGTGGTCAACAGTGTCCATGGACAACAGCAGGGTGTGGTCAACAGTGTCCAAGGCCAACAGCAGGGCATGGTCAACAGTGTCCAAGGCCAACAGCAGGTATGGTCAACAGTGTCCAAGGCCAACAGCAGGGTGTGGTCAACAATGTCCAAGGCCAACAGCAGGGTGTGGTCAACAATGTCCAAGGCCAACAGCAGGGTGTGGTCAACAATGTCCAAGGCCAACAGCAGGGCATGGTCAACAGTGTCCAAGGCCAACAGCAGGGTGTGGTCAACAGTGTCCAAGGCCAACAGCAGGGCGTAGTCAACAGTGTCCACGGCCAACAGCAGGGCATGGTCAACAGTGTTGAAGGCCAACAGCAGGGTGTGGTCGACAGTGTTGAAGGCCAACAGCAGGGTGTGGTCAACAGCAGGGCATGGTCAACATTGTCTATGGTCAACAGCAGGGTGTGGTCAACAGTGTCCAAGGCCAACAGCAGGGCGTAGTCAACAGTGTCCACGGCCAACAGCAGGGCATGGTCAACAGTGTTGAAGGCCAACAGCAGGGTGTGGTCGACAGTGTTGAAGACCAACAGCAGGGCATGGTCAACAGTGTCCAAGGCCCAACAGCAGGGCATGGTCAACAGCGTCCAAGGCCAACAGCAGGGCAGCTTCGACAGTGTTGAAGGCCAACAGCAGGGCATGGTCAACAGTGTCCAAGGCCCAACAGCAGGGTGTGGTCGACAGTGTTGAAGACCAACAGCAGGGCATGGTCAACAGTGTCCAAGGCCCAACAGCAGGGTGTGGTCGACAGCAGGACATGGTCAACAGTGTTGAAGGCCAACAGCAGGGCATGGTCAACAGTGTTGAAGGCCAACAGCAGATATGGGCAACAGTGTCCAAGGCCAACAGCAGGGTGTGGTCAACAGTGTTGAAGGCCAACAGCAGGGTGTGGTCAACAGCAGGGCATGGTCAACAGTGTTGAAGGCCAACAGCAGGGCATGGTCAACAGTGTTGAAGGCCAACAGCAGGGTGTGGTCAACAGCAGGGCATGGTCAACAGTGTCCATGGACAACAGCAGGGCGTGGTCAACAGTGTCCAAGGCCAACAGCAGGTATGGTCAACAGTGTCCAAGGCCAACAGCAGGGTGTGGTCAACAATGTCCAAGGCCAACAGCAGGGTGTGGTCAACAGTGTCCATGGACAACAGCAGGGCATGGTCAACAGTGTCCAAGGCCAACAGCAGTGTGTGGTCAACAATGTCCAAGGCCAACAGCAGGGTGTGGTCAACAATGTCCAAGGCCAACAGCAGGGCATGGTCAACAGTGTCCAAGGCCAACAGCAGGTATGGTCAACAGTGTCCAAGGCCAACAGCAGGGTGTGGTCAACAATGTCCAAGGCCAACAGCAGGGTGTGGTCAACAGTGTCCATGGACAACAGCAGGGCATGGTCAACAGTGTCCAAGGCCAACAGCAGTGTGTGGTCAACAATGTCCAAGGCCAACAGCAGGGTGTGGTCAACAATGTCCAAGGCCAACAGCAGGGCATGGTCAACAGTGTTGAAGGCCAACAGCAGGGTGTGGTCGACAGTGTTGAAGACCAACAGCAGGGCATGGTCAACAGTGTCCAAGGCCCAACAGCAGGGCATGGTCAACAGCGTCCAAGGCCAACAGCAGGGCAGCTTCGACAGTGTTGAAGGCCAACAGCAGGGCATGGTCAACAGTGTCCAAGGCCCAACAGCAGGGTGTGGTCGACAGTGTTGAAGACCAACAGCAGGGCATGGTCAACAGTGTCCAAGGCCCAACAGCAGGGTGTGGTCGACAGCAGGACATGGTCAACAGTGTTGAAGGCCAACAGCAGGGCATGGTCAACAGTGTTGAAGGCCAACAGCAGATATGGGCAACAGTGTCCAAGGCCAACAGCAGGGTGTGGTCAACAGTGTTGAAGGCCAACAGCAGGTGTGGTCAACAGGGCATGGTCAACAGTGTTGAAGGCCAACAGCAGGGCATGGTCAACAGTGTTGAAGGCCAACAGCAGGGTGTGGTCAACAGCAGGGCATGGTCAACAGTGTCCATGGACAACAGCAGGGCGTGGTCAACAGTGTCCAAGGCCAACAGCAGGTATGGTCAACAGTGTCCAAGGCCAACAGCAGGGTGTGGTCAACAATGTCCAAGGCCAACAGCAGGGTGTGGTCAACAGTGTCCATGGACAACAGCAGGGCATGGTCAACAGTGTCCAAGGCCAACAGCAGTGTGTGGTCAACAATGTCCAAGGCCAACAGCAGGGTGTGGTCAACAATGTCCAAGGCCAACAGCAGGGCATGGTCAACAGTGTCCAAGGCCAACAGCAGGTATGGTCAACAGTGTCCAAGGCCAACAGCAGGGTGTGGTCAACAATGTCCAAGGCCAACAGCAGGGTGTGGTCAACAGTGTCCATGGACAACAGCAGGGCATGGTCAACAGTGTCCAAGGCCAACAGCAGTGTGTGGTCAACAATGTCCAAGGCCAACAGCAGGGTGTGGTCAACAATGTCCAAGGCCAACAGCAGGGCATGGTCAACAGTGTTCCCATCATTACGCTCACCTGTTCCCCATCATTACGCACACCTGTTCCCATCATTACGCACACCTGGTCATCATTATCTCCTTGATTACTCCCCCTTTATTTAGCCCTCAGTTGACATCAGTCATTAGGTGGTATTGTTCTCTCTCACGTTCAGTACGCTTCTCCTGTTTGTTCATTTGTATCGGACCCTTCTGCACCTGCTTCCTGATGGATATGTTACAATATGAGTGAGGATCAGCAATGATCTCTGCACCCTTTTTTGTTTAAATAAGGGTTTAATTGATCCGGACCAGCTGCTTTCTTTATATCAATAGATTTGAGTGCCTTTACAACTTCTGAAAACTCAATCTCTGTAAAAGGAAATAGATGAACCGTAGACCAGCACGCGGCAATTTCATTCACAGACTCATTCGAGATGTTAGAATTGAGTTCATTGCCAAATAAATGCCCAGCTTTAACAAAATCCTCATTAAACATGTCAAGCACTTTATTATTGTCTGCCACATCCATTGAATCTGAGGACAATTTTAGCAGGAGACCAGTTTGTGTTCGCATTCATGGATTTAATGGTTTTCAATCATTTCGTGGGGGTTATTGAGGTTTGCCTTGGTAGATTCATAATAGAAGCTTTTTTACATTTCCGTATCTCAGTACCCTGAATAACTGGGAATTACCCACGTTCATCTGTACAAACAATCCCAGAACAGCAGCAAAGTACCTTGTGAAGATCCATATCTCAGTACCCTGAATAACTGCCATTCAGCCTGGGAATGACCCTTTCTGGCTTTGGCACATTGTGTATTTCTGGATCAAATCAGATAATTCCCCTGTAAACCAGGGATTGTCTCTACCTCCTTACCCGGTACTTTTTGAGAGGGGCGTGTTTATCATAGATAGTGGAAAACATGGAATGAAAATAGGAGAACTCCTCTTCGATATCTGTAATAAGGGCCCTCCTCTCCCAGGTACATGTATAACGTTCATACAGGAGTGTCTTGTCACAGAACTGCCTAAAAGGTCGTTTGGCTGTGAACCGAGGCGGCACTTTGGGGATTTTAGTGTCTCTAATGCAAGCAGCTGCACAACGATCACTTAAATCATTAGAGAAAATACCAACGGCCGAGTCTATATGCTGTTATTTAGAATAACATCAATAAGTATTGATTTAGAGATGTCTTTGGGATTGAGTCTTGTGACTGCATTTATCATTTGTGTAAAAAGTCCTCTAATGGCCTAATGGCCTCTAAACAGTCCCCGTTTAAATCACCGATAAGTACCAACAATTCACTAGAATGAAAGCAAAACTAACACAAATATGCTGAGTCAAAAATGCCCTAAAAAAAACTGTTCAGCTGTAGCTGGTAGAAACCAAGCCCGAATGTTCCTGCCTTGGAATGACAGCGCGTTCAACAGCCGCTGCAGGAATGTGCCCAGTGTGTGGGTCTGGTCAATGTGCCCAACGTGAGGGTCTGGTCAATGTGCCCAGTGTGTGGGTCTGGTCAATGTGCCCAGTGTGTGGGTCTGGTCAATGTGCCCAGTGTGTGGGTCTGGTCAATGTGCCCAGTGTGTGGGTCTGGTCAATGTGCCCAGTGTGTGGGTCTGGTCAATGTGCCCAACGTGAGGGTCTGGTCAATGTGCCCAGTGTGTGGGTCTGGTCATTGTGCCCAGTGTGTGAGTCTGGTCAATGTGCCCAGTGTGTGGGTCTGGTCATTGTGCCCAGTGTGTGGGTCTGGTCAATGTGCCCAGTGTGTGGGTCTGGTCAATGTGCCCAGTGTGTGGGTCTGGTCAATGTGCCCAGTGTGTGGGTCTGGTCAATGTGCCCAGTGTGTGGGTCTGGTCAATGTGCCCAGTGTGTGGGTCTGGTCATTGTGCCCAGTGTGTGAGTCTGGTCAATGTGCCCAGTGTGTGGGTCTGGTCAATGTGCCCAGTGTGTGGGTCTGGTCATTGTGCCCAGTGTGTGGGTCTGGTCAATGTGCCCAGTGTGTGAGTCTGGTGAATGCGCCCAGTCGCCTTGCAGTAGGCTACCGCACAGTGAGGCAGCAACAGGCCCAACAAACCGGCCATTCACCGATGGCGAGTCCACCCAACGGGGGTATCCTGGGCTAGCAAACGCAACGCATCTAGACGTTATGTCACAGCGCAGATACCGAACTCCGGCTTCCACCACACAGCACAACAAGGCAGGAGAGGAGTCAGAAGACTCCAGTAGATCGACAGATTAAAAACCTGAACATGGAGAAGTATTCACGGCTAGTCGGCCCAATGTGTGTCTAGACAGTCAGTCACAGCGCAGATGTATCCTCTCTCGGTTTTCATGGAGGGCACCACTGTCTCCTTGCGTAGAAAACACGCTCTGATCTTGTAGTGTTTTACCTGGTGTTTAATGACACCACTCACAGCTTAATAACAGTTTTTCTAAGTAATAAAAACTTGTAACACTTGAAACAAACAACCCGCGTGCCACAACACGCTCAGCTGAGCTGCCCGGCCGCCATCTTGAAATAAGATAAAACAGCACAATGATTTTTATGATCTAAGCCAGCTATTCTCAAACTGGGGTGCAATCTCGTCGGGGGTACGCTCAATAAACATGTGATTTACCTTTTCAAACAGTCCATTTCGATTTTCCAACGGGGCTAGAGCCTAGTGGTTAGAGTCTAGTGGTTTGAGCCTAGTGGTTAGAGCCTAGTGGATAGAGTCTAGTGGTTAGAGCCTAGTGGTTAGAGTCTAGTGGTTAGAGCCTAGTGGTTAGAGCCTAGAGGTTAGAGCCTAGTGGTTAGAGTCTAGTGGTTAGAGCCTAGTGGTTAGAGCCTAGTGGATAGAGTCTAGTGGTTAGAGCCTAGTGGTTAGAGTCTAGTGGTTAGAGCCTAGTGGATAGAGTCTAGTGGTTAGAGTCTAGTGGTTTGAGTCTAGTGGTTAGAGTCTAGTGGTTAGCCTAGTGGGGCGGCAGGTAGTCTAGTGGTTAGAGCCTAATGGTTAGAGCCTAATGGTTAGAGCCTAGTGGTTAGAGCCTAGAGGTTAGAGCCTAGTGGTTAGAGTCTAGTGGTTAGAGTCTAGTGGTTAGAGCCTAGTGGATAGAGTCTAGTGGTTAGAGCCTAGTGATTAGAGTCTAGTGGTTAGAGTCTAGTGGTTAGAGTCTAGTGGATAGAGCCTAGTGGTTAGAGTCTAGTGGTTAGAGCCTAGTGGTTAGAGTCTAGTGGTTAGAGCCTAGTGATTAGAGTCTAGTGGTTAGAGTCTAGTGGTTAGAGTCTAGTGGATAGAGCCTAGTGGTTAGAGCCTAGAGGTTAGAGCCTAGTGGTTAGAGTCTAGTGGTTAGAGTCTAGTGGATAGAGCCTAGTGGTTAGAGCCTAGAGGTTAGAGCCTAGTGGTTAGAGTCTAGTGGTTAGAGTCTAGTGGATAGAGCCTAGTGGTTAGAGCCTAGTGGTTAGAGCCTAATGGTTAGAGCCTAGAGGTTAGAGCCTAGTGGTTAGAGCCTAATGGTTAGAGCCTAGAGGTTAGAGCCTAGTGGTTAGAGTCTAGTGGATAGAGCCTAGTGGTTAGAGCCTAGTGGTTAGAGCCTAGTGGTTAGAGCCTAGTGGATAGAGCCTAGTGGGTAGAGCCTAGTGGTTAGAGCCTAGTGGATAGAGCCTAGTGGTTAGAGTCTAGTGGTTAGAGCCTAGTGGTTAGAGCCTAGTGGATAGAGTCTAGTGGTTAGAGCCTAGTGGTTAGAGTCTAGTGGTTAGAGCTTAGTGGATAGAGTCTAGTGGGTAGAGCCTAGTGGTTAGAGCCTAGTGGATAGAGCCTAGTGGTTAGAGCCTAGTGGTTAG
>NC_088414.1:50065525-50075525 GCF_034236695.1 Oncorhynchus nerka
AGAGTCAGGACACCAGGGTTAACACCCCTACTCTGACCACAGAGAGTCAGGACACCCCTACTCTGACCACAGAGAGTCAGGACACCCCTACTCTGACCACAGAGAGTCAAGACACCAAGGTTAACACCTCTACTCTGACCACAGAGAGTCAGGACACCAGGGTTAACACCCCTACTCTGACCACAGAGAGTCAGGACACCAGGGTTAACACCCCTACTCTGACCACAGAGAGTCAGGACACCAGGGTTAACACCCCTACTCTGACCACAGAGAGTCAGGACACCCCTATTCTGACCACAGAGAGTCAGGACACCCATACTCTGACGACAGAGAGTCAGGACACCTCTACTCTGACCACAGAGAGTCAGGACACCCCTACTCTGACCACAGAGAGTCAGGACACCACTACTCTGACCACAGAGAGTCAGGACACCACTACTCTGACCACAGAGTCAGGACACCAGGGTTAACACCCCTACTCTGACCACAGAGAGTCAGGACACCAAGGTTAACACCCCTACTCTGACCACAGAGAGTCAGGACACCAGGGTTAACACCCCTACTCTGACCACAGAGAGTCAGGACACCAAGGTTAACACCCCTACTCTGACCACAGAGAGTCAGGACACCACTACTCTGACCACAGAGAGTCAGGACACCAGGGTTAACACCCCTACTCTGACCACAGAGAGTCAAGACACCCCTATTCTGACCACAGAGAGTCAGGACACCCCTATTCTGACCACAGAGAGTCAGGACACCCCTATTCTGACCACAGAGAGTCAGGACACCCCTACTCTGACCACAGAGTCAGGACACCAGGATTAACACCCCTATTCTGACCACAGAGAGTCAGGACAGCAGGGTTAACACCCCTACTCTGACCACAGAGAGTCAGGACACCACTACTCTGACCACAGAGAGTCAGGACACCAGGGTTAACACCCCTACTCTGACCACAGAGTCAGGACACCCCTACTCTGACCACAGAGAGTCAGGACACCACTACTCTGACCACAGAGAGTCAGGACACCACTACTCTGACCACAGAGTCAGGACACCAGGGTTAACACCCCTACTCTGACCACAGAGAGTCAGGACACCAAGGTTAACACCCCTACTCTGACCACAGAGAGTCAGGACACCAGGGTTAACACCCCTACTCTGACCACAGAGAGTCAGGACACCAAGGTTAACA
Organism: Oncorhynchus nerka; assembly: GCF_034236695.1. Taxonomy (NCBI): domain Eukaryota; kingdom Metazoa; phylum Chordata; class Actinopteri; order Salmoniformes; family Salmonidae; genus Oncorhynchus; species Oncorhynchus nerka. Next base: position 50,066,724 of record NC_088414.1, read on the forward strand.
CCCTACTCTGACCACAGAGAGTCAGGACACCACTACTCTGACCACAGAGAGTCAGGACACCAGGGTTAACACCCCCTCTGACCACAGAGTCAGGACACCAGGGTTAACACCCTACTCTGACCACAGAGAGTCAGGACACCCTACTCTGACCACAGAGAGTCAGGACACCAAGGTTAACACCCCTACTCTGACCACAGAGTCAGGACACCAGGGTTAACACCCCTACTCTGACCACAGAGTCAGGACACCAGGGTTAACACCCTACTCTGACCACAGAGAGTCAGGACACCAGGGTTAACACCCCTACTCTGACCACAGAGAGTCAGGACACCAGGGTTAACACCTCTACTCTGACCACAGAGAGTCAGGACACCAGGGTTAACACCCTACTCTGACCACAGAGAGTCAAGACACCCCTATTCTGACCACAGAGAGTCAGGACACCCTATTCTGACCACAGAGAGTCAGGACACCCCTATTCTGACCACAGAGAGTCAGGACACCCCTACTCTGACCACAGAGTCAGGACACCAGGATTAACACCCCTACTCTGACCACAGAGAGTCAGGACAGCAGGGTTAACACCCCTACTTTGACCACAGAGAGTCAGGACACCAGGGTTAACACCTCTACTCTGACCACAGAGAGTCAGGACACCAGGGTTAACACCCCTACTCTGACCACAGAGAGTCAAGACACCCCTATTCTGACCACAGAGAGTCAGGACACCCCTATTCTGACCACAGAGAGTCAAGACACCCTATTCTGACCACAGAGAGTCAGGACACCCTATTCTGACCACAGAGAGTCAGGACACCCCTACTCTGACCACAGAGAGTCAGGACACCCTACTCTGACCACAGAGTCAGGACACCAGGGTTAACACCCTACTCTGACCACAGAGAGTCAGGACACCAAGGTTAACACCCCTACTCTGACCACAGAGAGTCAGGACACCACTACTCTGACCACAGAGAGTCAGGACACCAGGGTTAACACCCTACTCTGACCACAGAGTCAGGACACCAGGGTTAACACCCCTACTCTGACCACAGAGAGTCAGGACACCCCTACTCTGACCACAGAGAGTCAGGACACCAAGGTTAACACCCTACTCTGACCACAGAGTCAGGACACCAGGGTTAACACCCCTACTCTGACCACAGAGTCAGGACACCAGGGTTAACACCCCTACTCTGACCACAGAGAGTCAGGACACCAGGGTTAACACCCCTACTCTGACCACAGAGAGTCAGGACACCAGGGTTAACACCTCTACTCTGACCACAGAGAGTCAGGACACCAGGGTTAACACCCCTACTCTGACCACAGAGAGTCAAGACACCCCTATTCTGACCACAGAGAGTCAGGACACCCCTATTCTGACCACAGAGAGTCAGGACACCCCTATTCTGACCACAGAGAGTCAGGACACCCCTACTCTGACCACAGAGTCAGGACACCAGGATTAACACCCCTACTCTGACCACAGAGAGTCAGGACAGCAGGGTTAACACCCCTACTTTGACCACAGAGAGTCAGGACACCAGGGTTAACACCCCTACTCTGACCACAGAGAGTCAGGACACCACTACTCTGACCACAGAGAGTCAGGACACCACTACTCTGACCACAGAGTCAGGACACCAGGGTTAACACCCCTATTCTGACCACAGAGAGTCAGGACACCAAGGTTAACACCCCTACTCTGACCACAGAGAGTCAGGACACCAGGGTTAACACCCCTACTCTGACCACAGAGAGTCAGGACACCAAGGTTAACACCCCTACTCTGACCACAGAGAGTCAGGACACCACTACTCTGACCACAGAGAGTCAGGACACCAGGGTTAACACCCCTACTCTGACCACAGAGTCAGGACACCAGGGTTAACACCCCTACTCTGACCACAGAGAGTCAGGACACCCCTACTCTGACCACAGAGAGTCAGGACACCAAGGTTAACACCCCTACTCTGACCACAGAGTCAGGACACCAGGGTTAACACCCCTACTCTGACCACAGAGTCAGGACACCAGGGTTAACACCCCTACTCTGACCACAGAGAGTCAGGACACCAGGGTTAACACCCCTACTCTGACCACAGAGAGTCAGGACACCAGGGTTAACACCCCTACTCTGACCACAGAGAGTCAAGACACCCCTATTCTGACCACAGAGAGTCAGGACACCCCTATTCTGACCACAGAGAGTCAGGACACCCCTATTCTGACCACAGAGAGTCAGGACACCCCTACTCTGACCACAGAGTCAGGACACCAGGATTAACACCCCTATTCTGACCACAGAGAGTCAGGACAGCAGGGTTAACACCCCTACTCTGACCACAGAGAGTCAGGACACCACTACTCTGACCACAGAGAGTCAGGACACCAGGGTTAACACCCCTACTCTGACCACAGAGTCAGGACACCCCTACTCTGACCACAGAGAGTCAGGACACCACTACTCTGACCACAGAGAGTCAGGACACCACTACTCTGACCACAGAGTCAGGACACCAGGGTTAACACCCCTACTCTGACCACAGAGAGTCAGGACACCAAGGTTAACACCCCTACTCTGACCACAGAGAGTCAGGACACCAGGGTTAACACCCCTACTCTGACCACAGAGAGTCAGGACACCAAGGTTAACACCCCTACTCTGACCACAGAGAGTCAGGACACCACTACTCTGACCACAGAGAGTCAGGACACCAGGGTTAACACCCCTACTCTGACCACAGAGTCAGGACACCAGGGTTAACACCCCTACTCTGACCACAGAGAGTCAGGACACCCCTACTCTGACCACAGAGAGTCAGGACACCAAGGTTAACACCCCTACTCTGACCACAGAGTCAGGACACCAGGGTTAACACCCCTACTCTGACCACAGAGTCAGGACACCAGGGTTAACACCCCTACTCTGACCACAGAGAGTCAGGACACCAGGGTTAACACCCCTACTCTGACCACAGAGAGTCAGGACACCAGGGTTAACACCTCTACTCTGACCACAGAGAGTCAGGACACCAGGGTTAACACCCCTACTCTGACCACAGAGAGTCAAGACACCCCTATTCTGACCACAGAGAGTCAGGACACCCCTATTCTGACCACAGAGAGTCAGGACACCCCTATTCTGACCACAGAGAGTCAGGACACCCCTACTCTGACCACAGAGTCAGGACACCAGGATTAACACCCTACTCTGACCACAGAGAGTCAGGACAGCAGGGTTAACACCCCTACTTTGACCACAGAGAGTCAGGACACCAGGGTTAACACCTCTACTCTGACCACAGAGAGTCAGGACACCAGGGTTAACACCCCTACTCTGACCACAGAGAGTCAAGACACCCCTATTCTGACCACAGAGAGTCAGGACACCCTATTCTGACCACAGAGAGTCAAGACACCCCTATTCTGACCACAGAGAGTCAGGACACCCTATTCTGACCACAGAGAGTCAGGACACCCCTACTCTGACCACAGAGAGTCAGGACACCCCTACTCTGACCACAGAGTCAGGACACCAGGGTTAACACCCTACTCTGACCACAGAGAGTCAGGACACCAAGGTTAACACCCTACTCTGACCACAGAGAGTCAGGACACCACTACTCTGACCACAGAGAGTCAGGACACCAGGGTTAACACCCCTACTCTGACCACAGAGTCAGGACACCAGGGTTAACACCCCTACTCTGACCACAGAGAGTCAGGACACCCCTACTCTGACCACAGAGAGTCAGGACACCAAGGTTAACACCCCTACTCTGACCACAGAGTCAGGACACCAGGGTTAACACCCCTACTCTGACCACAGAGTCAGGACACCAGGGTTAACACCCCTACTCTGACCACAGAGAGTCAGGACACCAGGGTTAACACCCCTACTCTGACCACAGAGAGTCAGGACACCAGGGTTAACACCTCTACTCTGACCACAGAGAGTCAGGACACCAGGGTTAACACCCCTACTCTGACCACAGAGAGTCAAGACACCCCTATTCTGACCACAGAGAGTCAGGACACCCTATTCTGACCACAGAGAGTCAGGACACCCTATTCTGACCACAGAGAGTCAGGACACCCCTACTCTGACCACAGAGTCAGGACACCAGGATTAACACCCCTACTCTGACCACAGAGAGTCAGGACAGCAGGGTTAACACCCCTACTTTGACCACAGAGAGTCAGGACACCAGGGTTAACACCCCTACTCTGACCACAGAGAGTCAGGACACCACTACTCTGACCACAGAGAGTCAGGACACCACTACTCTGACCACAGAGTCAGGACACCAGGGTTAACACCCCTATTCTGACCACAGAGAGTCAGGACACCAAGGTTAACACCCTACTCTGACCACAGAGAGTCAGGACACCAGGGTTAACACCCTACTCTGACCACAGAGAGTCAGGACACCAAGGTTAACACCCCTACTCTGACCACAGAGAGTCAGGACACCACTACTCTGACCACAGAGAGTCAGGACACCAGGGTTAACACCCCTACTCTGACCACAGAGTCAGGACACCAGGGTTAACACCCCTACTCTGACCACAGAGAGTCAGGACACCCCTACTCTGACCACAGAGAGTCAGGACACCAAGGTTAACACCCCTACTCTGACCACAGAGTCAGGACACCAGGGTTAACACCCCTACTCTGACCACAGAGTCAGGACACCAGGGTTAACACCCCTACTCTGACCACAGAGAGTCAGGACACCAGGGTTAACACCCCTACTCTGACCACAGAGAGTCAGGACACCAGGGTTAACACCCCTACTCTGACCACAGAGAGTCAAGACACCCCTATTCTGACCACAGAGAGTCAGGACACCCCTATTCTGACCACAGAGAGTCAGGACACCCCTATTCTGACCACAGAGAGTCAGGACACCCCTACTCTGACCACAGAGTCAGGACACCAGGATTAACACCCCTATTCTGACCACAGAGAGTCAGGACAGCAGGGTTAACACCCCTACTCTGACCACAGAGAGTCAGGACACCACTACTCTGACCACAGAGAGTCAGGACACCAGGGTTAACACCCCTACTCTGACCACAGAGTCAGGACACCCCTACTCTGACCACAGAGAGTCAGGACACCACTACTCTGACCACAGAGAGTCAGGACACCCTACTCTGACCACAGAGTCAGGACACCAGGACACCAGGGTTAACACCCCTACTCTGACCACAGAGAGTCAGGACACCAAGGTTAACACCCCTACTCTGACCACAGAGAGTCAGGACACCAGGGTTAACACCCCTACTCTGACCACAGAGAGTCAGGACACCAAGGTTAACACCTCTACTCTGACCACAGAGAGTCAGGACACCAGGGTTAACACCCCTACTCTGACCACAGAGAGTCAAGACACCCCTATTCTGACCACAGAGAGTCAGGACACCCCTATTCTGACCACAGAGAGTCAGGACACCCCTATTCTGACCACAGAGAGTCAGGACACCCCTACTCTGACCACAGAGTCAGGACACCAGGATTAACACCCCTACTCTGACCACAGAGAGTCAGGACAGCAGGGTTAACACCCCTACTTTGACCACAGAGAGTCAGGACACCAGGGTTAACACCTCTACTCTGACCACAGAGAGTCAGGACACCAGGGTTAACACCCCTACTCTGACCACAGAGAGTCAAGACACCCCTATTCTGACCACAGAGAGTCAGGACACCCCTATTCTGACCACAGAGAGTCAAGACACCCCTATTCTGACCACAGAGAGTCAGGACACCCCTATTCTGACCACAGAGAGTCAGGACACCCCTACTCTGACCACAGAGAGTCAGGACACCCCTACTCTGACCACAGAGTCAGGACACCAGGGTTAACACCCCTACTCTGACCACAGAGAGTCAGGACACCAAGGTTAACACCCCTACTCTGACCACAGAGAGTCAGGACACCACTACTCTGACCACAGAGAGTCAGGACACCAGGGTTAACACCCCTACTCTGACCACAGAGTCAGGACACCAGGGTTAACACCCCTACTCTGACCACAGAGAGTCAGGACACCCCTACTCTGACCACAGAGAGTCAGGACACCAAGGTTAACACCCCTACTCTGACCACAGAGTCAGGACACCAGGGTTAACACCCCTACTCTGACCACAGAGTCAGGACACCAGGGTTAACACCCCTACTCTGACCACAGAGAGTCAGGACACCAGGGTTAACACCCCTACTCTGACCACAGAGAGTCAGGACACCAGGGTTAACACCTCTACTCTGACCACAGAGAGTCAGGACACCAGGGTTAACACCCCTACTCTGACCACAGAGAGTCAAGACACCCCTATTCTGACCACAGAGAGTCAGGACACCCCTATTCTGACCACAGAGAGTCAGGACACCCCTATTCTGACCACAGAGAGTCAGGACACCCCTACTCTGACCACAGAGTCAGGACACCAGGATTAACACCCCTACTCTGACCACAGAGAGTCAGGACAGCAGGGTTAACACCCCTACTTTGACCACAGAGAGTCAGGACACCAGGGTTAACACCTCTACTCTGACCACAGAGAGTCAGGACACCAGGGTTAACACCCCTACTCTGACCACAGAGAGTCAAGACACCCCTATTCTGACCACAGAGAGTCAGGACACCCCTATTCTGACCACAGAGAGTCAAGACACCCCTATTCTGACCACAGAGAGTCAGGACACCCCTATTCTGACCACAGAGAGTCAGGACACCCCTACTCTGACCACAGAGAGTCAGGACACCCCTACTCTGACCACAGAGTCAGGACACCAGGGTTAACACCCCTACTCTGACCACAGAGAGTCAGGACACCAGGGTTAACACCCCTACTCTGACCACAGAGAGTCAGGACACCAGGGTTAACACCTCTACTCTGACCACAGAGAGTCAGGACACCAGGGTTAACACCCCTACTCTGACCACAGAGAGTCAAGACACCCCTATTCTGACCACAGAGAGTCAGGACACCCCTATTCTTACCACAGAGAGTCAGGACACCCCTATTCTGACCACAGAGAGTCAGGACACCCCTACTCTGACCACAGAGTCAGGACACCAGGATTAACACCCCTACTCTGACCACAGAGAGTCAGGACACCAGGGTTAACACCCCTACTTTGACCACAGAGAGTCAGGACACCAGGGTTAACACCTCTACTCTGACCACAGAGAGTCAGGACACCAGGGTTAACACCCCTACTCTGACCACAGAGAGTCAAGACACCCCTATTCTGACCACAGAGAGTCAGGACACCCCTATTCTGACCACAGAGAGTCAAGACACCCCTATTCTGACCACAGAGAGTCAGGACACCCCTATTCTGACCACAGAGAGTCAGGACACCCCTACTCTGACCACAGAGAGTCAGGACACCCCTACTCTGACCACAGAGTCAGGACACCAGGGTTAACACCCCTACTCTGACCACAGAGATTCAGGACACCAGGGTTAACACCCCTACTCTGACCACAGAGAGTCAGGACACCAGGGTTAACATCCCTACTCTGACCACAGAGAGTCAGGACACCAGGGTTAACATCCCATCTGAAAGACAGCACCCTACACAGAGCAATGTCCCATTAACTGCCCTGGGGAATTGGGATATTTTTTAGACCAGAGGAAAGAGTGCCTCCTACTGGCTCTCCAACACCACTTCCAGCAGCATCTGGTCTCCCATCCAGGGACCAACCAGGACCAACCCTGCTTCGCTTCAGAAGCAAGCCAGCAGTGGGATGCAACTGCTCCGTAGGTAAGCACCATGGTCTTGTAGTAGATATGTGAGCTTCTTCAGGAAGCCAGTGGAGTGTGCGGAGGAGCAGTTCCTCTTGCTGTTCTGTAGGTAAACACCATGGTCTAGTAGTGGATGTGAGCTTCTTCAGGAAGCCAGTGGAGTGTGCGGAGGAGCGAGGTGACATGGGAGCACTTGGGAAGGTTGCATGCCTCATACAAGTTCTCATTTAACCAACCATGTTATTCCAAGTTCTCATTTAACCAACCATGTTATTCCAAGTTCTCATTTAACCAACCAGGTTATTCCAAGTTCTCATTTAACCAACCAGGTTATTCCAAGTTCTCATTTAACCAACCAGGTTATTCCAAGTTTCCGTGTGGCCTTTGAATAGCGTTAGTTGAAACAGCTCTACCCACCAACCGTTTCCCCCTGTTCTATTGATTTCAGCGTGATATTGATGGGAGTGATTAACAAACAATTAGTTACCGCGTTGTCAACCCACTTGAATCAAAATGCAGCACTTCAAAATGAAGCTGTCTGTCTTCTACCAGTTGTTCTCTAACCTGTGAAGTACACATTGTTCCCAGATTCTGTCGTGCAACCTCATCTCCCCTCACCGGCGTAATGAGTGATTGGCGTTTCTCTTTCTGTTTTGGTGACCCCCGTTTCAAAATGCAACATTCCAAAATGTTCTGTCTTCCAACCAGTGATGGGTAACTATCTCCAGTTTCCACAGGGTTTTTGAGTTGTGGTAGTTTCAACAACGCATATCCCTCCGCTAAATCGATGAGTGATTTATGGCCACTTCAAAACAACAGGGTTTTTGGTGTGCAGTTTATAAGGTTAATAATACACATTAACGTAACATGATCACTACCGGTCAAAGTTTCATAATAACACCTATTGTAGAAAAATACTGGAGACATCAAAACTATGAAATAACAAATATGGAGTCATGTAGTAACCAAAAAAGTGTTAAACAAATCAAAATATATTTTATATTTGAGATTCTTCAAAGTATCCACCCTTTGCC
>NC_088414.1:50083025-50240525 GCF_034236695.1 Oncorhynchus nerka
CAGGTATCATGTGCTGGATGGTAGCAGAGTAAACGGTCTTCGAGGTCCTGGATGGCAGGGAGCTTCAGTATCTAACGGGGTGTGAGGCAAATCTCAGCCCAGCGGCTGATGCAGTGTGCTCAGCTGGCAGAGGAAAGCAGGTCCCTGATCACTGGAGGGTTGGGATTCACACACATACAGACACCATGACACATACACACACACACAGACACCATGACACATACACACACACAGACACCATGACACACATATACACACACACAGACACCATGACACATACACACACACAGACACCATGCCACACATATACACACACATACAGACACCATGACACACATATACACACACAGACACCATGACACACACATACACACACACAGACACCATGACACATACACACACACAGACACCATGACACATACACACACACAGACACCATGACACACACATACACACACACAGACACCATGACACATACACACACACAGACACCATGACACATACACACACACAGACACCATGACACATACACACACACAGACACCATGACACATACACACACACACAGACACCATGACACATACACACACACACAGACACCATGACACACATATACACACACACAGACACCATGACACATACACACACACAGACACCATGACACATACACACACACAGACACCATACACACACACAGACACATACACACACACAGACACCATGACACATACACACACACAGACACCATGACACATACACACACACAGACACCATGACACATACACACACACAGACACCATGACACACAGACACCATGACACATACACACATACAGACACCATGACACATACACACATACAGACACCATGACACATACACACACACAGACACCATGACACATACACACACAGACACCATGACACATACACACACACAGACACCATGACACATACACACATACAGACACCATGACACATACACACACACACACACACCATGACACACATATACACACATACAGACACCATGACACATACACACACACATACACACACATACACACACCATGACACACATATACACACATACAGACACATACAGACACACAGACATACAGACACCATGACACATACACACACACAGACCATGACACACATATACACACACATACACACACCATGACACATACACACACATACAGACACCATGACACATACACACACACACACAGACACCATGACACATACACACACATACAGACACCATGACACATACACACACACACACACAGACACATACAGACACACAGACATACAGACACCATGACACATACACACATACAGACACCATGACACACATATATACACACACACACCATGACACATACACACACATACAGACACACACCGGAGTGAAAGGACTGTCAAGCCATAGTTCCCATAACGCACCACTGGTTCCATGATGAGGACAGATTTCATGCTCTGACTACGCTGACACACACACGCTATGACACACACACACTAGGACACACACACGCTATGACACACACACACGGAATGGCACACGCTATGACACACACACACACGCTATGACACACACGCTATGACACACACACACTAGGACACACACACACACGCTATGACACACACACACACACTATGACACACACACATGCTATGACACACACACACCCTCTATGACACACACACATTAGGACACACACACACACACGCTACAACACACACACACAATGACACACACACACACACAGGCTATGACACACACACTATGACACTGGGTCAGTACTACCCCTACACACACACGATGATACACACACACACACACGTTGACACACATACACACACGCAATGACACACACACGCAATGACACACACACGCAATGACACAAACACGAACGCAATGACACAAACACGAACGCAATGACACACACACAATAATGTATGGGTCCAGGATGTGTAATAATGGGTTCTGATGGCATGGACGGGTCCAGGCTGTGTAATAATGGGTTCTGATGACATGGACGGGTCCAGGCTGTGTAATAATGGGTTCTGATGACATGGACGGGTCCAGGATGTGTAATAATGGGTTCTGGTGACATGGACGGGTCCAGGATGTGTAATAATGGGTTCTGGTGACATGGACGGGTCCAGGATGTGTAATAATGGGTTCTGGTGACATGGACGGGTCCAGGATGTGTAATAATGGGTTCTGGTGACATGGACGGGTCCAGGATGTGTAATAATGGGTTCTGGTGACATGGACGGGTCCAGGATGTGTAATAATGGGTTCTGGTGACATGGACGGGTCCAGGATGTGTAATAATGGGTTCTGGTGACATGGACGGGTCCAGGATGAGTAATAATGGGTTCTGGTGACATGGACGGGTTCAGGATGTGTAATAATGGGTTCTGGTGACATGGACGGGTCCAGGATGTGTAATAATGGGTTCTGGTGACATGGACGGGTCCAGGAAGTGTAATAATGGGTTCTGGTGACATGGACGGGTCCAGGATGTGTAATAATGGGTTCTGGTAACATGGACGGGTCCAGGATGTGTAATAATGGGTTCTGGTGACATGGACGGGTCCAGGATGTGTAATAATGGGTTCTGGTGACATGGACGGGTCCAGGATGTGTAATAATGGGTTCTGGTGACATGGACGGGTCCAGGATGTGTAATAATGGGTTCTGATGACATGGACGGGTCCAGGATGTGTAATAATGGGTTCTGGTGACATGGACGGGTCCAGGATGTGTAATAATGGGTTCTGATGACATGGACGGGTCCAGGATGTGTAATAATGGGTTCTGATGACATGGACGGGTCCAGGATGTGTAATAATGGGTTCTGATGACATGGACGGGTCCAGGATGTGTAATAATGGGTTCTGATGACATGGACGGGTCCAGGATGTGTAATAATGGGTTCTGATGACATGGACGGGTCCAGGATGTGTAATAATGGGTTCTGATGACATGGACGGGTCCAGGATGTGTAATAATGGGTTCTGATGACATGGACGGGTCCAGGATGTGTAATAATGGGTTCTGATGACATGGACGGGTCCAGGATGAGTAATAATGGGTTCTGATGACATGGACGGGTCCAGGATGTGTAATAATGAGTGTTGAAGACATAGAAATCAGGTCAAATTTTATTGGTCACATACACATGGTTAGCAGATGTTATTGGTCACATACACATGGTTAGCAGATGTTATTGGTCACATACACACGGTTAGCAGATGTTATTGGTCACATACACATGGTTAGCAGATGTTAATGGTCACATGGTTAGCAGATGTTATTGGTCACATACACATGGTTAGCAGATGTTATTGGTCACATACACATGGTTAGCAGATGTTATTGGTCACATACACATGGTGAGCAGATGTTATTGGTCACATACACATGGTTAGCAGATGTTAATGGTCACATGGTTAGCAGATGTTATTGGTCACATACACATGGTTAGCAGATGTTATTGGTCACATACACATGGTTAGCAGATGTTATTGGTCACATACACACGGTTAGCAGATGTTATTGGTCACATACACATGGTTAGCAGATGTTAATGGTCACATGGTTAGCAGATGTTATTGGTCACATACACATGGTTAGCAGATGTTATTGGTCACATACACATGGTTAGCAGATGTTATTGGTCACATACACATGGTTAGCAGATGTTAATGGTCACATGGTTAGCAGATGTTATTGGTCACATACACATGGTTAGCAGATGTTATTGGTCACATACACATGGTTAGCAGATGTTATTGGTCACATACACATGGTTAGCAGATGTTATTGGTCACATACACATGGTTAGCAGATGTTATTGGTCACATACACATGGTGAGCAGATGTTATTGGTCACATACACATGGTTAGCAGATGTTAATGGTCACATGGTTAGCAGATGTTATTGGTCACATACACATGGTTAGCAGATGTTATTGGTCACATACACATGGTTAGCAGATGTTATTGGTCACATACACACGGTTAGCAGATGTTATTGGTCACATACACATGGTTAGCAGATGTTAATGGTCACATGGTTAGCAGATGTTATTGGTCACATACACATGGTTAGCAGATGTTATTGGTCACATACACATGGTTAGCAGATGTTATTGGTCACATACACATGGTTAGCAGATGTTATTGGTCACATACACATGGTTAGCAGATGTTAATGGTCACATACACATGGTTAGCAGATGTTATTGGTCACAGGGTTAGCAGATGTTATTGGTCACATACACATGGTTAGCAGATGTTAATGGTCACATACACATGGTTAGCAGATGTTAATGGTCACATACACATGGTTAGCAGATGTTATTGGTCACATGGTTAGCAGATGTTAATGGTCACAGACACACGATTAGCAGATGTTATTGGTCACATACACATGGTTAGCAGATGTTATTGGTCACATACACATGGTTAGCAGGTGTTATTGGTCACATACACATGGTTAGCAGATGTTATTGGTCACATGGTTAGCAGATGTTATTGGTCACATACACATGGTTAGCAGATGTTATTGGTCACAGACACACGATTAGCAGATGTTATTGGTCACATACACATGGTTAGCAGGTGTTATCGCGAGTGGAGTGAAATGCTTGTACGAGTAATATGGGTGACCGTGTTGGATGGGTGCTCTCCTTCTGACTCTGACCAGTTTAGGCCGCCTCTGGATCTCCACGTCCAGGGTGACCGCGTTGTTTTGGGTCGGCCTCTGGGATCAGATCCCACGTCCAGGGTGACCGCGTTGTTTTGGGTCGGCCTCTGGGATCAGATCCCACGTCCAGGGTGACCGCGTTGTTTTGGGTCGGCCTCTGGGATCAGATCCCACGTCCAGGGTGACCGCGTTGTTTTGGGTCGGCCTCTGGGATCAGATCCCACGTCCAGGGTGACCGTGTTGTTTTGGGTCGGCCTCTGGGATCAGATCCCACGTCCAGGGTGACCGTGTTGTTTTGGGTCGGCCTCTGGGATCAGATCCCACGTCCAGGGTGACCGTGTTGTTTTGGGTCGGCCTCTGGGATCAGATCCCACGTCCAGGGTGACCGTGTTGTTTTGGGTCGGCCTCTGGGATCAGATCCCACGTCCAGGGTGACCGTGTTGTTTTGGGTCGGGCCTCTGGGATCAGATCCCACGTCCAGGGTGACCGTGTTGTTTTGGGTCGGGCCTCTGGGATCAGATCCCATGTCCAGGGTGACCGTGTTGTTTTGGGTCGGCCTCTGGGATCAGATCCCATGTCCAGGGTGACCGTGTTGTTTTGGGTCGGCCTCTGGGATCAGATCCCATGTCCAGGGTGACCGTGTTGTTTTGGGTCGGCCTCTGGGATCAGATCCCACGTCCAGGGTGACCGTGTTGTTTTGGGTCGGGCCTCTGGGATCAGATCCCACGTCCAGGGTGACCGTGTTGTTTTGGGTCGGGCCTCTGGGATCAGATCCCATGTCCAGGGTGACCGTGTTGTTTTGGGTCGGCCTCTGGGATCAGATCCCACGTCCAGGGTGACCGTGTTGTTTTGGGTCGGGCCTCTGGGATTAGATCCATTGTCCAGGGTGACCGTGTTGTTTTGGGTCGGGCCTCTGGGATCAGATCCCATGTCCAGGGTGGAGGCCTGAACAAAGGCTCCGCTTCGGGAAAGTCGTATTCCTGGTCGTAATGTTGGGAAGTTGACGTCGTTTGTATAACCAATAGTTCTGTCTCAGCCTCCAGTATTTATGCTGCAGTAGTTTATGTGTCGGGGGGCTTAGGGTCAGTTTGTTATATCTGGAGTACTTCTCCTGTCTTATCCGGTGTCCTGTGTGAATTTAAGTATGCTCTCTCTAATTCTCTCTCTCGGAGGACCTGAGCCCTAGGACCATGCCCCAGGACTACCTGGCATGATGACTCCTTGCTGTCCCCAGTACACCTGGCCGTGCTGCTGCTCCAGTTTCAACTGTTCTGCCTGTGATTACTATTATTTGACCATGCTGGTCATTTATGAACATTTGAACATCTTGGCCATGTTCTGTTATAATCTCCACCCGGCACAGCCAGAAGAGCATTGGCCACCCCTCATAGCCTTGTTCCTCTCTATGTTTCTTCCTAGGTTTTGGCCTTTCTAGGGAGTTTTTCCTAGCCACCGTGCTTCTACACCTGCATTGCTTGCTGTTTGGGGTTTTAGGCTGGGTTTCTGTACAGCACTTTGAGATATCAGCTGATGTACGAAGGGCTATATAAATACATTTGATTTGAGTTCTTCCCGGCTGTATGTAATAACACCCCTATAGTACTACCCTTATATTACTGGGTCAGCACCACCCCTATAGTACTGGGTCAGCACCACCCCTATAGTACTGGGTCAGCACCACCCCTGTAATACTGGGTCAGCACCACCCCTATATTACTGGGTCAGCACCACCCCTATAGTACTGGGTCAGTACCACCCCTATAGTACTGGGTCAGCACCACCCCTGTAATACTGGGTCAGCACCACCCCTATAGTACTGGGTCAGTACCACCCCTATAGTACTGGGTCAGTACCACCCCTATAGTACTGGGTCAGTACCACCCCTATAGTACTCCCTATAGTACTGGGTCAGTACCACCCCTACAATACTCCCTATAGTACTGGGTCAGTACCACCCCTATAGTACTCCCTATAGTACTGGGTCAGTACCACCCCTATAGTACTCACTATAGTACTGGGTCAGTACTACCCCTATAGTACTGGGTCAGTACCACCCCTATAATACTCCCTATAGTACTGGGGCAGTACCACCCCTATAGTACTCCCTATAGTACTGGGTCAGTACCACCCCTATAATACTGGGTCAGTACTACCCCTATAGTAGTGGGTCAGTACTACCCCTATAGTACTGGGTCAGTACTACCCCTATAATACTGGGTCAGTACTACCCCTATAGTAGTGGGTCAGTACCACCCCTATAATACTGGGTCAGTACTACCCCTATAGTACTGGGTCAGTACTACCCCTATAATACTGGGTCAGTACTACCCCTATAATACTGGGTCAATACCACCCCTATAATACTGGGTCAGTACTACCCCTATAATACTGGGTCAGTACTACCCCTATAATACTGGGTCAGTACTACCCCTATAGTAGTGGGTCAGTACCACCCCTATAATACTGGGTCAGTACTACCCCTATAGTACTGGGTCAGTACCACCCCTATAGTACTGGGTCAGTACCACCCCTATAGTACTGGGTCAGTACCACCCCTATAATACTGGGTCAGTACTACCCCTATAATACTGGGTCAGTACCACCCCTATAGTACTGGGTCAGTACCACCCCTATAGTACTGGGTCAGTACTACCCCTATAGTACTGGGTCAGTACCACCCCTATAGTACTGGGTCAGTACCACCCCTATAGTACTGGGTCAGTACCCCCCTATAATACTGGGTCAGTACTACCCCTATAGTACTGGGTCAGTACTACCCCTATAATACTGGGTCAGTACTACCCCTATAGTACTGGGTCAGTACCACCCCTATAGTACTGGGTCAGTACCCCTATAATACTGGGTCAGTACTACCCCTATAATACTGGGTCAGTACCACCCCTATAGTACTGGGTCAGTACCACCCCTATAGTACTGGGTCAGTACTACCCCTATAGTACTGGGTCAGTACCACCCCTATAGTACTGGGTCAGTACCACCCCTATAGTACTGGGTCAGTACCCCCCTATAATACTGGGTCAGTACTACCCCTATAGTACTGGGTCAGTACTACCCCTATAATACTGGGTCAGTACTACCCCTATAGTACTGGGTCAGTACCACCCCTATAGTACTGGGTCAGTACCCCCCTATAATACTGGGTCAGTACTACCCCTATAGTACTGGGTCAGTACTACCCCTATAATACTGGGTCAGTACTACCCCTATAGTACTGGGTCAGTACTACCCCTATAATACTGGGTCAGTACCACCCCTATAATACTGGGTCAGTACTACCCCTATAGTACTGGGTCAGTACCACCCCTATAATACTGGGTCAGTACTACCCCTATAGTACTGGGTCAGTACCACCCCTATAGTACTGGGTCAGTACTACCCCTATAATACTGGGTCAGTACCACCCCGTGTCACAACCCGGTTAAGGTACTGAATGCAGTGACTGGTTTCCCAAGGGCTTTTCATGTGTGTAAGGTGTGGTGTGATAGTTTACCACACCTTACACACATGGACTAACCTAGATTATGGAATAGTTTACCACACCATACACACATGGACTAACCTAGACTATGGAATAGTTTACCACACCATACACACATGGACTAACCTAGACTATGGAATAGTTTACCACACCATACACACATGGACTAACCTAGACTATGGAATAGTTTACCACACCTTACACACATGGACTAACCTAGACTATGGAATAGTTTACCACACCTTACACACATGGACTAACCTAGACTATGGAATAGTTTACCACACCATACACACATGGACTAACCTAGACTATGGAATAGTTTACCACACCTTACACACATGGACTAACCTAGACTATGGAATAGTTTACCACACCTTACACACATGGACTAACCTAGACTATGGAATAGTTTACCACACCATACACACATGGACTAACCTAGACTATGGAATAGTTTACCACACCATACACACATGGACTAACCTAGACTATGGAATAGTTTACCACACCTTACACACATGGACTAACCTAGACTATGGAATAGTTTACCACACCTTACACACATGGACTAACCTAGATTATGGAATAGTTTACCACACCATACACACATGGACTATCCTAGACTATGGAATAGTTTACCACACCTTACACACATGGACTAACCTAGACTATGGAATAGTTTACCACACCATACACACATGGACTAACCTAGACTATGGAATAGTTTACCACACCTTACACACATGGACTAACCTAGACTATGGAATAGTTTACCACACCTTACACACATGGACTAACCTAGACTATGGAATAGTTTACCACACCTTACACACATGGACTAACCTATACTATGGAATAGTTTACCACACCTTACACACATGGACTAACCTAGACTATGGAATAGTTTACCACACCATACACACATGGACTAACCTAGACTATGGAATAGTTTACCACACCATACACACATGGACTAACCTAGACTATGGAATAGTTTACCACACCTTACACACATGGACTAACCTAGACTATGGAATAGTTTACCACACCTTACACACATGGACTAACCTAGACTATGGAATAGTTTACCACACCTTACACACATGGACTAACCTAGACTATGGAATAGTTTACCACACCATACACACATGGACTACCCTAGACTATGGAATAGTTTACCACACCATACACACATGGACTAACCTAGACTATGGAATAGTTTACCACACCATACACACATGGACTACCCTAGACTATGGAATAGTTTACCACACCATACACACATGGACTAACCTCGACTATGGAATAGTTTACCACACCTTACACACATGGACTAACCTAGACTATGGAATAGTTTACCACACCTTACACACATGGACTAACCTAGACTATGGAATAGTTTACCACACCATACACACATGGACTAACCTAGATTATGGAATAGTTTACCACACCATACACACATGGACTACCCTAGACTATGGAATAGTTTACCACACCATACACACATGGACTAACCTCGACTATGGAATAGTTTACCACACCATACACACATGGACTAACCTCGACTATGGAATAGTTTACCACACCATACACACATGGACTAACCTCGACTATGGAATAGTTATTTGACGAAGTTTAGTCTTAGTAAACATCCTGTAGCGCATTGGACAGGAAAGACATCTACAAATATTTCCCTGGTTACTATAGCACAAAGAAAGAAACCTGATGAGCCACTGAAAGGGTCAGGAACTGGTTCGTGGTTAGTTGAGACACGAAAGAAAATAAACTCTATGTTCTCTAATGTTAAGTTGCTGTTTTTTTGTTATTTGTGATTGTTTATATTAATAATAGTATTACTAATAATATATAATAATATATTAATAATAATATAATATAATAATATAATAATAATAATAATATAATATAATATAATAATATATTAATAATAATATAATAATAATATAATATAATATAATAATAATATAATATAATATAATAATATATTAATAATAATAATAATATAATAATAATATATTAATAATAATATAATATAATAATAATAATAATATAATAATAATAATAATATAATAATAATAATAATAATAATAATAATAATAATAATAATAATATAATATTAATAATAATAATATAATAATAATATAATATAATATTAATAATAATAATATAATAATAATAATAATATAATATAATAATAATATAATAATAATATAATATTATATAATAATAATAATAATAATATAATAATAATAATAATATAATAATAATATAATAATAATACAATAATAATATAATATAATAATAATATAATAATAATAATATAATATAATAATAATATAATAATAATAATAATAATAATATAATAATAATAATAATATAATAATAATATAATAATAATATAATAATAATATAATAATAATATATTAATAATAATATAATATAATAATATAATAGGCTTATAAATCCCCTCAATGAGTCCTCTGACAGTTCTAAGCGATACAATAGTGAGCTCAGAATCAGCTGCAGTTCCTTTGTTTCTCATTCATTCATCCTTCTATCCTCATCCTGACGTTCAGGTTGTCTGGGCCTCTTCTATCCTCATCCTGACGTTCAGGTTGTCTGGGCCTCTTCTATCCTCATCCTGACGTTCAGGTTGTCTGGGCCTCTTCTATCCTCATCCTGACGTTCAGGTTGTCTGGGCCTCTTCTATCCTCATCCTGACGTTCAGGTTGTCTGGGCCTCTTCTATCCTCATCCTGACGTTCAGGTTGTCTGGGCCTCTTCTATCCTCATCCTGACGTTCAGGTTGTCTGGGCCTCTTCTATCCTCATCCTGACGTTCAGGTTGTCTGGGCCTCTTCTATCCTCATCCTGACGTTCAGGTTGTCTGGGCCTCTTCTATCCTCATCCTGACGTTCAGGTTGTCTGGGCCTCTTCTATCCTCATCCTGACGTTCAGGTTGTCTGGGCCTCTTCTATCCTCATCCTGACGTTCAGGTTGTCTGGGCCTCTTCTATCCTCATCCTGACGTTCAGGTTGTCTGGGCCTCTTCTATCCTCATCCTGACGTTCAGGTTGTCTTGGCCTCTTCTATCCCATCCTGACGTTCAGGTTGTCTGGGCCTCTTCTATCCCATCCTGATGTTCAGGTTGTCTGGGCCTCTTCTATCCCATCCTGACGTTCAGGTTGTCTGGGCCTCTTCTATCCCATCCTGACATTCAGGTTGTCTGGGCCTCTTCTATCCCATCCTGATGTTCAGGTTGTCTGGGCCTCTTCTATCCCATCCTGACGTTCAGGTTGTCTGGGCCTCTTCTATCCCATCCTGACGTTCAGGTTGTCTTGGCCTCTTCTATCCCATCCTGACGTTCAGGTTGTCTGGGCCTCTTCTATCCCATCCTGACGTTCAGGTTGTCTGGGCCTCTTCTATCCCATCCTGACGTTCAGGTTGTCTTGGCCTCTTCTATCCCATCCTGACGTTCAGGTTGTCTGGGCCTCTTCTATCCCATCCTGACGTTCAGGTTGTCTGGGCCTCTTCTATCCCATCCTGACGTTCAGGTTGTCTGGGCCTCTTCTATCCCATCCTGATGTTCAGGTTGTCTGGGCCTCTTCTATTCTCATCCTGACGTTCAGGTTGTCTGGGCCTCTTCAATTCTCATCCTGATGTTCAGGTTGTCTTGGCCTCTTCTATTCTCATCTACCAGCAGGTTTCTAGAAGTCATTATGTCTCACAGCCTCTCCATGACAACAGTAGATACCCA
Organism: Oncorhynchus nerka; assembly: GCF_034236695.1. Classification (NCBI taxonomy): domain Eukaryota; kingdom Metazoa; phylum Chordata; class Actinopteri; order Salmoniformes; family Salmonidae; genus Oncorhynchus; species Oncorhynchus nerka. Next base: position 50,095,026 of record NC_088414.1, read on the forward strand.
GAAGTCATCATTATGTCTCACAGCCTCTCGATGACAACAGTAGGTTTCTAGAAGTCATCATTATGTCTCACATCCTCTCCATGACAACAGTAGGTACCCAGAAGTCATCATTATGTCTTACAGCCTCTCCATGACAACAGTAGGTTTCTAGAAGTCATCATTATGTCCCACAGCCTCTCCATGACAACAGAAGGTTTCTAGAAGTCATTATGTCTTACAGCCTCTCCATGACAACAGTAGGTTTCTAGAAGTCATCATTATGTCCCACAGCCTCTCCATGACAACAGTAGGTTTCTAGAAGTCATTATGTCTCACAGCCTCTCCATGACAACAGTAGGTTTCTAGAAGTCATCGTGTCTTACAGCCTCTCCATGACAACAGTAGGTTTCCATGACAACAGTAGGTTTCAGAAGTCATCGTGTCTTACAGCCTCTCCATGACAACAGTTGGTTTCTAGAAGTCATCGTGTCTTACAGCCTCTCCATGACAACAGTAGGTTTCTAGAAGTCATCGTGTCTTACAGCCTCTCGATGACAACAGTAGGTACCCAGAAGTCATCATTATGTCCCACAGCCTCTCCATGACAACAGTAGGTTTCTAGAAGTCATCATTATGTCTTACAGCCTCTCCATGACAACAGTAGGTTTCTAGAAGTCATCATTATGTCTTACAGCCTCTCCATGACAACAGTAGGTTTCCAGAAGTCATCATTATGTCTTACAGCCTCTCCATGACAACAGTAGGTTTCTAGAAGTCATTATGTCCCACAGCCTCTCCATGACAACAGTAGGTTTCTAGAAGTCATTATGTCTCACAGCCTCTCCATGACAACAGTAGGTTTCTAGAAGTCATCGTGTCTTACAGCCTCTCCATGACAACAGTAGGTTTCCAGAAGTCATCGTGTCTTACAGCCTCTCCATGACAACAGTAGGTTTCTAGAAGTCATCGTGTCTTACAGCCTCTCCATGACAACAGTAGGTTTCTAGAAGTCATCGTGTCTTACAGCCTCTCGATGACAACAGTAGGTACCCAGAAGTCATCATTATGTCCCACAGCCTCTCCATGACAACAGTAGGTTTCTAGAAGTCATCATTATGTCTTACAGCCTCTCCATGACAACAGTAGGTTTCCAGAAGTCATCATTGTCTTACAGCCTCTCCATGACAACAGTAGGTTTCCAGAAGTCATCATTATGTCTTACAGCCTCTTCATGACAACAGTAGGTTTCTAGAAGTCATTATGTCTCACAGCCTCTCCATGACAACAGTAGGTACCCAGAAGTCATCATTATGTCTCACAGCCTCTCGATGACAACAGTAGGTTTCTAGAAGTCATTATGTCTCACAGCCTCTCGATGACAACAGTAGGTACCCAGAAGTCATCATTATGTCTCACATCCTCTCCATGACAACAGTAGGTTTCTAGAAGTCATCATTATGTCTCACATCCTCTCCATGACAACAGTAGGTACCCAGAAGTCATCATTATGTCTCACAGCCTCTCGATGACAACAGTAGGTACCCAGAAGTCATCGTCTCACAGCCTCCATGACAACAGTAGGTTTCTAGAAGTCATTATGTCCTACGCCTCTCCATGACAACAGTAGGTTTCTAGAAGTCATCATTATGTCTCACAGCCTCTCCATGACAACAGTAGGTGTCCAGAAGTCATCGTGTCTTACAGCCTCTCCATGACAACAGTAGGTACCCAGAAGTCATCATTATGTCTCACAGCCTCTCCATGACAACAGTAGGTATCCAGAAGTCATCATTATGTCTTACAGCCTCTCCATGACAACAGTAGGTTTCTAGAAGTCATTATGTCTCACAGCCTCTCCATGACAACATTAGGTGTCCAGAAGTCATCGTGTCTTACAGCCTCCTCTACTTCCTGAACAACAGGTTTGGGACAGACTGACCCCCAGGCCTCTTTAATTACTTCCTGAACAACAGGTTTGGGACAGACTGACTCCCAGGCCCCTTAATAAATTAATTACTTCCTGAACAACAGGTTTGGGACAGACTGACTCCCAGCCCCCTTAATAAATTAATTACTTCCTGAACAACAGGTTTGGGACAGACTGGCCACCAGGATACCTCTTAAATGTGACATTATATAGGAACAACACAATAGACCATATACACTTAAATAAAAATATATAGGATCAACACCATGTATCAAATAGACTTAAATACAACAGTATAAACACCATATATAATATACACATACAGTACCAGTCAAGTTTATTTGAACTATGTTCTACATTGTAAAAAAGTGAAGACAAAACAATGAAATAACACATGATATGATGTAAGCAAAAAATATATTTTACAATCTTTGCTGCCTTGATGACAGCTTTGCACATTTTTGGCATTCTCTCAACCAGCTTCACCTGGAATGATTTTTCAATTGTCTTGAAGGAGTTCCAGTGTATGCTGAACACTTGTTGGCTGCTTTTCCTTCACTCTGCGATATAACTCATCCCAAACCATCTCAATTGGGTTGAGGTCAGGTGATTGTGGAGGCCAGCTCATCTCAAAGCTGCAGGCTAAGGTTAAATCTAGACTGTTTCCTCCACTGTAATCGCCCCCCTTCTACCACAGGTGCCAAACTAACCCTGATTCGAATGACCATCCTTCCCATGCTAGATTACGGAGACATAATTTATAGATCGGCAGGTAAGGGTGCTCTCGAGAGGCTAGATGTTCTTTATCATTTGGCCATCAGTGTTATGTTGTCTTAAGTCTCTCTTTATGTACTGGTGCAGTGTCCTCGTGACACGTTTGGTCCTATATTTATTTTTAAACCCAGCCCGCAGGAGGCCGTCATTGTAAATAAGAATTTGTTTTTTAACCGACTTGCTTAGTTAAATTTTAAAAAGGATCTGACGCAGCACCTCATCACTCCCCTTCTTGGTCAAAAAGCCCTGACACAGCCTGGAGGCGTGTTGGATCATTGTCCTGTTGATAAAAACCAATAGCCCCACTTCACTGAAACCAGATGGGACGGCGTATTGCTGCAGAATGCTGTGGTAGTCATGCTGGTTGTGGGCCTTGAATTGTAAATAAATCCCAACCTGTGTCACCAGCAAAGCACCATAACACCTCCTCCTCCATGCTTCACGGTGGGAACCACATGGAGATCATCTGTTCACAAAGACGACAGTTGGAACCAAAAATCACACATAAGACTCGTCAGATTTCCACCAGTAATGTCCATCGCTAGTGTTTCTTGGCCCAAGGAAGTCTTATTGGTGACCTTTCGTAGTCGTGTCTTTCCAGCACTTTGACCACGAAAGACTGATTTAGTCCCCTCTGAACAGTTGACGATAAGATGTGTCTGTTACTTGAACACTGAAGCATTTATTTGGGCTGCAGTTAACTAATGCATTTCTCTGCAGCAGAGGTATCTTCTGTATACCACCCCTACCTTGTAACAAAGGTAACTCTGGGTCTTCCATTCCTGTGGCGGTCCTCATGAGAGCCAGCTTCATCACAGCACTTGATGGTTTTTGCGACTGCACTTGAAGAACCTTAAAGTTATTGAAATGTTCTATATTGACTGACCTTCATGTCTAAAGTAATTATGGACTGTCGTTTCTCTTTGCTTATTTCAGCTGTTCTTGCCATAATATGGACTTGGGTCTTTTACCAAATAGGGCTGTCTTCTGTATACCAGCCCTACCTTGTAACAACTGATGGCGTTATGATATACAAACAGCTACATGATATATGAACCCACCATTTATCTTTGCGCACTCTTGGCATTGTTTCAACCAGCTTCATGAGGTAGTAACCCAGAATGCATTTCAATTAGCAGCTGTGCCCTGTTAAATGTTAATTTGTGGAATTTCTTTCCTTCTTAATGCATTTGAGCCAATCTGATGTGTTGTGACAAGGTAGGGGCGGTATACAGAAGACAGCCCTACTTGGTAAAAGACCAAGTCAATATTATGGGAGGTGTTGGACCGCAGTGAAGGAAAAGCAGCAAACAAGTGCTCAGCATATGTGGGAACTCCTTCAAGACTGTGGGAAAAGCAGTCCAGGTGAAGAGGCATGATTAACAGCAGCATCATTGGGGCCCTGAGTGGCGCAGTGGTCTAAGGCAACGCATCAAAGTGCAAGAGGCATCACTACAGTCCCCGGTTCGAATCCGGCTGTGATTGTACCATAGGGCGACTCACAATTGGCCCAGCGTCGTCCGGGTTTGGCCGTCATTGTAAATAAGAATTAGTTCTTAACCGACAGTTAAATAAATAAAAGGTATTTAAATAGTGGCGTCACGTGATATTTAAATACCACAGAGTACATCAAACCTCCCTCCTCTTTCCACATTAACCTCTAAATAACATAACCAGTGTTACCATGTTTGGTGAGGAGGAGTAACTCTGAGTGTGGGTGTGACTGTCAGTGAGAACCAACCAATAACAGACAAGACGAGGGCGTAGCGTTTTTCATAAACATTTATTCCTCTGTACATCTCCCCGGCAGCCGTTCAGATGATGCCAATCTGAAACACAAGACAGGTTTTAGACAGGCATCGTAGGACTGTTATAAGGTCGTCATAGGGCGTTTATAAAGCGCCAGAGAGCAGGTGGTCTCTGGCATCAGTGGTTCCTTTGAGTCTGTCATTATTCATCAGAAATTATATCATGCATCATCTGCCCAGAGCCTTATACTGCAGTCCGATTGGACACCCCACCTCGTCTCCAACGCTATTGGCTGACAGTGAACATGCGCCAGTCCTCATGAGAGGAGTGTTGTAGACTATTGCCATGCAGAGACGTTTCTGTCACAATGGTGCTAGACTCTAGAGCTCACCTTGTTGGCGACATCCAACGCATCGTAATCTGGAGCCAGGCGCACGTATGCCTTCTTCTCACCGTCAGGCCTGGGGGGGAGGGAGGAGGAGAGGGAGGAGGGGTGGAGGAGAGGGAGAAGGGGGGGACAAAGAGATGAGGATATTATTATGACCTCGTGTTCCAGCAGGAGTCAGTGGGGAAAAACAATGTAATGGACTGTAACCATTAACTGCAACCATTAAGACCTTCTACTGTAATAGACTGTAACCATTAAGACCTCATACTGTAATAGACTGTAACCATTAACTAAGACCTCTACTGTAATAGACTGTAAGCATTAACTAAGACCTCTACTGTAATAGACTGTAACCAGTAAGACCTCTACTGTAATAGACTGTAACCAGTAAGACCTCTACTGTAATAGACTGTAACCATTAAGACCTCTACTGTAATAGACTGTAACCATTAAGACCTCTACTGTAATAGACTGTAACCATTAACTAAGACCTCTACTGTAATAGACTGTAACCATTAACTAAGACCTCTACTGTAATAGACTGTAACCAGTAAGACCTCTACTGTAATAGACTGTAACCATTAACTAAGACCTCTACTGTAATCATTAACTAAGACCTCTACTGTAATAGACTGTATCCATTAACTAAGACCTCTACTGTAATAGACTGTATCCATTAACTAAGACCTCTACTGTAATAGACTAACCATTAAGACCTCCTACTGTAATAGACTGTAACCATTAAGACCTCTACTGTAATAGACTGCAACCATTAACTAAGACCTCTACTGTAATAGACTGCAACCATTAACTAAGACCTACTGTAATAGACTGTAACCATTAACTAAGACCTACTGTAATAGACTGTATCCATTAACTAAGACCAGACCTTGTAATGTAATAGGTGACCAGGTCAGACCAGCAGCCAGGATAGTACCCAGTGACTAATAGTTAGATGTTAGTACCTTCAGGCTAGTAATGGACTAATCGGGGGTTAGTTCCATAATGTCAGGATTATATTTGTATGTACCTGATCAATGCGTCTAGTAGTCAGGATTAGAGCTGTAGGGGTCGTGTAGTCAGGATTAGAGCTGTAGGGGTCGTGTAGTCAGGATTAGAGCTGTAGGGGTCGTGTAGTCAGGATTAGAGCTGTAGGGGTCGTGTAGTCAGGATTAGAGCTGTAGGGTCGTGTAGTCAGGATTAGAGCTGTAGGGGTCGTGTAGTCAGGATTAGAGCTGTAGGGGTCGTGTAGTCAGGATTAGAGCTGTAGGGGTCGTGTAGTCAGGATTAGAGCTGTAGGGGTCGTGTAGTCAGGATTAGAGCTGTAGGGGTCGTGTAGTCAGGATTAGAGCTGTAGGGGTCGTGTAGTCAGGATTAGAGCTGTAGGGGTCGTGTAGTCAGGATTAGAGCTGTAGGGGTCGTGTAGTCAGGATTAGAGCTGTAGGGGTTAGTTAGGATTAGAGCTGTAGGGGTCGTGTAGTTAGGATTAGAGCTGTAGGGGTCGTGTAGTTAGGATTAGAGCTGTAGGGGTCGTGTAGTTAGGATTAGAGCTGTAGGGGTCGTGTAGTTAGGATTAGAGCTGTAGGGGTCGTGTAGTTAGGATTAGAGCTGTAGGGGTCGTGTAGTTAGGATTAGAGCTGTAGGGGTCGTGTAGTTAGGATTAGAGCTGTAGGGGTCGTGTAGTCAGGATTAGAGCTGTAGGGGTCGTGTAGTCAGGATTAGAGGTGTAGGGGTCGTGTAGTTAGGATTAGAGGTGTAGGGGTCGTGTAGTCAGGATTAGAGGTGTAGGGGTCGTGTAGTCAGGATTAGAGGTGTAGGGGTCGTGTAGTCAGGATTAGAGGTGTAGGGGTCGTGTCATACCTGATGAGCGTGTTGACCTTGGCCACGTCGATGTCGTAGAGCTTCTTGACGGCATGTTTGATCTGATGCTTGTTGGCCTTGACGTCTACGATGAAGACGAGGGTGTTGTTGTCCTCGATCTTCTTCATTGCCGACTCTGTCGTCAGAGGGAACTTAATGATGGCATAGTGGTCCAACCTGGGGAGGGAGAAGAACGGGGGGGGAATAGGAGATCACGTTCAGCGTGCACCTAACGCTGCGACCCAACCCCACTATATTTGAACCCCATTTAAAAAAAGACCGGTATTTTGCTCTAAGGTGCATCAGTGGTTTATAAGGATGGAATCATGGGATATCATACTTTGATCGCTGTTACCATCATTTGCACCCAGAGCAGAGAAACTAATCTGGACTAAACCATAAAATCTCATTCAAAGCCATTTTTACAATTAAGGTTGTAATAAAATACAAGAATCTTCAAAACAGATACGGCTTGTGCATGTCGGTACTGTACCAACGTCATTCTACTGGCATTCTTAGAGTTCGTATGACTTACTTATTCCTGCGAGGGGCACTCTTGCGGGGGTACTTGGGTTGTCTGCGGAGGCGCAGGGTTTTGGGGCGGCGGAAGGTTGGGGAGGTTCTAATCTTCTTCTTCCTCTGGCTGTGGACTCCTTTCAGAACAGCCTTCTTGGCCTTCAGGGCCTTCACTTTGGCCTCGGTCTTGGCAGGGACAGCTACACAGGAGAGAGAATATTCCAACTTGGTTACGGCTTGAACAGCTACAGGAGATACGTTAGAGAGGGTTTATAAACTAAAGCAGATTAGTTAAACATCCTAAAATCAGAACACTGTTGAACAGCTGACCCATCCATATATCAAAAATAATTAGCAAGGAATTGCAGTTAACAACCAATTAGCCTTTACATGTCCGGTGTGCTCTAAATACCTGCAGCCGACAATTTTTGTTTTCTTGGGAGACCTCAGAAAGACATATCTGGGATTGCAAACTCCTTCTGAAAGTAAGTCATCACCTGAACTATAGTACACTTCTCAAAAAAGGTTGGGGTCAATGTGATACACGGCAGGATTGACCAACTTCTCTTATTTGGCGGGTCAAGACGAATATATTACCAGAATGCTTGTACCTTTCTCAAACCTTGCCTTTTCCTACGCTCAACGTTGTTTTAATGTGTGTGTAACGGGCACCCACCATTTACCGATGTTAGAGTCATCACCTTAGCAATTCAGCATTTATTTTCTAGCATCGATGTGAAAGTCGTTGTTTCGTTAATAATTGAAATGAATACCGGGTGAGTGTTCATGGGTTGGAGAGGGAAGGGTTTTGGCAGATGTGCTCCCATGTAGCCTGCTGTTTTGTGTTGGTGGAATAAGGGGGCATTGTGTTTCATATTTAGCTTTTAAATTTTTTTACAATTTAACAAAAAGCGATTAAATACTGTAAACCAAAAAAACGTCTGCTAGCTTTCCTTGCAATTTGATGTTGTATACCTTCAATAAGTTCAAAGTAGGTACAACGCAGAACACACCAACGTAAAGGTCTTTGGAAATGAATGTACTTCTGGTTACTAAAACGTGATCGCGGCGTTACTACAGGCCATGCTGTCAAGACCCAACTAAACAACGTGACGAATAAAAATTACATACACCACATACGGACTGCAATCACTCACGTAAGCTCAAACTTATGAATTTGAGAAATGGACATTAATACGCGGAATGAAATAACTACGAATGTTTCAGCGAACTGACTAGCAGAGCCACATTGGATGGAAACATGGTCGGTGGCCACTTCCTATATTTCACGACATTTGGACACAGATAAAATAACTACAAGTCGTCTGTGACTTTCAACGATCGTAAAGAACATATACACATGTATAAACATCATGTGTAGCTCTTCATATTAAGTGAATTTACGCAAAAACAATGTAGGGATTCACAGACCTTCCTTCTTCGCCTTCGGTGCCATGATGGGAAAGAACGAGCGATCGGGGTTTCCGCAGCTGTAACACAGGGGCGAGACAGCGGCACTCATATCTCGCGAGACTGGCGAACAGCATCATGGTACTCGTCAGAATATAGATTACAATATTATACAGTCCAAACTTTAGATGTGTACTAATACCCATACTAATATACTGTATAATACATACTAAAATTAATTTATAGTAACTGAACGGTATCCTTTCAGTTGAGCGTACTAGCGCTTCGCCTGTCTACCGGAAGTGGATGCTGTTGCTACGCAACTTCTTGGTAGCTTGTTACACATTACTAGCTAGACATCTTACGACTTCATTAAGTGTCCATTAATTAAGAAAGCACAACGACGATATCACATAGCTAAGCTGAGAATGACGTGAATAATCAAGTCAATAGGTTGCGTTCGTAAATACACTCTGGCTATCGACTTCCGATTTCCAAAGCGCAGTATAACGTTAACTGACGAATTTACGAACGCTCAGTTAAATTGTTGCCAGTGTAACCGGCTAGCTAGTTAGCGGGGTGCGGCTAATGCAGTTTCAATCGGTGACGTCACTTGCTCTGAGACCTTGCAGTAGTTGTGGTCAAGGACCACGGCTTTTGTGGAGCGGTGGGTAACGATTCTTCGTAGGAGGCAGTTGTTGATGTGTGCAGAGGTTCCCTGGGGTGAGGAGAGGGACTGAAGCAATACTGTTACACTCACTGCCATTGGACTCTAGAGAAGTGGAAATGCGTTCTCTGGAGTGATAAATCACCCTTCACCATCTGGCAGTCCAACGGACAAATCTGGGGTTTGGCGCATACCAGGAGAACGCCACCTGCCCGAATGCATAATGCAAACTGTAAAGTTTGGTGGAGGAGGAATAATGGTCTGGGGCTGTTTTTCATGGTTTGGGCCCCTTAGTTCCAATGAAGGGAAATCTTAACACTACAGCATACAATGACATTCTAGACGATTCTGTGCTTCCAACTTTGTGGCAACAGTTTGGGAAGGCCCTTTCCTGTTTCAGCATAACAATGCCCACGTGCACAAAGCGAGGTCCATACAGAAATGGTTTGTCGAGATCAGTGTGGAAGAACTTGACTGGCCTGCACAGGGTTCGATTGTTGGACCTTATGTATTCCTAATCTATATCAATGACCTTGCTGCTGTGTCTTATACCATACTTCCCATTATCTTTGCTGATGATACCAATTTGATTCACTAATTAATGAAGCCAACTCAAGCGTGGATACATTTTCTAAATGTTTCCAGATAAACAAATCATCTTTAAATGTAAAAAAAAATATTGACCTTTTATTGTTTTCACTAGTAAGAATAAGAAATATTATCCCCCCCAAAAATGAAGGAGACAGAATCTCAATTGGTGGGAATGAAATGGAACTAGTCACATCCACTAGATTCCTCTGAGATCTTTAAAAAATAATAATATATATTTCACCTTTATTTAACCAGGTAAGCAAGTTGAGAACAAGTTCTCATTTACAATTGCGACCTGGCCAAGATAAAGCAAAGCAGTTCGACAGATACAACGACACAGAGTTACACATGGAGTAAAACAAACATACAGTCAATAATACAGTAAAAAAAAACAAGTCTATATACAATGTGAGCAAATTAGGTGAGAAGGGAGGTAAAGGCAAAAAAAGGCCATGGTGGCAAAGTAAATACAATATAGCAAGTAAAACACTGGAATGGTAGTTTTGCAATGGAAGAATGTGCAAAGTAGAAATAAAAATAATGGGGTGCAAAGGAGCAAAATAAATAAATAAATTAAATACAGTTGGGAAAGAGGTAGTTGTTTGGGCTAAATTATAGGTGGGCTATGTACAGGTGCAGTAATCTGTAAGATGCTCTGACAGTTGGTGCTTAAAGCTAGTGAGGGAGATAAGTGTTTCCATTGATGAAAAGTTATCCTGGAAAGATCATATTCAATTTGTCTGCATTAAAGTGATAAAACCTGTTGGTATCATCAGACAGATGAGTGGTTTGGTTCATCAGGCTTGCTTCCTATCTCTATACTAGAGCTTCATTTAACATGTATTTCATTTACTGTAATATTGTCTGGCCATATGCCCCACTACCTACACAAATTACTCATCATACAAAATAAATTTGCAAGACTGCACCTTTGTTTAAGAAACTCTATCTTGTCTATTTACAATATTAATGTACGCCAATTATGCACTTTCATCTACACATGCTCATACCTCCCAGACAGTTTACCTAAACCCTTCAATGGATTATTCCAGGTTAATTCTGAAATCCATCTATATAACACAAGACACTGTGATAACCTTCACCCTCCCTACTGCCTCACATAGTCAAATCTCCATCCTATACAGTCAACCTGATGAACCATGAAGACTGGAGGTCAGCCTGATGAACCAAACTACTCAGTAATCTCCATGAAGACTGGAGATCAGCCTGATGAACCAAACTACTCAGTAATCTCCATGAAGACTGGAGATCAGCCTGATGAACCAAACTACTCAGTAATCTCCTCCACGAAGACAGCCTGATGAACCAAACTACTCAGTAGCTTCCTCCATGAAGACTGGAGGATAGCCTGATGAACCATGTAGACTGGAGGTCAGCCTGATGAACCAAACTACTCAGTAACCTCTATGAAGACTGGAGGTCAGCCTGATGAACCAAACTACTCAGTAACCTCCTCTATGAAGACTGGAGGTCAGCCTGATGAACCATGTAGACTGGAGGTCAGCCTGATGAACCAAACTACTCAGTAATCTCCTCCATGAAGACTGGGGGTCAGCCTGATGAACCAAACTACTCAGTAATCTCCTCCATGAAGACTGGGGGTCAGCCTGATGAACCAAACTACTCAGTAATCTCCATGGAGACTGGGGGTCAGCCTGATGAACCATGAAGACTGGGGGTCAGCCTGATGAACCAAACTACTCAGTAATCTCCATGAAGACTGGGGGTCAGCCTGATGAACCAAACTACTCAGTAATCTCCTCCATGAAGACTGGGGGTCAGCCTGATGAAACAAACTACTCAGTAATCTCCTCCATGAAGACTGGAGGTCAGCCTGATGAACCATGAAGACTGGAGGTCAGCCTGATGAACCATGAAGACTGGGGATCAGCCTGATGAACCAAACTACTCAGTAATCTCCTCCATGAAGACTGGAGGTCAGCCTGATGAACCATGAAGACTGGGGATCAGCCTGATGAACCAAACTACTCAGTAATCTCCTCCATGAAGACTGGAGGTCAGCCTGATGAACCAAACTACTCAGTAATCTCCTCCATGAAGACTGAAGGTCAGCCTGATGATCATATGCACTGATCAATTAATTTATACATTTATCATTTGTAGGTATTGTTATCCGTTTGAACAAACCTTGTTTATTTTTGAACTTAGTATTGTATATAGTTTTTATGTGGTGTGTTTGTTTTAAGCCCTTGAGCTTCCAACCACCTGCACACTGTTTTAAACTGACTGGCTTTTATCTGTATGGTTGTTTATCACTTTGTTTTGTTTGGTGTAAATAAATTAAAACAAACGAACAAAACAGAGCCCTGACCTCAACCCCGTCGATCACCTTTGGGATGAATTGGAACGCCGACTGCGAGCCAGGCCTAAATCGACTAACATCAGTGCCCGACCTCACTAACGCTCTTGTGGCTGAATGGAAGCAAGTCCCCTCAGCAATGTTCCCACATCCTCTGGTAAGGGTTTTCACTAGTGCGCAGGCTGTTACAGCAGCAGAGGGGGGACCAACTCCATATTAATGACTTCCCAGAAGAGTGGAGGCTGTTACAGCAGCAGAGGGGGGACCAACTCCATATTAATGACTTAGCAGAAGAGTGGAGACTGTTATAGCAGTAAAGGGGGGGACCAACTCCATATTAATCACTTCCCAGAAGAGTGGAGACTGTTATAGCAGCAAAGGGGGGACCAACTCCATATTAATCACTTCCCAGAAGAGTGGAGACTGTTATAGCAGCAAAGGGGGGACCAACTCCATATTAATCACTTCCCAGAAGAGTGGAGGCTGTTATAGCAGCAAAGGGGGGACCAACTCCATATTAATCACTTCCCAGAAGAGTGGAGGCTGTTATAGCAGCAAAGGGGGGACCAACTCCATATTAATGACTTCCCGGAAGAGTGGAGGCTGTTATAGCAGCAAAGGGGGGACCAACTCCATATTAATGACTTCCCAGAAGAGTGGAGGCTGTTATAGCAGCAAAGGGGGGACCAACTCCATTTTAATGACTTCCCAGAAGAGTGGAGGCTGTTATAGCAGCAAAGGGGGGACCAACTCCATATTAATGATTTCCCAGAAGAGTGGAGGCTGTTATAGCAGCAAAGGGGGGACCAACTCCATAATAATGATTTCCCAGAAGAGTGGAGGCTGTTATAGCAGCAAAGGGGGGACCAACTCCATAATAATGACTTCCCAGAAGAGTGGAGGCTGTTATAGCAGCAAAGGGGGGACCAACTCCATATTAATGACTTCCCGGAAGAGTGGAGACTGTTATAGCAGCAAAGGGGGGACCAACTCCATATTAATCACTTCCCAGAAGAGTGGAGACTGTTATAGCAGCAAAGGGGGGACCAACTCCATATTAATCACTTCCCAGAAGAGTGGAGGCTGTTATAGCAGCAAAGGGGGGACCAACTCCATATTAATCACTTCCCAGAAGAGTGGAGGCTGTTATAGCAGCAAAGGGGGGACCAACTCCATATTAATGACTTCCCGGAAGAGTGGAGGCTGTTATAGCAGCAAAGGGGGGACCAACTCCATATTAATCACTTCCCAGAAGAGTGGAGGCTGTTATAGCAGCAAAGGGGGGACCAACTCCATATTAATGACTTCCCGGAAGAGTGGAGGCTGTTATAGCAGCAAAGGGGGGACCAACTCCATAATAATGATTTCCCAGAAGAGTGGAGGCTGTTATAGCAGCAAAGGGGGGACCAACTCCATATTAATCACTTCCCAGAAGAGTGGAGGCTGTTATAGCAGCAAAGGGGGGACCAACTCCATATTAATGACTTCCCAGAAGAGTGGAGGCTGTTATAGCAGCAAAGGGGGGACCAACTCCATAATAATCACTTCCCAGAAGAGTGGAGGCTGTTATAGCAGCAAAGGGGGGACCAACTCCATAATAATGCCCATAATTCTGCAATGAGATGTTCAACGAGCAGATGCCCAAATACTTTTGTTCATGTAGTGTACATGCATACCAAAAAAAAAAAAAAAACGTAAAAATTGTACAAATATATACGGAAGTTGAAAATCTACATTCAAAATGCATATTTATTAAAGAACTTAACCAAGCACACAGGTTTAAGAAAAATACAAATACATTAAAATAAAAAATAAACGTCACAGGTCTTATACTGTACATATCATATCAGACCTATCTGACATATCATATCAGACCTATCTGACATATCATATCAGACCTATCTGACATATATCAGACATATCATATCAGACCTATCTGACATATCATATCAGACCTATCTGACATATCATATAAAACATATCATATCAGACCTATCTGACATATATCAGACATATCATATCAGACCTATCTGACATATATCAGACATATCATATCAGACCTATCTGACATATATCAGACATATCATATCAGACCTATCTGACATATCATATCAGACCTATCTGACATATCATATCAGACCTATCTGACATATACATTTACATTTACATTTAAGTCATTTAGCAGACGCTCTTATCCAGAGCGACTTACAAATTGGCTTTACATCTCAACAAGGAGTCAGTCCAGACTACAGAGCCAAGACAGGCCGAAGAATCAGCAAATTAAGACCTTCTTGCTTTACATGGATGATGGGCTACTATTCCACATGTCCCTGAATATAAGTGTAAAAAATCATGGCTGTAGTCTAAGAAAGTGAAAGTCCAGGTCCCAGGCCAAGGAATATGCTATAGCTTGTATGCTTTTCGGTAGAGTAAAATACTAGGGTATAAGAGGGGTCATATCAAGTAAAGGTCAGCAAGTGAATGAGTTTGGACCAGCATGAACCATTTGGCAACCATTGCCTAGCCAATACTGTATATACTGTACCAACCTTTAATTTTAAGGCCTACTTTTCCTCTGGCTGTTCATCATTCTTTGTGTTTTCTCTCTCATACCAACCACAATAATGTGTTTGCTATCAGTTGAATAACTGATTCACAGCCCAAAGTTGTAAAAACGCACTCGATTATTTTGCTTAATTGACAGCCATTGTGCAAAAGTTTGCTCCAGTACTGGCGTGGAGAGGTGCCCCTCTCGAGTAAGTAGTGGCCGACCTTACCGTTACAAACACGTCCTAACTAGGGAGAGATATTGATTATAGGTTTAATCGTGTTTTATTACACAGTTTCAATATGTGTTGATACTTACAGATAATAGGTGAAGGCGCTTAGACCAGTTGGGACAGTGGTCAGTCCTTTCCCAGAACAATCGGCGCCTCCGTCCTCGTCGCAGCTGCATGAGGACGAACAAATAGCCGGAGTGGATTGTCCTGACCAGCCGCACCATCCCGTAGTGAAAACAACCGCAAAAATATCCAGATGACAAACACGCGCATGTTTTTCTTCTGTTCAGACTAAGCAAAAATGGCTTTACGTTTCTCTTACAAGGACATGTAGGCTACTTTTCGTGTGACTGCTCGGTTGTGATGGCTTGTCCAAGAAGCTTGAATACGTATTATTATTGATAGGTACTCGACCACTTCAAGGATATAACATGTTAATGCATCAGTCCCACCAAACATATATCCTTAACTACCCCTGTCAAGTCTGGGACATTTTCTTTACTCAAACAATGCGGTTTACCTTGCACTAAGTGTCCTCATATTCATCCCGTGTGGAGTGTTGGTCCTATAAAAATAAGTATCACCCGTCCACACAGACGACAAAATCGACACCTTTTGCTTTTTTCCGTTTTCGTTGTCCCATTAAATCAGCAAACCAGACGGATCCGTGCGTGGACAAAATAAGAAGCCTCAGTACAATTCTCCAACCGAAATGGGAAACACTTGGTGCGTTATTTTTGCTATTCTTTCATATCATATCAGACCTATCACATCAGACCTATCTGACATATCATATCAGACATATCATATCAGACCTATCATATCAGACCTATCTGACATATCATATCAGACCTATCATATCAGACCTATCTGACATATCATATCAGACCTATCTGACATATCATATCAGACATTTCATATCAGACCTATGTGACATATCATATCAGACCTATCTGACATATCATATCAGACCTATCTGACATATATCAGACATATCATATACAACATATCATATCAGACCTATCTGACATATCATATCAGACCTATCATATCAGACATATCATATCAAACATAATATCAGACATATCTGACATATATCAAACATATCATATCAGACATATCATATCAAACATAATATCAGACATATCATATCAGACCTATCAGACATATCATATCAGACATCATATACAACATATCATATCAGACCTATCTGACATAAATCAGACATATCATATCAGACCTATCTGACATATCATATCAGACCTATCATATCAGACCTATCTGACATATCATATCAGACCTATCTGACATAAATCAGACATATCATATCAGACCTATCTGACATATCATATAAAACATATATATCATATCAGACCTATCTGACATATCATATCAGACCTATCATATCAGACCTATCTGACATATCATATCAGACCTATCTGACATATCATATCAGACATATCATATCAGACCTGTCTGACATATCATATCAAACATAATATCAGACCTATCTGACATATATCAAACATATCATATCAGACCTATCATATCAGACATATCATATCAGACCTGTCTGACATATCATATCAAACATAATATCAGACCTATCTGACATATATCAAACATATCATATCAGACATATCTGACATATCATATCAAACATATCACATCAGACATATCATATCATATCAGACATATCTGACATATCATATCAGACCTATCTGACATATCATATCAAACATAATATCAGACATATCATGTTAGACATCATATATCAGACATATCATATCAGACATATTAGACATATATCAGATATATCATATCAGACATATCATATTAGACATATATCAGCTTGACTGTATCAAAGGCAGCTATGAGTTTCAGGGCATGTTTGCTTTTAACAAACCTTACTGATTGCACACAAGTACCAAGTACCAAGCTCTCTTTTATAAATCTATAATAAGGAGGTAGTTTAAAAAATATATACATTTGTGTATAAATAATTTGGCTAATACAAGTAAATTATTTTATTGATTTATTTTTAGTTGAATTTTACCCCTTTTTCTCCCCAGTTTTGCGGTGTCCAATTGTTAGTAGCTACTATCTTGTCTCATCGCTACAACTCCCGTACGGGCTCGGGAGAGACGAAGGTTGAAAGTCATGCGTCCTCCGATACACAACCCAACCAAGCCGCACATTAAACACAGCCGCATCCAACCCGGAAGCCAGCTGCACCAATGTGTCGGAGTAAACACCGTGCACCTGGCAACCTTGGTTAGTGTGCACCACAGGAGTCGCTGGTGCGCGATGAGACAAGGACATCCCTACCGGCCAAGCCCTCCCTAACCCGGACAACGCTGGCACTGCAGTAGAGGAACCACCCGGGACACCACCCGGGATATAACACCCGGGAGGCCGGGATTCCCTTCACCCGGGAGCCCGTAACCACCCGGGAGCCCGTAACCACCCGGGAGGCCGGGAGCCCGTAACCACCCGGGAGCCCGTAACCACCCGGGAGGCCGTAACCACCCGGGAGCCCGTAACCACCCGGGAGGCCGTAACCACCCGGGAGCCCGTAACCACCCGGGAGCCCGTAACCACCCGGGAGGCCGTAACCACCCGGGAGCCCGTAACCACCCGGGGGGCCGTAACCACCCGGGAGCCCGTAACCACCCGGGAGCCCGTAACCACCCGGGAGGCCGGATTTGTAACCACCCGGGAGTACAACCACCCGGGAGGCTAACCACCCGGGAGCTCCGTATAGGGAAAGAACACCCGGGAGGGAACCACCCGGGATCTGAACCACCCGGGAGCCCGTAACCACCCGGGACATTCCCGGGAGCCCGTAACCACCCAGCAACCACCGGGAGTAAACCCGGGAATACAAGTATATTATTGATCAAGAAATTGAAATCATACTTTTGCAATAAACCAAATTTGACATCATTGTGTGTGAAATTGGCAATAATAAATCATGTTATTGATCAGGAAATCTGTTCAGTAGTTTCAACGTCATTCCCACAAAATGTACAGTCATTACAATCTACATTGAATTTCAATCTTAAAAATGGATTTTATGGGATAAATATCATTTAGAATTTTAAAATGGTTCCTCTTTGGCTTTGAGTTGTATAGGGAAAGACATTTTCTTGGTTTACAGATTCATCCAAATTTGACAGATGTAATTCAATTTGAACTGTTTTGGGGAAAATTTCTTTGGAAATACCTGGTCTGACATGTTTATTGTTAACTCTTTATCCTGTAAACATCTGTCTGTGTTTGAATCTGGTCGACAAGGAAAGACATCTGAATATAACAACATTCCCTTCACCAGCAACACTAGAAGGAATAGCATTTGTGACTCTGTACAATATTGCTTTTGGGTCGACAAGGAAAGACATCTGAATATAACAACATTCCCTTCACCAGCAACACTAGAAGGAATAGCATTTGTGACTCTGTACAATATTGCTTTTGGGTCGACAAGGAAAGACATCTGAATATAACAACATTCCCTTCACCAGCAACACTAGAAGGAATAGCATTTGTGACTCTGTACAATATTGCTTTTGGGTCGACAAGGAAAGTCATCTTTTTATCAAATCCTTATCGCTGAAGATATTACCACTTTCGTCTATTATATCTGTAACAGACCAAATGTATTTTTATTCATAGATTCTTCACAGAATATGGTGTTACGGTACCGACAAGATTACATGTCTCTCCGGCATGGTGGTCTGTCTGGTGGTCCCGCCTATCCTTTCTTTGGATTGGTGGTCTGTCTGGTGGTCCCGCCTATCCTTTCTTTGGATTGGTGGATACATCTCATTATTGTAATAGTTTTTTTGAATATTCGATGAGGGTCGCTGACATCATTCTACAGTGCATTCGGAAAGTATTCAGACTCCTTGACTTTTTCCAAAATTTGTTAGGTTATCAGCCTTATTCTACAATAGATTAAATAATATGGGGTATCTCCCCTCAATCTACACACAATACTCCATAATGAAGGAAAAAACAGGGTTAGACATTTTTGCAAAAGTATTAAATAAAAAATAAAAAAACTGAAATATGACATTAACTTAAGTATTCAGACCCTTTAATCAGTACGTTATTTAACCTCTCTTGGGTAGGGGGCAGTATTTTCACGTCCGGATGAAAAGCGTGCCCAAAGTAAACTGTCTGCTACTCAGGCCCAGAAGCTAGGATATGCATATCATTAGTAGATCTGGATAGAAAACACTCCAACGTTTTCGAAAACTGTTAAAATATGTATGTATGTGAGTATAACAGAACTGATATGGCAGGCGAAACTCCGTGGAGAACTCCCCCAAAAAAAAATTTCAGCCTACCACAATTTTCAATGGCTATCACTTTTATTATAAGGCCGAGTCCTCCCAGATTGCAGTCCCTAGGGTTTTCACTAGATGTTTACAATTGGCTCATTCATCCCCCTCCTCTCCCCTGTAACTATTCCCCAGGTCGTTGCTGCAAATGAGAACGTGTTCTCAGTCAACTTACCTGGTAAAATAACGGATAAATAAAATAAAATAATGTTAACAGTCTTTAGAATGAGTTTCATGCTGGTTTTTTTGAAAAATGAGCTGGAAATTGTAGTTTTTCTAGGTGGCTCCCATTTTGGCTGTAGTGTTTCCAAGCGCGTGGAAGAGAGCGCGTTCTTTGGTATTTTTCTCCGGTAAAGACAATAACGATTCTCCGTCTTAAATGTTATAGTTTATTTACATATTAGGGGACCTGAGGTTTGATTATAAACGTTGTTTGACTTGTTTGGAATAGTTTATTAGTAACATTTGGGATTCATTTTGTATCCATTTAGATGGAGGGAAACTGGGTGGATTATTGACTGAAGCGCGCCAGCTAAACTGAGTTTTTATGGATATAATGAAGGACATTATCGAACAAAAGGACCATTTGTGATGTAACTGGGACCTTTTGGAGTGCCAACAGAAGAAGATCATCAAAGGTAAGGCATTTTCTATGTCGCTATTTCTGACTTTCGTGGCGCACCTGCCTGGTTGAAATATGTTTTTCATGTGTTTGTATGCGGGGTGCTGTCCTCAGATAATCGCATGGTCTGCTTTCGCCGTAAAGCCTTTTTGAAATCTGACACTGCGGCTGGATTAACAAGAAGTTAAGCTTTATTTTGATATATTACACTTGTGATTTTATGAAAGTTAAATATTTATAATTCTGTAGTTTGAATTTCGCGCTCTGCAATTTCACTGGATGTTGGCGAGCTGGGACACTACCGTCCTACCTGTCCATAAGTAGTGAAGCACCTTTGGCAGCGATTACAGCCTCGAGTCTTCTTGGGTATGACGCTACAAGCTTGACACACCTGTATTTGGGGAGTTTCTCCCATTCTTCTCTGCAGATCCTCTCAAACTGTCAGGTTGAACGGGGAGCGTCGCTGCACAGCTATTTTTAGGTCTCTCCAGAGATGTCGATCAGGTTCAAGTCCAGGCTCTGGCCGGGCCACTCAAGGACACTGAGACTTGGCTGGGCGACTTAAAGACATTCAGAGACTTGTCAACGAAGCCACTCCTGCATTGTCTTGGCTGTGTGCTTAGGGTTGTTGTCCTGTTGGAAGGTGAACCTTCGCCCCAGTCTGAGCGCTCTGGAGCAGAATTTCATCAAAGATCTCGCTGTACTTTGCTCCGTTCATCTATGCCTCGATTCTGACTAGTCTCCCAGTCCCTGAAAAACATCCCCACAGCATGATGCTGCCACCATCATGCTTCACCGTAGGGATGGTGCCAGGTTTCCTCCAGACGTGACATTCAGGCAAAAGGGTTCAACCGTGATTTCATCAGACCAGAGAATCTTGTTTCTCATGGTCTGAGAGTCCTTTAGGTGTCTTTTGGCAAACTCCAAGCAGGCTGTCATGTTCCTTTTACTGAGGAATGGCATCCGTCTGGCCCCTCTACCATAAAGGACTGATTGGTGGAGTGTTGCAGAGATGGTTGTTCTTCTGGAAGGTTCTCCCATCTCCACAGAGGAACTCTGGAGCTCTGTCAGAGTGACCATCGGGTTCTTGGTCAGCTCCCTGACCAAGGCCCTTCTCCCCCGATTGCTCAGTTTGGCCGAGCGGCCACCTCTAGGAAGAGTCTTGGTGGTTCCATACTTATTCCATTTAACAATGATGGTGACCACTTTGTTCTTGGGGACCTTCAATGCTGCAGCCATTTTTTGGTACCCTTGCCCAGATCTGTGCCTCGACGCTCTACGGACAATTCCTTCAACCTCACGGCTTTGGTTTTTGTTCTGACGTGCACTGTCATCTGTGGGACCTTATATAGACAGGTGTGTGTACCTTTCCAAATCATGTCCAATCAATTGAATTTACCACAGGTGGATTCCAATCAATTTGTAGAAACATCTCAAGGACGATCAATGGAAAATAGGATGCACCTGAGCTCAATTTCAGTCTCATAGTAAAGGGTCTGAATACTTACAGTAGTAAAGGGTCTGAATACTTACAGTAGTAAAGGGTCTGAATACTTACAGTAGTAAAGGGTCTGAATACTTACAGTAGTAAAGGGTCTGAATACTAAAGGGTCTGAATACTAAAGGGTCTGAATACTAAAGGGTCTGAATACTTACAGTAGTAAAGGGTCTGAATACTAAAGGGTCTGAATACTAAAGGGTCTGAATACTAAAGGGTCTGAATACTAAAGGGTCTGAATACTAAAGGGTCTGAATACTTACAGTAGTAAAGGGTCTGAATACTAAAGGGTCTGAATACTAAAGGGTCTGAATACTAAAGGGTCTGAATACTAAAGGGTCTGACTACTAAAGGGTCTGAATACTAAAGGGTCTGAATACTAAAGGGTCTGAATACTAAAGGGTCTGAATACTAAAGGGTCTGAATACTTACAGTAGTAAAGGGTCTGAATACTAAAGGGTCTGAATACTTACAGTAGTAAAGGGTCTGAATACTAAAGGGTCTGAATACTAAAGGGTCTGAATACTAAAGGGTCTGAATACTAAAGGGTCTGAATACTTACAGTAGTAAAGGGTCTGAATACTAAAGGGTCTGAATACTAAAGGGTCTGAATACTAAAGGGTCTGAATACTAAAGGGTCTGAATACTAAAGGGTCTGAATACTTACAGTAGTAAAGGGTCTGAATACTAAAGGGTCTGAATACTAAAGGGTCTGAATACTAAAGGGTCTGAATACTAAAGGGTCTGACTACTAAAGGGTCTGAATACTAAAGGGTCTGAATACTAAAGGGTCTGAATACTAAAGGGTCTGAATACTAAAGGGTCTGACTACTAAAGGGTCTGACTACTAAAGGGTCTGACTACTAAAGGGTCTGAATACTAAAGGGTCTGAATACTAAAGGGTCTGACTACTAAAGGGTCTGACTACTAAAGGGTCTGACTACTAAAGGGTCTGAATACTAAAGGGTCTGAATACTAAAGGGTCTGACTACTAAAGGGTCTGAATACTAAAGGGTCTGACTACTAAAGGGTCTGAATACTAAAGGGTCTGAATACTAAAGGGTCTGAATACTAAAGGGTCTGACTACTAAAGGGTCTGACTACTAAAGGGTCTGACTACTAAAGGGTCTGAATACTAAAGGGTCTGAATACTAAAGGGTCTGAATACTAAAGGGTCTGACTACTAAAGGGTCTGAATACTAAAGGGTCTGACTACTAAAGGGTCTGAATACTAAAGGGTCTGAATACTAAAGGGTCTGAATACTTACAGTAGTAAAGGGTCTGAATACTAAAGGGTCTGAATACTAAAGGGTCTGAATACTAAAGGGTCTGAATACTTACAGTAGTAAAGGGTCTGAATACTAAAGGGTCTGAATACTAAAGGGTCTGAATACTGGTTTTTATCAAGGTGTCATGTTTTTATTTTTAATAAAATTTCAAAAAAATCTGTTTTTGTTTTGTCATTATGGGGTATTGTGTGTAGATTGCGTCTTGGAAATGATTTTGCACAGGGACACTCGAAGTCAATCTTAAATGAATCATTGTTTATTGTCAGGTTCTAACCAACTCAATGACCCATAGTACACATGTCAATCAGGAGCTCTGCTGGGGCAGTCCCAACAGTTGTCTTATAGACGGCTATACACAGACAAGTTATATTGGCATGATTTGGCATAATTAATTCATCATTATCGTTTTGTTTCATTTATGTGACCGACCAACACTGGTTCACAACATGTGTCACACCAATAGCCGCTCAAGGCTTCTTCTCTCTAAGCTGAGACCTTGAAAGTGAGATATCTTTTGTTCTCAAAACAAGGTTCTGGGCCAAATTGCAGATACTGACAAGTGAGGATTCCTTCAATCAGTCACTTGAACACAGAAATTAGTTATTAGAAAAGCTCAAGTATAACATTTCCATCATCAATTGATTGGGCGAAAATGTAATCAATTTTAGAATAAAGCTGTAACGTAACAAAATGTGGAAAAAGTCAAGGGGTCTGAATACTTTCCGAAAGTATGATACTAGCCTCATGCCATGAATATGCATAGCCATCTGGAGATAACTCTGTGTTATAAAGTGTTTTTTCTAGAGGTTTCTGGGATGTCCTACTTACATCAGTACACTCGTAACTTCAGCTTTAAAACTTCTATTAGATCAAATAAACATCGAATAAGCCATACATTTTTTTGTTGTTGACGAAATTCGACCTCCCTACAAAAACTCCTTGCTTGGTGGGCGAAATGACAACAAAAAAAACACCACATGACAGTTTTTCAGCCGAGTTGGGCCTCACTCTTCCTCTTCGATACAATTCTACAAGATTTGATTTTACTGTCCTCGTGTGAACAGAACTTCTCACAGAAATGTAGACAAGGACACTGTCCTTTGGTTAAGGTACAATGCTTTAGAACATTTTTAAAAACTAAAAGGCTTTATACTAGACATTTGAAATTCACGACATTGTTCCTCCATTTTATTATAGTCACGTTGCATATTTCATAAGTCGAGCCAATTCTTTTACATCCTTGACGAGGAGTGAACCAGGACACATGTCATGGAGAAGGGGGAGGAAAGAGCCCTCAGAAAGAGTCAGTAAACAGGTCTCTGGACCAATCACACGCTTCATTCTCCTCGTGGAGGGAGGGGCTAACAGACCTGCTGTCTTCGAGCTGCTGGTTGGCTAAACCATCTGTCTGTCCCTCTCTCAGTGTCTGGTGAATATGTGTAGATCTCCTGTTCTCTCTCTCTCCCCCTGTGGTTCTCCCTCTGTTCTCTCTCTCTCCCCCTGTGGTTCTCCCTCTGTTCTCTCTCTCTCTCCCTGTGGTTCTCCCTCTGTTCTCTCTCTCTCCCCCTGTGGTTCTCCCTCTGTTCTCTCTCTCTCCCCCTGTGGTTCTCCCTCTGTTCTCTCTCTCTCCCCCTGTGGTTCTCCCTCTGTTCTCTCTCTCTCCCCCTGTGGTTCTCCCTCTGTTCTCTCTCTCTCTCCCTGTGGTTCTCCCTCTGTTCTCTCTCTCTCTCCCTGTGGTTCTCCCTCTGTTCTCTCTCTCCCCCCCAGCCTGCTGTTTGTCTGTCCTTCTGGAGCACCAGGGTCTTTGAGTGGGAGAGATCACCATCTCACTGTCGTCATCACACAGTCTCATACTACCGGTCCTTCTCCCTCCAGGTGTTCTCTTCAGAGCTCTTCTCGTGAACCTCTGACACTGCAGAGCTAGTATATTATCTCTGGGTCTCTTGGTGTGTGTGAGTCGTTTAGGTGTGTGTGTGTGGGTGTTGCTGGGTGTGTGTCGCCGGGCTCTGACCTGCACTGTATGTGGTGGAGCAGTTTTCCTGATGATGGGGGTGGACTGGGACAAAGGGACACAGTCACAACACTCTGAAGGTGTGTCCATGTGTGAGTCCATGCTGGGTGTGTGTGTGTCGATGCTGGGTGTGTGTGAGTCCGTGCCGGGTGTGTGTGTGTCGGTGCGGGGTGTGTGTGAGTCCGTGCTGGGTGTGTGTGTGTTGATGCTGGGTGTGTGTGTGTTGATGCCGGGTGTGTGTGTGTCCGGGCCGGGTGTGTGTGTGTTGATGTGGGGTGTGTGTGAGTCCGGGCCGGGTGTGTGCGAGTCCGTGCTGGGTGTGTGTGAGTCCGTGCTGGGTGTGTGTGAGTCCGTGCTGGTTGTGTGTGAGTCCGTGCTGGGTGTGTGTGTGTTGATGCGGGGTGTGTGTGAGTCCGTGCTGGGTGTGTGTGTGTCCGGGCCGGGTGTGTGCGTGTTGATGTGGGGTGTGTGTGAGTCCGTGCTGGTTGTGTGTGAGTCCGTGCTGGGTGTGTGTGTGTTGATGCGGGTTGTGTGTGTCTTGATGTGGGGTGTGTGTGAGTCCGTGCTGGTTGTGTGTGAGTCCGTGCTGGTTGTGTGTGAGTCCGTGCTGGTTGTGTGTGTGTTGATGCGGGGTGTGTGTGAGTCCGTGCTGGTCTGAGAGCAGTGGAAGAGGTCTGCTGAACAGTTATACTCCCCCAGGTCAGCTGTGTGTCGGTGCGGGGTGTGTGTGTGTCGGTGCGGGGTGTGTGTGTGTCGGTGCGGGGTGTGTGTGTGTCGGTGGTCTGCTGAACAGTTATACTCCCCCAGGTCAGCTGTGTGTCCGGGTAACCGAGGGCTGAGACCTCCATGCTGTCCAACATTAGTAATGTCCAGTAGACTGCTGTGTGATGTGGGGCTCGACTCTGTGTCTGTCAGAGTAGTGGATACGTTTCTCCCCACAGGGCTGGTCTGGGCATGATGGTCAGTTGGTGTCTGTGTGTCTGCAGGATCACAGACAAACTCCCCCAGACACTCAGAGAAGGGCAGGTCTTCCCAGGCCACAAAGTCAGATCGACAGGTTTGTTCACACACTGACCTGTACTCCTCCTCCGTGTCTGAAACACCCCTCTTCCTGAGGCTGGACGGCGCAGTCCGTATATATCCAGACTGTGTTGGAGCGGTCCACATGAGAGAGGCAGGGGGGTGAACAGGGGAGTCAGAGCCTTCACAGAAAGAGGACAGAACATCCCAGTAGCTGTTCCTACTGTGTCCCCCCTCCCCCTGACTACTGTTCCTACTGTGTCCCCCCTCCCCCTGACTACTGTTCCTACTGTGTCCCCCCTCCCCCTGACTACTGTTCCTACTGTGTCCCCTCTCCCCCTGACTACTGTTCCTACTGTGTGTCCCCTCCCCCTGACTACTGTTCCTACGGTGTCCCCCCTCCCCATGACTCAGTCCTTTATCCTCTCCCCCCCCCTCATCTTCCTCCTGTTCTGCAGATGACGTGATCACCCCCGGAGACTGTTGCCAGGGTGCCTTGTGTATGTTGGTCGGGGTGAGGGTTAAGGTGCAATGCAGTGACATGGATCGGCCACAGGAGGGCAGTGTAGAGTCGAAGCTGTGGAGAGGAGAAGGGTGGAGCAGGAGAGGAGCTGTACTGGTGTCAGCGCTGGGCTGGGGAGCTGGTCTAGGATCAGTTGTCCAGTCAGCGCAGAGAGCAGCTTGCTGTAGGAGGGTTCTGTAGTAACTGACTACAGAGCAGCCTGGAACAGAGGCCATGGGCAGAGAGATCTGACTGGCGATGAACTGGCCTGCCTCTCTCCTGTAGGGGTGGGGGCCAGATATCTGCACCAGAGACATCACAACATAGCTGGATGGAATGACAACTTCCAATCATACTACTTGGGAAACACTGGCATCATTCTGTAATAGTTGATATAATGTAGTAACAGACTACTTGGGAAACACTGGCATCATTCTGTAATAGTTGATATGTAATAACAGACAAGTGGTTTCCTTAGTAACAGACAAGTGGTTTCCTTAGTAACAGGCAAGTGGTTTCCTTAGTAACAGGCAAGTGGTTTCCTTAGTAACAGACAAGTGGTTTCCTTTCTCATGAAAGCGGTTGAGATTATAAACCAGAACGATTAAATTAACGTTGTACCTTGATCCCAAAAACAAAATGTCTTCCAATGAAGCAGTCCTCTACGGCCTTAACCAGCAGCCTGCTTCGACACCCTGACCTCTGACCTTCACTTCCCACTGGACCGGAAGACTCCTCCACCAGCCTGGACACACAAAACCACTTTGTTTATCCATGTTGCCATTCTCATACAAACACAATATTTTCATTCAACACACCGTAACCCCGTGGACTACACAGGAACTAAGTTCACCGTAACCCCGTGGACTACACAGGAACTAAGTTCACCGTAACCCCGTGGACTACACAGGAACTAAGTTCACCGTAACCCCGTGGACTACACAGGAACTAAGTTCACCGTAACCCCGTGGACTACACAGGAACTAAGTTCACCGTAACCCCGTGGACTACACAGGAACTAAGTTCACCGTAACCCCGTGGACTACACAGGAACTAAGTTCACCGTAACCCCGTGGACTACACAGGAACTAAGTTCACCGTAACCCCGTGGACTACACAGGAACTAAGATCCGCAAGCTCATGTCTTAAAAATATTGCAGAGTTCCTGGAAAAAAAGTATTGTGCATTTGGAAAGTATTCAGACCCCTTCCCCATTTCAACATTTTGTTAAGTTACAGCCTTATTCTATTTTCCCACTTAATCTACACACAATACCCCATAATGACAAAGCAAAAACAGTTTTAAAAAATGTTTACAAATGTACTATAAATAAACAGAAATACATTATTTACATAAGTATTCAGACCCTTTACTATGAGACTATAAAATTGAGCTCGGATGCATCCTGTTTCCATTGATCGTCCTTGAGATGTTTCTACAACTTGATTGGAGTCCACCTGTGGAAAATTCAATTGATTGGACATGATTTGGAAAGGGACACACCTGCCTATATAAGGTCCCACAGTTGACAGTGCATGTCAGAACAAAAACCAAGCCATGAGGTCGAAGGAATTGTCTATAGAGCTCCGAGACAGGATTGTGTCGAGGCACAGATCTGGGGAAGGGTACCAAAATATTGAAGGTCCCCAAGAACAGTGACCTCCATCATTCTTAAATGGAAGAAGTTTGGAACCACCAAGACTCTTCCTAGAGCTGGCCACCCAGCAAAACTGAGCTATCGGGGGAGAAGGGCCTTGGTCAGGGAGGTGACCAAGAACCTGATGGTCACTGACAGAGCTCCAGAGTTCCTCTGTGGAGATGGGAGAGCCTTCTAGAAGGACAACCATCTCTACAGTACTCCACCAATCAGGCCTTTATGGTAGTGGCCAGACTGAAGTCACTCCTCAGTAAAAGGAACATTACAGCCCCCTTGGAGTTTACCTAAAGACACCTAAAGGACTCTAAGACCATGAGAAACAAGATTCTCTGGTCTGATAAAACCAATATTAAACTCTTTGGCCTGAATGCCAAGCGTTACGTCTGGAGGAAACCTGTCACCATCCCTACGGTGAAGCAGGGTGGTGGCAGCATCATGCTGTGGGGATGTTATTCAGGGACTGGGAGACTAGTCAGGATCGAGGCAAATATGAACTGGGAAAAGTATAGAGAGATCCTTGATGAAGTCCTGAGCGATCTGGAGCAGGTTCTCAGATTGGGGCGAAGGTTCACCTTCCAACAGGACAACGACCCAAAGTACACAGTCAAGACAATGCAGGAGTGGCTTCGGGACAAGTCTCTGAATGTCCTTGAGTGGCCCAGCCAGAGCCCGGACTTGAACCCAATCGAGCATCTCTGGAGAGACCTGAAAATAGCTGTGCAGCGACGCTCCCCATCCAACCTGACAGAGCTTGAGAGGATCTGCAGAGAAGGATGGGAGAAAGTCCCCAAATATAGGTGTGCCAAGCTTGTAGCATCATACCCAAGAAGACTTGAAGCATTAATCACTACTTATGTAAATGTGATATTTCAGTTTTTTATTATATATATATATATATATACACACACACACACATTTGCAAAAATGTCTAAAAAACCGTTTTTGCTTTGTCATTATGTGGAATTGTGTGTAGAGGGGAAAAAAACAATGTAATCAATTTTAGAATAAGGCTGTAACCTAACAAAATGTAGAAAAAGTCAAGGAGTCTGAATACTTTCCGAATGCACTGTAGAATCTCTCCATTGAATACAGGCGGATGATGTCAGCGACCCTCATCGAATATTCAAAAAACTATTACAATAATGAGATGTATCCACCAATCCAAAGAAAGGATAGGCGGGACCACCAGACAGACCACCAGTCCACCAATAAGGCTGTACCTGTGAAGGTGGATGGATGGGGAAGGGGTGTGTTATCTGTGAAGGTTGGTGGATGGGGAAGGGGTGTGTTACCTGTGAAGGTGGGTGGATGGGGAAGGGGTGTGTTCTGTGAAGGTGGATGGATGGGGAAGGGGGTGGAAGGTGGGTGGATGGGGAAGGGGTGTGTTACCTGTGAAGGTGGGTGGATGGGGAAGGGGTGTGTTATCTGTGAAGGTGGGTGGATGGGGAAGGGGTGTGTTACCTGTGAAGGTGGGTGGATGGGGAAGGGGTGTGTTATCTGTGAAGGTGGGTGGATGGGGAAGGGGTGTGTTCTGTGAAGGTGGGTGGATGGGGAAGGGGTGTGTTACCTGTGAAGGTGGGTGGATGGGGAAGGGGTGTGTTACCTGTGAAGGTGGGTGGATGGGGAAGGGGTGTGTTACCTGTGAAGGTGGGTGGATGGGGAAGGGGTGTGTTACCTGTGAAGGTGGGTGGATGGGGAAGGGGTGTGTTACCTGTGAAGGTGGGTGGATGGGGAAGGGGTGTGTTACCTGTGAAGGTGGGTGGATGGGGAAGGGGTGTGTTACCTGTGAAGGTGGGTGGATGGGGAAGGGGTGTGTTACCTGTGAAGGTGGGTGGATGGGGAAGGGGTGTGTTCTGTGAAGGTGGGTGGATGGGGAAGGGGTGTTTTACCTGTGAAGGTGGGTGGATGGGGAAGGGGTGTGTTCTGTGAAGGTGGGTGGATGGGGAAGAGGGTGTTCTGTGAAGGTGGGTGGATGGGGAAGGGTGTGTTACCTGTGAAGGTGGGTGGATGGGGAAGGGTGTGTTACCTGTGAAGGTGGGTGGATGGGGAAGGGGTGTGTTATCTGTGAAGGTGGGTGGATGGGGAAGGGGTGTGTTATCTGTGAAGGTGGGTGGATGGTCCAGGTGTGTTATCTGTGAAGGTGGGTGGATGGGGAAGGGGTGTGTTATCTGTGAAGGTGGGTGGCAGGGGTGTGTTATCTGTGAAGGTGGGTGGACAAGGGGTGTGTTCTGTGAAGGTAGGTGGATGGGGAAGTGTTATCTGTGAAGGTGGGTGGATGGGGAAGGGGTGTGTTATCTGTGAAGGTGGGTGGATGGGGAAGGGGTGTGTTCTGTGAAGGTGGGTGGATGGGGAAGGGGTGTGTTATCTGTGAAGGTCTGGGAAGGGTGTGTTACCTGTGAAGGTGGGTGGATGGGGAGGCTGTGTTACCTGTGAAGGTGGTGGGGGGAAGGGGTGTGTTACCTGAAGGTGGGTGGATAGTTACTGAAGGTGGGTGGATGGGGAAGGGGTGTGTTCCTCCAGGTGGGTGGATGGGGAAGTTACCTGAAGGTGGGCCAACCATCCTCCAGTGATAGGTTATGGGGATCCTCCAGTTATTAGGGTGTGTTACCTGTGAAGGTGGGTGGATCCTCCAGGTTACCTGTGAAGGTGGGTGGATGGGCCAACCTGTGAATCCTCCAGAATAGTTACTGTGAAGGTGGGTGGCCAATCATCCTCCAGGTGGGTGGATGGGGAAGGGGTGTGTTACCTGTGAAGGTGGGTGGATGGCCAATGTTCCTCCAGGTGGATGGGGAAGTTACTGTGGATGGGGAATGTTCCTCCAGGATGGGGAAGGGGTGTGTTCTGGGTGGATGGGGAATCATCCTCCAGAAGGTGGGTTGGGGAAGTTACTGTGAAGGTGGGTGGATGGGGAATGTTACCTGAAGGTGGGTGGATGGGGAAGGGGTGTGTTACCTGTGAAGGTGGGCCAATCATGGGGAATCAGGGTGTGTTACCTGTGAAGGTGGGTGGATGGGGAATGTTACCTGTGAAGGTGGATGGGGAAGGGTGTGTTACTGGGGGATGGGGAATCATCCTGTGAAGGTGGATGGGGAAGTTACTGTGAAGGTGGGTGGATGGGGAAGGGGTGTTTTACCTGTGAAGGTGGGTGGATGGGGAAGGTTGTTGAACTGGGTGGATGGCCAAGGGGTGTGTTCATGGGTCCAGGAAGGGGTAGTTACTGAAGGTGGGTGGATGGGGAAGGGGTGTGTTCCTGAAGGTGGGTGGATAATTATCTGTGAAGGTGGGTGGATGGGGAATTATCTGTGAAGGTGGGTGGATCAGGGGTGTTTATCTTGAAGGTGGGTGGATGGGGAAGGGGTGTGTTCTGTGAAGGTAGGTGGATGGGGAAGGGTCAACACCTGGGTGTTATCTAAGCAGTGAAGGTGGGTGGATGGGGAAAAAGTTATCTGTGAAGGTGGGTGGATGGGGAAGGGGTGTGTTCTGTGAAGGTGGGTGGATGGGGAAGGGGTGTGTTATCTGTGAAGGTGTGGATGGGGAACATGTGTTACCTGAAGGTGGGTGGATGGGGAAGGGCAGTTCCTGTGAAGGTTGATGAAGGGGGTGTTACCTGTGAAGGTGGGTGGATGGGGAAGGGGTGTGTTCTGTGAAGGATGGGGAAGGGGTGTGTTCTGTGAAGGTGGGTGGATGGGGAAGGGGTGTGTTACCTGTGAAGGTGGGTGGATGGGGAAGGGGCAGCCTTCCAGGTGGGTGGATGGGGAAGGGGTGTGTTACTGTTGGATGGGGAAGGGGTGTGTTACCTGTGAAGGTGGGTGGATGGGGAAGGGGTGTGTTACCTGTGAAGGTGGGTGGATGGGGAAGGGTGTGTTACCTGTGAAGGTGGGTGGATGGGGAAGGGGTGTGTTACCTGTGAAGGTGGGTGGATGGGGAAGGGGTGTGTTACCTGTGAAGGTGGGTGGATGGGGAAGGGGTGTGTTACCTGTGAAGGTGGGTGGATGGGGAAGGGGTGTGTTACCTGTGAAGGTGGGTGGATGGGGAAGGGTGTGTTACCTGTGAAGGTGGGTGGATGGGGTGGGTGTGTTCTTGAAGGTGGGTGGATGGGGAAGGGCTGTGTTACCTCTGAAGGTGGGTGGATGGGGAATTGTTACCTCCTGAAGGTGGGTGGACATCCTGTGAAGGTGGGTGGATGGGGAAGGGGCTTTACCTGTGAAGGTGGGTGGATTCCCCCTCCTGAAATGGGGATCCCCTGCTCTACCTTGAAGGTGGGTGGCAGGGGCATTGAGACAGCTCCTAAACATCCCCTGGTGTTGTTCTGCATGACCCTCCTAAACAGCTCTCCTTCTGCGGTACCTGTAGTCCAGGTGTGGTTCCAGACAACTGTAGCAAGACCTGGAGCAGTGCCATCTAAACATCAACCCTGCAGTCTCCTTCAGCACCAACATGCTAAACATCCCCTGCTCTCCTTCTGCATTCCCCCTCCTAAACATCCCCCTTCTCCTTCTGCATTCCCCCTCCTAAACATCCCCTGCTCTCCTTCTGCATTCCCCCTCCTAAACATCCCCTGCACCGTTTCATAGCAAGTGATCATAGCGATGATAATTGACGTTTCCAAACGTTAAAACACAGCTTCGGGATTGTATTTCCCACAGAGCCAGTAGTTGGAGAATTAAGCCAAGGGCTTTTGGATAACTAGTGTGTCTCTTACCTGGCCGTGTCTGTCTGTTGCATCCTGGAGAAGCATCCTCTGCAACAGGGGTATAACACACACGAGTCCTGAAGAGACAACACAACACAGTCCACCATTATCTAAATGTGTATGACTAGCAGCTAACTAGTTACCGGTAGCTAGCAAACGATTACGATTAAGTTTGCTTAGTTGATCTGCTTTCTTGCCTCTCTCGACAGCTATAGCCTTCGTATATAAAACATGTACAATATCTACTAGATTTTTGTTAATTTACTCAAATTCATAGCAGGCATTTGAGAGCACAGTGTCCGACCGCCAATCTTTCAAACAGTGACGTCCGGTTTGATACGGTAGCTCCAACGCATGCGTCGAAATCGGGTTATATTCTTCTTCTTTGGTAGAATGGCGTTCGCAACAATTAAATGTGCCTTCCGTCACCTACTGTGCGGGTGGATAATTTTTAATTTTTTTTTTAAATGAAAACATTTGGGTAAAAATACAGTATATAAAATATTATACAAACTACTACTAACAAAAACAAATTAACAAAAAAACACAGGCTCTGAATCCTCCTGGCAGGGCGACAAAAGTCATTGTAGTGCTTTTGCCGTGAATTCTTGAAGTTATGCTGTACAATTAATCATTGTGGTTCTAAATGCCACAAAATCCCCTTATTCACAATGAGTGTTCCAGATCACCCGATTGATTTAAAACACTAGCAACTGGTTGCTATGCAACCACTGCCATATCCTCAACACTGTTGCCTCTTGCCCCTTCGACTCTCTTCATCACCTCCACATAGGAGATCTGCTGCGTGGCCCTGATCCTTGACATCTCGACCTCCTTCACCCTAACAGGGCACAAGGAAGTCCAGAGTTTGATCCCCATCACAGTTACAACATTTTCCATTCACAGATTCTTCAATATCATACGTCTCCTGTCTGCAAACATTTGTCACCTGACCACATCCTTTACAATTAAAAACTTGGGGTAAACCTTTGATGTACATGTTTTTGATACTTCTTATCATCCACCAGCAACCTCTGTTGAGAAGAATAGAGATCCAAGGGAATCAATTGAAAACCAGTTACCAATGAGCCAGCAAGCCACACCTAGTGGTTCGTATGTAGTCGTTTTAAAAAAAGAGTCAGAGTGAATTGTTTGGATCAATTTTAGTCCCATTGCTAAGTACGCCTATCGCATATGCAGTGTCCTCTCATACATCTTCCAACAAGATAAGACAGCTAGGAATCAACCCAGATGCGTCCAATTATATGTCTCCAAAGAATATTGGATTGACCATACTATTGGCTCTCATAAGGTTTCTGGTTAGATTACCCTCATGAGAAATACACGCCCTCAGTAGTAGGTCCATCTAGGGCCTTAGTCTAGGACCCTTATGTTTAGGGGTAGTAAGTATGCCTCTAAGTTATATAATGTCTCCTCTGCTATTGAATGTCCTAAATATCTCTTTCATCCACTGCCTTTTGCAATTGTATATAACAAGATAGAACCTGTCTTGAATAATTTGATACCTGTAACCAAACCCCAACTTTGTCTTTGTGGAAGAGGTAATAAACTCAGCAAAAAAATAAACGTCCCTTTTCAGGACCCTGTCTTTCAAAGATAATTAGTAAAAATCCAAATAACTTCACAGATCTTCATTGTAAAGGGTTTAAACACTGTTTCCCTGCTTGTTCAATGAACCATAAACACTTAATGAACATGCACCTGTGGAACGGTCGTCAAGACACTAACAGCTTACAGACGGTAGGCAATTAGGGTCACAGTTATGAAAATGTAGGACACTAAAGAGACCTTTCTACTGACTCTGAAAAACACCAAAAGATAGATGCCCAGGGTCCCTGCTCATCTGCCTGAACGTGCCTTAGGCATGCTGCAAGGAGGCATGAGGACTGCAGATGTGGCCAGGTCGATAAATTGCAATGTCCGTACTGTGAGACACCTAAGACAGAGCTACAGGGAGACAAGACGGACAGCTGATCATCCTCGCAGTGGCAGACCACGTGTAACAACACCTGCACAGGATCGGTACGTCCGAACATCACACCTGCGGGACAGGTACAGGATGGCAACAACAACTACCCGAGTTACACCAGGAACGCACAATCCCTCCATCAGTGCTCAGACTGTCCGCAATAGGCTGAGAGAGGCTGGACTGAGGGCTTGTAGGCCTGTTGTAAGGCAGATCCTCACCAGACATCACTGGCAACAACGTCGCCTATGGGCACAAACCCACCGTCGCCTGACCAGACAGGACTGGCAAAAACTGCTACTCACTGACGAGTTGCGGTTTTGTCAGGGGTGATGGTTGGATTTGCGTTTATCGTCGAAGCATTGAGCATTGAGAGTTACACCGATTTGGAGGTGGAGGGTCCGTCATGTTCTGGGGCGGTGTGTCACAGCATCATCGGACTGAGCTTGTTGTCATTGCAGGCAATCTCAACGCTGTGTGTTACAGGGAAGACATCCTCCTCCCTCATGTGGTACCCTTCCTGCAGGCTCATCCTGACATGACTCTCCAGCATGACAATGCCACCAGCCATACTGCTCGTTCTTGTGTGTGATTTCCTGCAAGACAGGAATGTCAGTGTTCTGCCATGGCCAGCAAAGAGCCCAGATCTCATTGAGCATGTCTGGGACCTGTTGGATCAAGGGTTAGGGCTAGGACCATTCTCCCCAGAAATGTCCGGGAACTTGCAGGTGCCTTGGTGGAAGAGTGGGGTAACATCTTACAGCAAGAACTGCCAAATTTGGTGCAGTCCATGAGGAGGAGAAGCACTGCAGTACTTATTGCAGCTGGTGGCCACATTAGATACTGACTGTTACTTTTGATTTTGGCCCCCTTTTTGTTCAGGGACACATTATTCCATTTATGTTAGTCACATGTCTGTGGAACTTGTTCAGTTTATGTTTCAGTTGTTGAAACTTGTTATGTTCATACAAATGTTTACACATAAGTTTGCTGAAAATAAACACATTTGACAGTGAGAAGACATTTCTTTTTTTTTGCTGAGTTTATTACCATGGGCCTTTTCAGACAGCTGTAGGAGTTACGCGGGTGTGCCACCAACTACCGCACTCTTCCTTCATATGAATCATTAACCTTCTCTGACTCTATGACTGGAATACCCAGATCCATTATAGGGTCTGGATTGGAAGCTCCTAATGGGCTTGTGTGGGTTTGTGGTGAACATGGCTACCTACAATGGGTGGGATGGTTGCTGTTATTTAGGCCAAACTCAAATTCAAGTCGCAACCCCTTGCTGACCCTATTGGAGGCTAAGCGTTAACGCTAAGTAAACCGTCCGTGTCTGTAGATTCATCTGTTTTTCTTTTTTTTGTCAGGTTCTTTTGCGTGGTAGTCGGATCTTTCCATGATGGAGAATATTGTTCCCCCATAGTGTAAAGCTGTTAGTACTCGTCGATTTCTCTCAGGATCTCCTTAGTATTCAGGTTGGCTCTTTACTGCAACCAGTTGTTATTCAAAAATTTTAACAATGTGTCTTTTCATTTTTGTGTGTTTTTCTTTTTGAATTTTACCCCCTTTTTTCTCCCCAATTTCGTGGTATCCAATTGTTTTAGTAGCTACTATCTTGTCTCATCGCTACAACTCCCGTACGGGCTCGGGAGAGACGAAGGTTGTAGTAGCTACTATCTTGTTTCATCGCTACAACTCCCGTACGGCTCGGGAGAGACGAAGGTTGAAAGTCATGCGTCCTCCGATACACAACCCAACCAAGCCGCACTGCTTCTTAACACAGCGCGCATCCAACCCGGAAGCCAGCCGCACCAATGTGTCGGAGGAAACACTGTGCACTTGGCAACCTTGGTTAGCTGACTAATAGCCGACTAATACATACTGACTAATACAACTCACATTGCACTTAAAAAAACTTCAGAATATCAATCTTCAATCGTTTGGCCGATGGTTTCATTGTTTGATTCAGGTCTAGTTTAATTGAGGCAAAAAGTATAGCTAATGTAAGCCAACCTTTGGCCAGCTCTTTGGCCAGCGGTACATCAACTGGTGAAAGCTTGCTAAGTTCATTTACATCTAAAACGTGACAAAACAAAGGCTACAAAACATTTCCAGACAAACACCGGCTGTTAGATAATAATAATAGCCACCTCATATCGCTATCTGACAGATAACTAGAGGCTAGCGCTGACCTGGCTGTTGTAGCTACTCACTAGCGGAGCTTATTCATTCACCTCAGTCGAGAAGGGATAGAACACTAGATAACTCTACAACAGTAGCTCAGCTACGTGTCCCCCCGTCACCAGTGAAAGTTGCACCCCTGCACACATGTACACATGGATTTTGTGTTATAGATATGTGGCAGTAGAGTACTGGCCTGAGGGAACACACTTAATGTGTTGTAGATGTGTGGTAGTAGAGTAGTGGTCTGAGGGAACACAATGTGTTGTAGATATGTGGTAGTAGAGTAGTGGCCTGAGGGAACACACTTAATGTGTTGTAGATATGTGGTAGTAGAGTAGAGGCCTGAGGACACACACTTAATGTGTCGTAGATATGTGGTAGTAGAGTAGTGGTAGTAGAGTAGTGGTCTGAGGGAACACAATGTGTTGTAGAGTAGTGGTAGTAGAGTAGAGGCCTGAGGACACACACTTAATGTGTCGTAGATATGTGGTAGTAGAGTAGTGGTAGTAGAGTAGTGGTCTGAGGGAACACAATGTGTTGTAGAGTAGTGGTAGTAGAGTAGAGGCCTGAGGGCACACACTTAATGTGTTGTAGATATGTGGTAGTAGAGTAGTGGTCTGAGGGAACACAATGTGTTGTAGAGTAGTGGTAGTAGAGTAGAGGCCTGAGGGCACACACTTAATGTATTGTAGATATGTGGTAGTAGAGTAGTGGTCTGAGGGAACACACTTAATGTGTTGTAGATATGTGGTAGTAGAGTAGTGGTCTGAGGGAACACACTTAATGTGTTGTGAAATCTGTAGGAAAATGTATTGTAATGTTTAAAAAAATATATAAGTGCCTTAATTTTGATGAACCCCAGGCAGAGTGGGGATCCGTAATAAATACAAATGGCCTCTGTGATCCATGAATCAATCCAACACCCATGTCCAAGAGGCAAACCTTTTGATTGATTGCAACCAAGGTGTGTTTAAGAAAATGGTTGGAAGGAAATGCATATTTGGGGTAATATATAGCCATATGATTGTACTATGTAATGCATTTGGGGCTATGGAGTGAGTGGAGTAGAACGTGTTGCTGGGTATTTATACCTCAGTCCCCCATGAAATAACACCATATATAGATTCTACAGACCCCACTGAGTATTCCCAACCCAACTTTTACATCTGCAAATAGAATAGTGTTTTCTCTATAAGCCAATATGTTATTTATAGGCCATACATTGTATTGCATTGCAGTGAATGGAGTAGGTGGGAGTAGAACATGTTGCTGGGTATTTAGACCTCAGTCCCCCTTGAAATAATACAATGTATACATTCTACAGACCGTAGTGAGTAATCCCAACCGCACTTTTACTTCAGCTTCTAAAATAGTCTTCTCTATGTATATCATATACAGTGTATTGTATTGGCAGCATTTATTTGACCTTGGAACATGTTTTAAAACCCACATTTTAATACAAATGCCACTTAACTATGAAGACATATAAATCAATGTTCATGTTCAGCCTATTATTTGTTATATATCATGAATAAATACAGTTTTGCGACACCTTTCTACGATTACGTCAGGGACCTCTATTTGGACAATTCCTTGACCCGGAAGTAAGTTTTTAGTGTTGCTGGTATGCCTTTGTATGATACCCCTCTGGCTGAACATGTCAATTCTTTAAAGGTCAGAAAGCTCAGAACAGTTTCATAAACTCCTATTTAAAATATGAATTAAAGTGTTGCTGTAAATGTGGATGGTTTGAGGATAATTTAGATTTCCCAAGTGAAAGTCCATGTTTACGACTGTCAACGAACGGAAGTTGTTGTACACCGTCGGACTCTTTTTTTGTGAAACACTGGCGGTATTTTCGATTCTTTGCGTATGTTTTCATCTTCCTACAAAATATTTATTGTTGTCCCCTTTCTTTTATTTGTTGACATTATTTGCAGAAACAAACGTAGCTTACTCTGTGATATATTCAGAACTTTTGCATGCTAATGTTGTTAACGTTATCTGGCGAAACGTTTAATTTTGTAGCAAAAAGTGACTACAGCTAACGTAGCTACTTTAACGTTAGCTAACGGTTGTTAGAAGTATACTAATTAATGTTTTTATTTCACCATGATACGCTGTCGTAGTGAACCTGCTGCCTGTTTGCTCCAGCCAGCCCAGTAACAGTGAGGTCGGATATGGAGGGTTGCTGAGCTCTCTACCGGGGTCCGTCAGCCAGTCCAGCCGGACAGGAGACTCATAGTTAGGACGACAGGATGAGCTCCGCGGCCCCCCCGGCCAAGAGGAAATGTTACATGGGACGACATCAGATCATCAAGAAAAACAGGTGGACATTTTTTTCTTCTCCACACATCACTGAGTTAACTTGTCATGTTAACACACCTGTGTCCCACTGTGGAACAGCAGTTGACTCGTTCACAGAATGTACTGGACTAGATTTCGAAACTCGGTTATTGACTATATTATAACATTTAAGAGGTTTTAATATTATTAGGGATGGGCACTGCTACGGACGTTCGTATTTGATTACTTGCTAGTTACTTATTAGAAAGAAGAAGAAAAAATAGCCCTATTTGAATGAAAACGCTTTTCAAGCGTGTAGCTTGTTATTGTCGGTCAATCAAAGCAGCACTACGGTCAAAATCTACGTTTATTGGTCGCGTACAGATATTTACAGATGTTATCGCAGGTGCAATGAAATGCCTGTGTTTCTAGCTCCAACAGTGAAGTAATATCTAACTAAATGCTTGTGTTTCTAGCTCCAACAGTGCAGTAGTATCTAACTAAATGCCTGTGTTTCTAGCTCCAACAGTGCAGTAATATCTAACTAAATGCCTGTGTTCCTATCTCCAACAGTGCAGTAATATCTAACTAAATGCTTGTGTTTCTAGCTCCAACAGTGCAGTAGTATCTAACTAAATGCTTGTGTTTCTAGCTCCAACAGTGCAGTAGTATCTAACTAAAATGCCTGTGTTTAACTAAAGCTCCAACAGTGCAGTAATATCTAAC
Source organism: Oncorhynchus nerka (assembly GCF_034236695.1). Classification (NCBI taxonomy): domain Eukaryota; kingdom Metazoa; phylum Chordata; class Actinopteri; order Salmoniformes; family Salmonidae; genus Oncorhynchus; species Oncorhynchus nerka. The sequence continues at coordinate 50,134,835 of NC_088414.1, forward strand.
TAAATGCCTGTGTTCCTAGCTCCAACAGTGCAGTAATATCTAACTAAATGCTTGTGTTTCTAGCTCCAACAGTGCAGTAATATCTAACTAAATGCCTGTGTTCCTAGCTCCAACAGTGCAGTAGTATCTAACTAAATGCCTGTGTTTCTAGCTCCAACAGTGCAGTAGTATCTAACTAAATGCCTGTGTTTCTAGCTCCAACAGTGCAGTACTATCTAACTAAATGCCTGTGTTTCTAGCTCCAACAGTGCAGTAATATCTAACTAAATGCCTGTGTTCCCTAGCTCCAACAGTGCAGTAGTATCTAACTAAATGCCTGTGTTTCTAGCTCCAACAGTGCAGTAATATCTAACTAAATGCCTGTGTTTCTAGCTCCAACAGTGCAGTAATATCTAACTAAATGCCTGTGTTTCTAGCTCCAACAGTGCAGTAGTATCTAACTAAATGCCTGTGTTTCTAGCTCCAACAGTGCAGTAATATCTAACTAAATGCTTGTGTTTCTAGCTCCAACAGTGCAGTAGTATCTAACTAAATGCCTGTGTTTCTAGCTCCAACAGTGCAGTAGTATCTAACTAAATGCCTGTGTTTCTAGCTCCAACAGTGCAGTAATATCTAACTAAATGCCTGTGTTTCTAGCTCCAACAGTGCAGTAGTATCTAACTAAATGCCTGTGTTTCTAGCTCCAACAGTGCAGTAGTATCTAACTAAATGCCTGTGTTTCTAGCTCCAACAGTGCAGTAGTATCTAACTAAATGCCTGTGTTTCTAGCTCCAACAGTGCAGTAGTATCTAACTAAATCTCCAAAGTGCAGTAAATGCCTGTGTTTCTAGCTCCAACAGTGCAGTAGTATCTAACTAAATGCCTGTGTTTCTAGCTCCAACAGTGCAGTAGTATCTAACTAAATGCCTGTGTTTCTAGCTCCAACAGTGCAGTAGTATCTAACTAAATGCCTGTGTTTCTAGCTCCAACAGTGCAGTAGTATCTAACTAAATGCCTGTGTTTCTAGCTCCAACAGTGCAGTAGTATCTAACTAAATGCCTGTGTTTCTAGCTCCAACAGTGCAGTAGTATCTAACTAAATGCCTGTGTTTCTAGCTCCAACAGTGCAGTAGTATCTAACTAAATGCCTGTGTTTCTAGCTCCAACAGTGCAGTAGTATCTAACTAAATGCCTGTGTTTCTAGCTCCAACAGTGCAGTAGTATCTAACTAAATGCCTGTGTTTCTAGCTCCAACAGTGCAGTAGTATCTAACTAAATGCCTGTGTTTCTAGCTCCAACAGTGCAGTAATATCTAACTAAATGCCTGTGTTTCTAGCTCCAACAGTGCAGTAGTATCTAACTAAATGCCTGTGTTTCTAGCTCCAACAGTGCAGTAGTATCTAACTAAATGCTAGCTCCAACAGTGCAGTAGTATCTAACTAAATGCCTGTGTTTCTAGCTCCAACAGTGCAGTAGTATCTAACTAAATGCCTGTGTTTCTAGCTCCAACAGTGCAGTAATATCTAACTAAATGCCTGTGTTTCTAGCTCCAACAGTGCAGTAGTATCTAACTAAATGCCTGTGTTTCTAGCTCCAACAGTGCAGTAGTATCTAACTAAATGCCTGTGTTTCTAGCTCCAACAGTGCAGTAGTATCTAACTAAATGCCTGTGTTTCTAGCTCCAACAGTGCAGTAGTATCTAACTAAATGCCTGTGTTTCTAGCTCCAACAGTGCAGTAATATCTAACTAAATGCCTGTGTTTCTAGCTCCAACAGTGCAGTAGTATCTAACTAAATGCCTGTGTTTCTAGCTCCAACAGTGCAGTAGTATCTAACTAAATGCTAGCGCCAACAGTGCAGTAGTATCTAACTAAATGCCTGTGTTTCTAGCTCCAACAGTGCAGTAGTATCTAACTAAATGCCTGTGTTTCTAGCTCCAACAGTGCAGTAATATCTAACTAAATGCCTGTGTTTCTAGCTCCAACAGTGCAGTAGTATCTAACTAAATGCCTGTGTTTCTAGCTCCAACAGTGCAGTAGTATCTAACTAAATGCCTGTGTTTCTAGCTCCAACAGTGCAGTAGTATCTAACTAAATGCCTGTGTTTCTAGCTCCAACAGTGCAGTAGTATCTAACTAAATGCCTGTGTTTCTAGCTCCAACAGTGCAGTAAGTATCTAACTAAATGCCTGTGTTTCTAGCTCCAACAGTGCAGTAGTATCTAACTAAATGCCTGTGTTTCTAGCTCCAACAGTGCAGTAGTATCTAACTAAATGCCTGTGTTTCTAGCTCCAACAGTGCAGTAGTATCTAACTAAATGCAACTGTGTTTCTAGCTCCAACAGTGCAGTAGTATCTAACTAAATGCCTGTGTTTCTAGCTCCAACAGTGCAGTAGTATCTAACTAAATGCCTGTGTTTCTAGCTCCAACAGTGCAGTAGTATCTAACTAAATGCCTGTGTTTCTAGCTCCAACAGTGCAGTAGTATCTAACTAAATGCCTGTGTTTCTAGCTCCAACAGTGCAGTAGTATCTAACTAAATGCCTGTGTTTCTAGCTCCAACAGTGCAGTAGTATCTAACTAAATGCCTGTGTTTCTAGCTCCAACAGTGCAGTAGTATCTAACTAAATGCCTGTGTTTCTAGCTCCAACAGTGCAGTAGTATCTAACTAAATGCCTGTGTTTCTAGCTCCAACAGTGCTAAAGTAGTATCTAACTAAATGCCTGTGTTTCTAGCTCCAACAGTGCAGTAGTATCAACTAAATGCCTGTGCAGTAGTATCTAACTAAATGCCTGTGTTTCTAGCTCCAACAGTGCAGTAGTATCTAACTAAATGCCTGTGTTTCTAGCTCCAACAGTGCAGTAGTATCTAACTAAATGCCTGTGTTTCTAGCTCCAACAGTGCAGTAGTATCTAACTAAATGCCTGTGTTTCTAGCTCCAACAGTGCAGTAGTATCTAACTAAATGCCTGTGTTTCTAGCTCCAACAGTGCAGTAGTATCTAACTAAATGCCTGTGTTTCTAGCTCCAACAGTGCAGTAGTATCTAACTAAATGCCTGTGTTTCTAGCTCCAACAGTGCAGTAGTATCTAACTAAATGCCTGTGTTTCTAGCTCCAACAGTGCAGTAGTATCTAACTAAATGCCTGTGTTTCTAGCTCCAACAGTGCAGTAGTATCTAACTAAATGCCTGTGTTTCTAGCTCCAACAGTGCAGTAGTATCTAACTAAATGCCTGTGTTTCTAGCTCCAACAGTGCAGTAGTATCTAACTAAATGCCTGTGTTTCTAGCTCCAACAGTGCAGTAGTATCTAACTAAATGCCTGTGTTTCTAGCTCCAACAGTGCAGTAGTATCTAACTAAATGCCTGTGTTTCTAGCTCCAACAGTGCAGTAGTATCTAACTAAATGCCTGTGTTTCTAGCTCCAACAGTGCAGTAGTATCTAACTAAATGCCTGTGTTTCTAGCTCCAACAGTGCAGTATGCCTGTGTATCTAACTAAATATCTAACTAAATGCCTGTGTTTCTAGCTCCAACAGTGCAGTAGTATCTAACTAAATGCCTGTGTTTCTAGCTCCAACAGTGCAGTAGTATCTAACTAAATGCCTGTGTTTCTAGCTCCAACAGTGCAGTAGTATCTAACTAAATGCCTGTGTTTCTAGCTCCAACAGTGCAGTAGTATCTAACTAAATGCCTGTGTTTCTAGCTCCAACAGTGCAGTAGTATCTAACTAAATGCCTGTGTTTCTAGCTCCAACAGTGCAGTAGTATCTAACTAAATGCCTGTGTTTCTAGCTCCAACAGTGCAGTAGTATCTAACTAAATGCCTGTGTTTCTAGCTCCAACAGTGCAGTAGTATCTAACTAAATGCCTGTGTTTCTAGCTCCAACAGTGCAGTAGTATCTAACTAAATGCCTGTGTTTCTAGCTCCAACAGTGCAGTAGTATCTAACTAAATGCCTGTGTTTCTAAATAGCTCCAACAGTGCAGTAGTATCTAACTAAATGCCTGTGTTTCTAGCTCCAACAGTGCAGTAGTATCTAACTAAATGCCTGTGTTTCTAGCTCCAACAGTGCAGTAGTATCTAACTAGCTCCAACAGTGCAGTAGTATCTAACTAAATGCCTGTGTTTCTAGCTCCAACAGTGCAGTAATATCTAACTAAATGCCTGTGTTTCTAGCTCCAACAGTGCAGTAGTATCTAACTAAATGCCTGTGTTTCTAGCTCCAACAGTGCAGTAGTATCTAACTAAATGCCTGTGTTTAGCTCCAACTAGCTCCAACAGTGCAGTAGTATCTAACTAAATGCCTGTGTTTCTAGCTCCAACAGTGCAGTAGTATCTAACTAAATGCCTGTGTTTCTAGCTCCAACAGTGCAGTAGTATCTAACTAAATGCCTGTGTTTCTAGCTCCAACAGTGCAGTAGTATCTAACTAAATGCCTGTGTTTCTAGCTCCAACAGTGCAGTAGTATCTAACTAAATGCCTGTGTTTCTAGCTCCAACAGTGCAGTAGTATCTAACTAAATGCCTGTGTTTCTAGCTCCAACAGTGCAGTAGTATCTAACTAAATGCCTGTGTTTCTAGCTCCAACAGTGCAGTAGTATCTAACTAAAATGCCAACAGTGTGTTTAACTAAATAGCTCCAACAGTGCAGTAGTATCTAACTAAATGCCTGTGTTTCTAGCTCCAACAGTGCAGTAGTATCTAACTAAATGCCTGTGTTTCTAGCTCCAACAGTGCAGTAGTATCTAACTAAATGCCTGTGTTTCTAGCTCCAACAGTGCAGTAGTATCTAACTAAATGCCTGTGTTTCTAGCTCCAACAGTGCAGTAGTATCTAACTAAATGCCTGTGTTTCTAGCTCCAACAGTGCAGTAGTATCTAACTAAATGCTTGTGTTTCTAGCTCCAACAGTGCAGTAGTATCTAACTAAATGCCTGTGTTTCTAGCTCCAACAGTGCAGTAGTATCTAACTAAATGCCTGTGTTTCTAGCTCCAACAGTGCAGTAATATCTAACTAAATGCCTGTGTTTCTAGCTCCAACAGTGCAGTAATATCTAACTAAATGCCTGTGTTTCTAGCTCCAACAGTGCAGTAGTATCTAACTAAATGCTTGTGTGTCTAGCTCCAACAGTGCAGTAGTATCTAACTAAATGTTTGTGTTCCCTAGCTCCAACAGTGCAGTAGTATCTAACTAAATGCCTGTGTTTCTAGCTCCAACAGTGCAGTAGTATCTAACTAAATGCCTGTGTTTCTAGCTCCAACAGTGCAGTAGTATCTAACTAAATGCCTGTGTTTCTAGCTCCAACAGTGCAGTAGTATCTAACTAAATGCCTGTGTTTCTAGCTCCAACAGTGCAGTAGTATCTAACTAAATGCCTGTGTTTCTAGCTCCAACAGTGCAGTAGTATCTAACTAAATGCCTGTGTTTCTAGCTCCAACAGTGCAGTAGTATCTAACTAAATGCCTGTGTTTCTAGCTCCAACAGTGCAGTAGTATCTAACTAAATGCCTGTGTTTCTAGCTCCAACAGTGCAGTAGTATCTAACTAAATGCCTGTGTTTCTAGCTCCAACAGTGCAGTAGTATCTAACTAAATGCCTGTGTTTCTAGCTCCAACAGTGCAGTAGTATCTAACTAAATGCCTGTGTTTCTAGCTCCAACAGTGCAGTAGTATCTAACTAAATGCCTGTGTTTCTAGCTCCAACAGTGCAGTAGTATCTAACTAAATGCCTGTGTTTCTAGCTCCAACAGTGCAGTAGTATCTAACTAAATGCCTGTGTTTCTAGCTCCAACAGTGCAGTAGTATCTAACTAAATGCCTGTGTTTCTAGCTCCAACAGTGCAGTAGTATCTAACTAAATGCCTGTGTTTCTAGCTCCAACAGTGCAGTAGTATCTAACTAAATGCCTGTGTTTCTAGCTCCAACAGTGCAGTAGTATCTAACTAAATGCCTGTGTTTCTAGCTCCAACAGTGCAGTAGTATCTAACTAAATGCCTGTGTTTCTAGCTCCAACAGTGCAGTAATATCTAACTAAATGCCTGTGTTTCTAGCTCCAACAGTGCAGTAGTATCTAACTAAATGCTAGCTCCAACAGTGCAGTAGTATCTAACTAAATGCCTGTGTTTCTAGCTCCAACAGTGCAGTAGTATCTAACTAAATGCCTGTGTTTCTAGCTCCAACAGTGCAGTAGTATCTAACTAAATGCCTGTGTTTCTAGCTCCAACAGTGCAGTAGTATCTAACTAAATGCAACAGTGTGTTTCTAGCTCCAACAGTGCAGTAATATCTAACTAAATGCTTGTGTTTCTAGCTCCAACAGTGCAGTAGTATCTAACTAAATGCCTGTGTTTCTAGCTCCAACAGTGCAGTAGTATCTAACTAAATGCCTGTGTTTCTAGCTCCAACAGTGCAGTAGTATCTAACTAAATGCTTGTGTTTCTAGCTCCAACAGTGCAGTAGTATCTAACTAAATGCTTGTGTTTCTAGCTCCAACAGTGCAGTAGTATCTAACTAAATGCTTGTGTTTCTAGCTCCAACAGTGCAGTAGTATCTAACTAAATGCCTGTGTTTCTAGCTCCAACAGTGCAGTAGTATCTAACTAAATGCCTGTGTTTCTAGCTCCAACAGTGCAGTAGTATCTAACTAAATGCCTGTGTTTCTAGCTCCAACAGTGCAGTAGTATCTAACTAAATGCTTGTGTTTCTAGCTCCAACAGTGCAGTAGTATCTAACTAAATGCCTGTGTTTCTAGCTCCAACAGTGCAGTAGTATCTAACTAAATGCCTGTGTTTCTAGCTCCAACAGTGCAGTAGTATCTAACTAAATGCCTGTGTTTCTAGCTCCAACAGTGCAGTAGTATCTAACTAAATGCCTGTGTTTCTAGCTCCAACAGTCCAACAGTAGTATCTAACTAAATGCCTGTGTTTCTAGCTCCAACAGTGCAGTAGTATCTAACTAAATGCCTGTGTTTCTAGCTCCAACAGTGCAGTAGTATCTAACTAAATGCCTGTGTTTCTAGCTCCAACAGTGCAGTAGTATCTAACTAAATGCCTGTGTTTCTAGCTCCAACAGTGCAGTAGTATCTAACTAAATGCCTGTGTTTCTAGCTCCAACAGTGCAGTAGTATCTAACTAAATGCCTGTGTTTCTAGCTCCAACAGTGCAGTAGTATCTAACTAAATGCTTGTGTTTCTAGCTCCAACAGTGCAGTAGTATCTAACTAAATGCCTGTGTTTCTAGCTCCAACAGTGCAGTAGTATCTAACTAAATGCTGTGTTTCTAGCTCCAACAGTGCAGTAATATCTAACTAAATGCCTGTGTTTCTAGCTCCAACAGTGCAGTAGTATCTAACTAAATGCCTGTGTTTCTAGCTCCAACAGTGCAGTAGTATCTAACTAAATGCCTGTGTTTCTAGCTCCAACAGTGCAGTAGTATCTAACTAAATGCCTGTGTTTCTAGCTCCAACAGTGCAGTAGTATCTAACTAAATGCTAGCTCCAACAGTGCAGTAGTATCTAACTAAATGCCTGTGTTTCTAGCTCCAACAGTGCAGTAGTATCTAACTAAATGCCTGTGTTTCTAGCTCCAACAGTGCAGTAGTATCTAACTAAATGCTTGTGTTTCTAGCTCCAACAGTGCAGTAGTATCTAACTAAATGCCTGTGTTTCTAGCTCCAACAGTGCAGTAAGTATCTAACTAAATGCCTGTGTTTCTAGCTCCAACAGTGCAGTAGTATCTAACTAAATGCCTGTGTTTCTAGCTCCAACAGTGCAGTAGTATCTAACTAAATGCCTGTGTTTCTAGCTCCAACAGTGCAGTAGTATCTAACTAAATGCCTGTGTTTCTAGCTCCAACAGTGCAGTAGTATCTAACTAAATGCCTGTGTTTCTAGCTCCAACAGTGCAGTAGTATCTAACTAAATGCCTGTGTTTCTAGCTCCAACAGTGCAGTAGTATCTAACTAAATGCTTGTGTTTCTAGCTCCAACAGTGCAGTAGTATCTAACTAAATGCCTGTGTTTCTAGCTCCAACAGTGCAGTAGTATCTAACTAAATGCCTGTGTTTCTAGCTCCAACAGTGCAGTAGTATCTAACTAAATGCCTGTGTTTCTAGCTCCAACAGTGCAGTAGTATCTAACTAAATGCCTGTGTTTCTAGCTCCAACAGTGCAGTAGTATCTAACTAAATGCCTGTGTTTCTAGCTCCAACAGTGCAGTAGTATCTAACTAAATGCCTGTGTTTCTAGCTCCAACAGTGCAGTAGTATCTAACTAAATGCTTGTGTTTCTAGCTCCAACAGTGCAGTAGTATCTAACTAAATGCTAGCTCCAACAGTGCAGTAGTATCTAACTAAATGCCTGTGTTTCTAGCTCCAACAGTGCAGTAGTATCTAACTAAATGCTTGTGTTTCTAGCTCCAACAGTGCAGTAGTATCTAACTAAATGCTTGTGTTTCTAGCTCCAACAGTGCAGTAGTATCTAACTAAATGCCTGTGTTTCTAGCTCCAACAGTGCAGTAATATCTAACTAAATGCCTGTGTTTCTAGCTCCAACAGTGCAGTAGTATCTAACTAAATGCTTGTGTTTCTAGCTCCAACAGTGCAGTAGTATCTAACTAAATGCCTGTGTTTCTAGCTCCAACAGTGCAGTAGTATCTAACTAAATGCCTGTGTTTCTAGCTCCAACAGTGCAGTAGTATCTAACTAAATGCCTGTGTTTCTAGCTCCAACAGTGCAGTAGTATCTAACTAAATGCCTGTGTTTCTAGCTCAACAGTGCAGTAGCAGTAGTATCTAACTAAATGCTTGTGTTTCTAGCTCCAACAGTGCAGTAGTATCTAACTAAATGCTTGTGTTTCTAGCTCCAACAGTGCAGTAGTATCTAACTAAATGCCTGTGTTTCTAGCTCCAACAGTGCAGTAGTATCTAACTAAATGCCTGTGTTTCTAGCTCCAACAGTGCAGTAGTATCTAACTAAATGCTTGTGTTTCTAGCTCCAACAGTGCAGTAGTATCTAACTAAATGCTTGTGTTTCTAGCTCCAACAGTGCAGTAGTATCTAACTAAATGCTTGTGTTTCTAGCTCCAACAGTGCAGTAGTATCTAACTAAATGCTTGTGTTTCTAGCTCCAACAGTGCAGTAATATCTAACTAAATGCCTGTGTTTCTAGCTCCAACAGTGCAGTAGTATCTAACTAAATGCTTGTGTTTCTAGCTCCAACAGTGCAGTAATATCTAACTAAATGCTTGTGTTTCTAGCTCCAACAGTGCAGTAGTATCTAACTAAATGCTTGTGTTTCTAGCTCCAACAGTGCAGTAGTATCTAACTAAATGCTTGTGTTTCTAGCTCCAACAGTGCAGTAATATCTAACTAAATAGCTTGTAGTATCTAACTAAATGTTTCTAGCTCCAACAGTGCAGTAGTATCTAACTAAATGCCTGTGTTTCTAGCTCCAACAGTGCAGTAGTATCTAACTAAATGCCTGTGTTTCTAGCTCCAACAGTACAGTAGTATCTAACTAAATGCCTGTGTTTCTAGCTCCAACAGTACAGTAGTATCTAACTAAATGCCTGTGTTTCTAGCTCCAACAGTGCAGTAATATCTAACTAAATGCTTGTGTTTCTAGCTCCAACAGTGCAGTAATATCTAACTAAATGCTTGTGTTTCTAGCTCCAACAGTGCAGTAATATCTAGCAATACAAAACAATACACATTATCCAAAAATTAAAAAGAAAGAAATGAAGAAATATCAGAATGATCAATGTCAGAGTCAAGAATATAAATATATAATGGTGTGTATGGACAGTATATGTTCTGTTATAATCTCCACCCGGCACAGCCAGAAGAGGACTGTCCACCCCTCATAGCCTGGCTCCTCTCTAGGTTTCTAATCTCCACCCGGCACAGCCAGAAGAGGACTGTCCACCCCTCATAGCCTGGCTCCTCTCTAGGTTTCTAATCTCCACCCATCACAGCCAGAAGAGGACTGGCCACCCCTCATAGCCTGGCTCCTCTCTAGGTTTCTAATCTCCACCCATCACAGCCAGAAGAGGACTGTCCACCCCTCATAGCCTGGCTCCTCTCTAGGTTTCTAATCTCCACCCATCACAGCCAGAAGAGGACTGTCCACCCCTCATAGCCTGGCTCCTCTCTAGGTTTCTAATCTCCACCCATCACAGCCAGAAGAGGACTGGCCACCCCTCATAGCCTGGCTCCTCTCTAGGTTTCTAATCTCCACCCGGCACAGCCAGAAGAGGACTGTCCACCCCTCATAGCCTGGCTCCTCTCTAGGTTTCTAATCTCCACCCGGCACAGCCAGAAGAGGACTGTCCACCCCTCATAGCCTGGTTCCTCTCTAGGTTTCTAATCTCCACCCGGCACAGCCAGAAGAGGACTGTCCACCCCTCATAGCCTGGCTCCTCTCTAGGTTTCTTCCTGGGTTCTGGCCTTTCTAGGGAGTTTTTCCTAGCCAGCGTGCTTCGACATCTGCATTGCTTGCTGTTTGGGGTTTTAGGCTGGGTTTCTGTACAGCACTTTGTGACATCAGCTGATGTAAGAACGGCTTTATAAATAAATTTGATTTGAAAAGGTGAGTACAGCAGTAGTTATATAGGAACCATTACTAGAATACATTATATACATATGAAGTGGGTAAAACATTATGTAAACATGATTAAAGTGACCAGTGTTCCATGTCTATGTACATAGGGCAGCAGTCTCTAAGGCACAGGGTAGAGTGCTGGGTGGTAGCCAGCTAGTGACTAAGTTCAGGGCAGGGTACTGGGCGGAGGCTGGCTAGTGGGGACTGTTTAACAGACTGATTAAATGTAAATGTAAATGGCCTAGAGATAGAAGCTGTTTATCAGTCACTTGGTTCCAGCTTAGATGCACATGTACTGTTTCCTAGGGCCGGGACAATACCAGTATTGGAATATTTTTTAAACACTGAGCACACCAAACTATTTGGACTTTTAAAAACCTGCTGTATGTAAAATAGTGTGTGCTATAGCTTGGAAAATACATAACTCTGGATGACAGCATAATTATGTTTGTTTCCAAAATTAGGGTTGTTTTCCTAAAAGGTTAAATTCGCTTCGTGTTTTGTTACCTTGCCACGATAGTAATGATTATCTCGATACTGGTATCGTCCCGTCCCTACTGTCTCTGCCTTCTAGATGGTAGATGGGTGAACAGGCTGTGGCTCGTGTAGATGAGGTCCTTGATGATCTTTTAGATGGCTGAACAGGCTGTGGCTCGTGTAGATGAGGTCCTTGATGATCTTTTAGATGGCTGAACAGGCTGTGGCTCGTGTAGATGAGGTCCTTGATGATCTTTTAGATGGCTGAACAGGCTGTGGCTCGTGTAGATGAGGTCCTTGATGATCTTCTTGGCCTTCCTGTAACACCGGGTGCTGTAGATGTCCTCGAGAGCCCTGCAGTTGCGGATGATGCAGTTACTGCACCAGGCGGAGATACAGCCTAACAGGATGCTTTCAATGGTGCATCTGTAGAAGTTTGTAAGGGTCTTAGGGGCTCAGCTGACTTTCTTCAGCCTCTTGTGGTTGAAGAGGTGCTGTTGCAGCTTCTTCACCACTGTCTGTGAAGGGACTATTTCAATCCAATCAAATGTATTTATAAAGTCCCTTTTACATCAGCCGATGTTAGAAAGTGCTATACAGAAACCCAGACTAAAACCCCAAACGGCAAGCAATTCAGATGTAGAAGCACTTCAGGTCGTCAATGATGTGCACGCAGAGGAACTTGAAGCTTTTCACCCTCTCCACTGTGGCCCCAGATTGGCACATGCTCTCTCTGCTGTCTCCTGTAGTCCACGATCAGAAGAGGTTATCTTCCTGGCACCACTCTGTAGAGCTGGGACGATAAACCGAAAATTACAGACACCGACATTTCTAACTCATACCGAAGCAATTTAGATCCAGTTGCAGAGGGAGGTGTTCAGTCCCAGGCTCCTGAACTTAGTGATGAGCTTTGAGGGGACAATGGTGTTGAACGCAGAACCGTAGTCAATGAACAGCATTCTTACATAGGTATGGCTTTTGTCCAGGGGGAAGTGTGATGGCGATTGCGTTGTCTGTGGACCTATTGGGGCGGTAAGCAAACTGAAGTGGGTCTAAGGTGGCAGGTAAGATAGAAGTGATATGATCCTTGACTAGTCTCTCAAAGCACTTCATGATGGACAGGAGTAAGTTCTATGGGCCGGTAGTCATTCAGTTCAGTTATCTTTGCTTTCTTGGGTACAGGAACAATGCTGGACATCTTGAAACATGTGGGGACATCAGACTGGGATAGGGAGAGATTGAATATGTCTGTAAACACTCCAGCCAGCTGGTCTGCATGCGGTCTGAGGACGTGGATCGGGGTGCCATCTGGCGGCAGCCTAGCAAGGGTTAACACGCTTGGAAGTCCTTCTCACATCGGCCATGGGGATCGGGAGCACACAGTCCTGTTATAACCCTGTGATCATTACTATATTATAACATGACTAGATGTTATAACCCTGTGATCATTACTATATTATAACATGACTAGATGTTATAACCCTGTGATCATTACTATATTATAACATGACTAGATGTTATAACCCTGTGATCATTACTATATTATAACATGACTAGATGTTATAACCCTGTGATCATTACTATATTATGACATGACTAGATGTTATAACCCTGTGATCATTACTATATTATGACATGACTAGATGTTATAACCCTGTGATCATTACTATATTATAACATGACTAGATGTTATAACCCTGTGTTAATTACTATATTATGACATGACTTTATGTTTTAATGTTTTAACTCAGTGTTTCTCTCTGCAGTGTCCCCGACCCTGAGCAGCCACTCACCCCAAGACGCTCCAGTCGCCTGCAAAACACTCACACACACACGCTGCGTGACAACACACACACGGCCCCGAATGTGGCTGCGGAACAGGTGTGTGTGGTAGGAGACTCCTCCTTAGACCCTGGAGAGGAGATGCTGCAGGTTCTGGAAGCTCTGGATCCCGGAGGGATGAAATTAACACATGGGGTAGAGATGGGGGTATCTTTAATCCAGAGAGGGGTGTCCCACGCCTCAGCAGCTCCAGCCCATACCTCCCACAGCCTGACACCAGGACCAAAGGTCGGGGCTAGGGTTGGACTGGGACCAGGTGTGTGTGAGCATCCAGGGCTGGTTCAGACAGCGGACTGTAAGGACCTGGCTCAGTGCCTGCTGTTCAGTGAAGACTCAGAGGACAGAGAGCATGCTGGGAGGCTTCCACACAGACCTGCGGACGCCACACCCCCTCAGAAGAACTGCAGCTCCAGAGGGTGTGTTTTTACCAGTAGATTAATATACAAACAAAAAATATGGTTGTACCTTTAACAGCCAATAAATGTTTATATCATTTGAATGTTGTCGTTGACAGTAGGAAGCGCAGGGCTAGGGGGAGGAGCTCTGAGACCACACCCACAGGAAGAGGAAATGGTTCCTGCCAGAATGCTGACTCCCCATTGGACGTGTCTGATGACTTCATCCTGTTCAGCCCCTCCCACCTGGCACGGGCGAGGGAGAGAGCGGCGCTACAGCGGTCTCTGAGGAACAACATGTCAGCCTCTGTTCTCACGCCCCCTACTGGGCTGGAGGCCAGCACACTCAACACTACAGGTACGAGATGAAAGGATGTGTGTGTAACGTGTGTGGTGTGTGGTGTGTAACGTGTGTGGTGTGTAACGTGTGTGGTGTGTAACGTGTGTGGTGTGTAACGTGTGTGGTGTGTGTAACGTGTGTGGTGTGTGTAACGTGTGTGGTGTGTGTAACGTGTGGTGTGTGTAACGTGTGTGTGTGGTGTGTAACGTGTGGTGTGTGTGTGTGTGTGTAACGTGTGTGGTGTGTAACGTGTGTGTGGTGTGTGTGTGGTGTGTAACGTGTGTGGTGTGTAACGTGTGTGGTGTGTAACGTGTGTGGTGTGTAACGTGTGTGGTGTGTAACGTGTAACGTGTGTGGTGTGTAACGTGTGGTTGTGTGTGTGTGTGTGTGTGTGTGGTGTGTAACGTGTGTGGTGTGTAACGTGTGTGGTGTGTAACGTGTGGTGTGTAACGTGTGTGGTGTGTGGTGTGTAACGTGGTGTGTAACGTGTGTAACGTGTGTGTGGTGTGTAACGTGTGTGTGTGTGTGGTGTGTAACGTGGTGTGTGTGTGTGTGTGTGTGGTGTGTGTGTGTGTGTGTGTGTGTGGTGTGTAACGTGTGTGTTTCCCCAGGTCTATCAGCGGTGTTTATGCGTCCAGACGAGCAGTGTGACAGGTTGTTGTTGTCCAGCTGGGGGCTGCCTGCTGCGGTCCTTCAACGCTACCGTCGTCATGGTGTCTCCTCCATGTTCCCCTGGCAGGCTCAGTGTCTCAGTCTGGGACGCGTGCTGCAAGGTCACAACCTGGTCTACTCAGGTACCCTGACCCCTTGACCCTACCAATCTACCCCGCCCCAGAACCCTGACCTCTGTCCGTTAACCCCTAACCTCTAATCCCAGCCCCAACCAGTGCAGGGAAGACCCTGGTGGCAGAGCTGTTAATGCTGAAGAGAGTCCTGGAGACCAGGAGGAAAGCTCTGTTTATTCTGCCCTTCGTATCCCTGGCCAAGGAGAAGATGACCTACCTACAGGTACAGTGGAAGTTAGAGAGGGATAGAGGGAAGGAGAGGCTGAAATGCTCTGTATATATGTACAGGGCCTTGCAGAAAGTATTCAGACCCCTTGGATTTCTTCACAAAGTCTTACAAAGTGAGATTAAATTTAATTTAATTGTCATTTCTTTTTGTCAACTATCTACACATAAATTAAACAACAAAAATATAGTCGTTGCATGAGTATTCAGCTCCCTGAGTCAATACATGTTTGTTAGAATCACCTGGGTCAGTCTCTAAGAGCTGTGAGTCTTCCTGGGTCAGTCTCTAAGAGCTGTGAGTCTTCCTGGGTCAGTCTCTAAGAGCTGTGAGTCTTCCTGGGTCAGTCTCTAAGAGCTGTGAGTCTTCCTGGGTCAGTCTCTAAGAGCTGTGAGTCTTCCTGGGTCAGTCTCTAAGAGCTGTGAGTCTTCCCCGGTCAGTCTCTAAGAGCTGTGAGTCTTCCTGGGTCAGTCTCTAAGAGCTGTGCGTCTTCCTGTGTCAGTCTCTAAGAGCTGTGAGTCTTCCTGGGTCAGTCTCTAAGAGCTGTGAGTCTTCCTGGGTCAGTCTCTAAGAGCTGTGAGTCTTCCTGGGTCAGTCTCTAAGAGCTGTGAGTCTTCCTGGGTCAGTCTCTAAGAGCTGTGAGTCTTCCTGGGTCAGTCTCTAAGAGCTGTGAGTCTTCCTGGGTCAGTCTCTAAGAGCTGTGAGTCTTCCTGGGTCAGTCTCTAAGAGCTGTGAGTCTTCCTGGGTCAGTCTCTAAGAGCTGTGAGTCTTCCTGGGTCAGTCTCTAAGAGCTGTGAGTCTTCCTGGGTCAGTCTCTAAGAGCTGTGAGTCTTCCTGGGTCAGTCTCTAAGAGCTGTGAGTCTTCCTGGGTCAGTCTCTAAGAGCTGTGAGTCTTCCTGTGTCAGTCTCTAAGAGCTGTGAGTCTTCCTGGGTCAGTCTCTAAGAGCTGTGAGTCTTCCTGGGTCAGTCTCTAAGAGCTGTGAGTCTTCCTGGGTCAGTCTCTAAGAGCTGTGAGTCTTCCTGGGTCAGTCTCTAAGAGCTGTAAGTCTTCCTGGGTCAGTCTCTAAGAGCTGTGAGTCTTCCTGTGTCAGTCTCTAAGAGCTGTGAGTCTTCCTGGGTCAGTCTCTAAGAGCTGTGAGTCTTCCTGTGTCAGTCTCTAAGAGCTGTGAGTCTTCCTGGGTCAGTCTCTAAGAGCTGTGAGTCTTCCTGGGTCAGTCTCTAAGAGCTGTGAGTCTTCCTGGGTCAGTCTCTAAGAGCTGTGAGTCTTCCTGGGTCAGTCTCTAAGAGCTGTGAGTCTTCCTGGGTCAGTCTCTAAGAGCTGTGAGTCTTCCTGTGTCAGTCTCTAAGAGCTGTGAGTCTTCCTGGGTCAGTCTCTAAGAGCTGTGAGTCTTGAGTCTCTAAGAGCTTCCTGGGTCAGTCTCTAAGAGCTGGGAGTCTTCCTGGGTCAGTCTCTAAGAGCTGGGAGTCTTCCTGGGTCAGTCTCTAAGAGCTGGGAGTCTTCCTGGGTCAGTCTCTAAGAGCTGGGAGTCTTTCTGGGTCAGTCTCTAAGAGCTGGGAGTCTTTCTGGGTCAGTCTCTAAGAGCTGGGAGTCTTTCTGGGTCAGTCTCTAAGAGCTGGGAGTCTTTCTGGGTCAGTCTCTAAGAGCTGTGAGGGTCAGTCTCTAAGAGCTGTGAGTTTCTGGGTCAGTCTCTAAGAGCTGTGAGCCTTCCTGGGTCAGTCTCTAAGAGCTGTGAGTCTTCCTGGGTCAGTCTCTAAGAGCTGTGAGTCTTCCTGGGTCAGTCTCTAAGAGCTGTGAGTCTTTCTGGGTCAGTCTCTAAGAGCTGTGAGCCTTCCTGGGTCAGTCTCTAAGAGCTGTGAGCCTTCCTGGGTCAGTCTCTAAGAGCTGTGAGTCTTTCTGGGTCAGTCTCTAAGAGCTGTGAGCCTTCCACATTGACTCTGTACCGGTACCCCCTGTATATAGCCTCCACATTGACTCTGTACCGGTACCCCCTGTATATAGCCTCCACATTGACTCTGTACCGGTACCCCCTGTATATAGCCTCCACATTGACTCTGTACTGGTACCCCCTGTATATAGCCTCCACATTGACTCTGTACCATTGGTACGGTTCACCCCTGTATATAGCCTCCACATTGACTCTGTACTGGTACCCCTGTATATAGCCTCCACATTGACTCTGTAGCCTCCCGGTACCCCCTGTATATAGCCTCCACATTGACTCTGTACCGGTACCCCTGTATATAGCCTCCACATTGACTCTGTACCGGTACCCCCTGTATATAGCCTCCACATTGACTCTGTACCGGTACCCCTGTATATAGCCTCCACATTGACTCTGTACCTGTATATAGCCTCACATTGTACCCCTGTATATAGCCTCCACATTGACTCTGTACCGGTACCCCCTGTATATAGCCTCCACATTGACTCTGTACCGTAACACCCTGTATATAGCCTCCACATTGACTCTGTACCGTAACACCCTGTATATAGCCTCCACATTGACTCTGTACCGGTACCGTAACACCTGTATATAGCCTCCATGTTGACTCTGTACCGTAACACCCTGTATATAGCCTCCACGTGTATAGCCTCCACATTGACTCTGTACCGGTAGCCTCCCCCTGTATATAGCCTCCACGCTGACTCTGTACCGTAACACCCTGTATATAGCCTCCACATTGACTCTGTAGCTCCCGGTACCACCTGTATATATAGCCTCCACGTATATAGACTCTGTACCGTAACACCCTGTATATAGCCTCCACATTGACTCTGTACCGTAATACCCTGTATATAGCCTCCACGTTGACTCTGTACCGTAATACCCTGTATATAGCCTCCACGTTGACTCTGTACCGTAATACCCTGTATATAGCCTCCACGTTGACTCTGTACCGGTACCCCCTGTATATAGCCTCCACATTGACTCTGTACCGGTACCCCCTGTATATAGCCTCCACATTGACTCAGTACCGGTACCCCCTGTATATAACCTCCACGTTGACTCTGTACCGGTACCCCCTGTATATAGCCTCCACGTTGACTCTGTACCGTAACACCCTGTATATAGTCTCCACATTGACTCTGTACCGGTACCCCCTGTATATAGCCTCCACATTGACTCTGTACCGGTACCACCTGTATATAGCCTCCACATTGACTCTGTACCGGTACCCCCTGTATATAGCCTCCACATTGACTCTGTACCGGTACCCCCTGTATATAGCCTCCACATTGACTCTGTACCGTAACACATTTACATTTACATTTAAGTCATTTAGCAGACGCTCTTATCCAGAGCGACTTACAAATTGGTGCTTTCACCTTATGACATCCAGTGGAACACCCTGTACCGGTACCCCCTGTATATAGCCTCCACATTGACTCCAAATGGAAAAGGTTTCCCTTGGTGTAGCCTGTTACCAACAACATCAGGAACACAAAGCCAGAATGGAAAAGGTTTCCTTGGTGTAGCCTGTTACCAACAACATCAGGAACACAAAGCCAGAATGGAAAAGGTTTCCTTGGTGTAGCCTGTTACCAACAACATCAGGAACACAAAGCCAGAATGGAAAAGGTTTCCTTGGTGTAGCCTGTTACCAACTACATCAGGAACACAAAGCCAGAATGGAAAAGGTTTCCTTGGTGTAGCCTGTTACCAACAACATCAGGAACACAAAGCCAGAATGGAAAAGGTTTCCTTGGTGTAGCCTGTTACCAACAACAGCAGGAGCACAAAGCCAGATTGGAAAAGGTTTCCCTTGGTGTAGCCTGTTACCAACTACATCAGGAACACAAAGCCAGAATGGAAAAGGTTTCCTTGGTGTAGCCTGTTACCAACAACATCAGGAACACAAAGCCAGAATGGAAAAGGTTTCCTTGGTGTAGCCTGTTACCAACAACAGCAGGAGCACAAAGCCAGAATCTGCAAAGGCCAGCTGCTGCAGCAGGAGGGTCAGGAACAGGTTCTGGTTATATTGAGCTGCTGCAGCAGGAGGGTCAGGAACAGGTTCTGGTTATCTTGACCTCTGCAGCAGGAGGGTCAGGAACAGGTTCTGGTTATCTTGACCTCTGCAGCAGGAGGGTCAGGAACAGGTTCTGGTTATCTTGACCTCTGCAGCAGGAGGGTCAGGAACAGGTTCTGGTTATCTTGACCTCTGCAGCAGGAGGGTCAGGAACAGGTTCTGGCTATCTTGATCGCTGGCTCCCTCTTGAGTCATTTGTGTGTGTTAATTATTTAATCAAACCGCGCGCTTAAAGCATCAGACCAGTTCGGTACATAAAGTTGATTTATTAAAACACATAGTGTTTTAACACAACATGTCATTAACAACTTCACTGAGTACCACTCTTCATATTTTCAACATGGTGGTGGCTGCTATATGTTATGGGTATGCTTGTCAAATGAACTTTTCAGCAGGACAATAACCTAAAACACACAAGACGACATCGAATGTTCCTAAGTTGCCTAGTTACAGTTTTGACTTAAATCGGCTTGAAAATCTATGACAAGACTGGAGAATGGCTGTATAGTAATAACCTTTTCAGAGCTTGAAGTATTTTTGAGAGAATAATGTGCAAATATTGTACAATCCAGGTGTGCAAATCTCTTAGAGACTGACCCAGAAAGACTCACAGTTCTTAGGGCCTTACCCAGAAAGACTCACAGCTCTTAAAGACTGACCCAGAAAGACTCACAGCTCTTAGAGACTGACCCAGAAAGACTCACAGTTCTTAGGGCCTTACCCAGAAAGACTCACAGCTCTTAGAGACTGACCCAGAAAGACTCAAATCTCTTAGGGACTTACCCAGAAAGACTCACAGCTCTTAGGGACTTACCCAGAAAGACTCACAGCTCTTAGGGCCTTACCCAGAAAGACTCACAGTTCTTAGGGCCTTACCCAGAAAGACTCACAGCTCTTAAAGACTGACCCAGAAAGACTCACAGCTCTTAGAGACTGACCCAGAAAGACTCACTGTTCTTAGGGCCTTACCCAGAAAGACTCACAGCTCTTAGAGACTGACCCAGAAAGACTCACATCTCTTAGGGACTTACCCAGAAAGACTCACAGCTCTTAGGGACTTACCCAGAAAGACTCACAGCTCTTAGGGCCTTACCCAGAAAGACTCACAGCTCTTAGAGACTGACCCAGAAAGACTCACAGCTCTTAGAGACTGACCCAGAAAGACTCACATCTCTTAGGGCCTTACCCAGAAAGACTCACAGCTCTTAGAGACTGACCCAGAAAGACTCACAGCTCTTAGGGACTTAAACCCAGAAAGACTCACATCTCTTAGAGACTGACCCAGAAAGACTCACAGCTCTTAGAGACTGACCCAGAAAGAGACTTTACCCAGAAAGACTCACAGCCACCCAGAAAGACTCACAGCTCTTAGGGCCTTACCCAGAAAGACTCACAGCTCTTAGGGACTTACCCAGAAAGACTCACAGCTCTTAGGGCCTTACCCAGAAAGACTCACAGGGCCTTACCAGAAAGATCACTCTTAGGGCCACAGAAAGATTCTAAGCTCTTAGGGGCCTTACCCAGAAAGACTCACAGCTCTTGAACCCAGAAAGACCACAGCTCTTATGACTTACCCAGAAAGACTGCTCTTCGAGACTTACCCAGAAAGACTCACAGCTCTTAGGACTTACCCAGAAAGACTCACAGCTCTTAGAACTTACCCAAAAGACTCACAAGACTTACCCAGAAAGACTCACAGCTCTTAGAGACTTACCCAGAAAGACTCACAGCTCTTAGGGACTTACCCAGAAAGACTCAAATCTCTTAGGGACTTACCCAGAAAGACTCAAATCTCTTAGGGCCTTACCCAGAAAGACTCACAGCTCTTAGGGACTTACCCAGAAAGACTCACAGCTCTTCGAGACTTACCCAGAAAGACTCACAGCTCTTAGAGACTTACCCAGAAAGACTCACAGCTCTTAGGGACTTACCCAGAAAGACTCACAGCTCTTAGAGACTTACCCAGAAAGACTCACAGCTGTAATCACTGCCACAGGTGATTCTAACATGTATTGACTCAGGAGTGTGAATACTTATGTAAATGAGGTATTTCTGTATTTCGTTTTCAATACATTTTCTAAAATATATAAAAACATGACAAATACGGAAAATATTTTCACCCCTTCCCTTTAGACAGTGTGTGTCCTATCCAGAGTGTGTCCTGTCCAGAGTGTGTCCGGAGTCTGTTCTCAGTGTGTGTCCTGTCCGGAGTGTGTTCTCAGTGTGTGTCCTGTCCGGAGTCTGTTCTCAGTGTGTGTCCTATCCGGAGTGTGTCCTATCCAGAGTGTGTCCTATCCAGAGTGTGTCCTATCCAGAGTGTGTCCTATCCAGAGTGTGTCCTATCCAGAGTGTGTCCTATCCAGAGTGTGTCCTATCCAGAGTGTGTCCTATCCAGAGTGTGTCCTATCCAGAGTGTGTCCTATCCAGAGTGTGTCCTATCCAGAGTGTGTCCTATCCAGAGTGTGTCCTATCCAGAGTGTGTCCTATCCAGAGTGTGTCCTATCCAGAGTGTGTCCTATCCAGAGTGTGTCCTATCCAGAGTGTGTCCTATCCAGAGTGTGTCCTATCCAGAGTGTGTCCTATCCAGAGTGTGTCCTATCCAGAGTGTGTCCTATCCAGAGTGTGTCCTATCCAGAGTGTGTCCTATCCAGAGTGTGTCCTGTCCGGAGTGTGTTCTCAGTGTGTGTCCTGTCCGGAGTGTGTTCTCAGTGTGTGTCCTGTCCAGAGTGTGTTCTCAGTGTGTGTCCTGTCCAGAGTCTGTTCTCAGTGTGTGTCCTATCCAGAGTGTGTCCTCAGACAGTGTGTGTCCCCTGTCCAGAGTGTGTTCTCCGAGGCGGGGGTGTGTGTGGAGGGCTACATGGGAGGCCGGGCTGCTCCAGGAGGTTTTGGTAGTCTGGACGTAGCAGTGTGTACTATAGAGAAGGCCAACTCCCTTCTCAACAGACTCATAGAGGAGGATTCCATGGACCTACTGGGTAGGTGTTGATGTTGAAACATGTACCGTATGTTGCTACTGTAGTGTCATAATCTAATCCACTGTGTGTAGGTGTGGTAGTGTAATAATCTAATCCACTGTGTGTAGGTGTGGTAGTGTAATAATCTAATCCACTGTGTGTAGGTGTGGTAGTGTAATAATCTAATCCACTGTGTGTAGGTGTGGTGGTTGTGGATGAGCTTCACATGGTAGGAGACTCTGGTAGAGGATACCTGCTGGAACTACTACTCACCAAGATACGATACATCGCCCTCAAACACAACACCAACAACAGGTATGTCTGGGAGGGGGAGGGGGTCTGATACATCGCCCTCAAACACAACACCAACAACAGGTATGTCTGGGAGGGGGGTCTGATACATCTCCTCAAACACAACACCAACAACAGGTATGTCTGGGAGGGGGTCTGATACATCTCCCTCAAACACAACACCAACAACCGGTACGTCTGGGAGGGGGGGTCTGATACATCTCCCTCAAACACAACACCAACAACCGGTATGTCTGGGAGGGGGTCTGATACATCTCCCTCAAACACAACACCAACAACCGGTACGTCTGGGAGGGGGTCTGATACATCTCCCTCAAACACAACACCAACAACCGGCACGTCTGGGAGGGGGGGGTCTGATACATCTCCCTCAAACACAACACCAACAACCGGTATGTCTGGGAGGGGGGTCTGATACATCTCCCTCAAACACAACACCAACAACCGGTATGTCTGGGAGGGGCGGGTCTGATACATCTCCCTCAAACACAACACCAACAACCGGTACGTCTGGGAGGGGGTCTGATACATCTCCCTCAAACACAACACCAAAACAGGTATGTCTGGGAGGGGGTCTGATACATCTCCTCAAACACAACACCAAAACAGGTATGTCTGGGAGGGGGGGTCTGATACATCTCCCTCAAACACAACACCAAAACCGGTATGTCTGGGGGTCTGATACATCTCCCTCAAACACAACACCAACAACCGGTATGTCTGGGAGGGGGTCTGATACATCTCCCTCAAACACAACACCAACAACAGGTATGTCTGGGAGGGGGGTCTGATACATCTCCCTCAAACACAACACCAAAACAGGTATGTCTGGGAGGGGGGGTCTGATACATCTCCCTCAAACACAACACCAAAACAGGTATGTCTGGGAGGGGGTCTGATACATCTCCCTCAAACACAACACCAAAACAGGTATGTCTGGGAGGGGGTCTGATACATCTCCCTCAAACACAACACCAACAACAGGTGCGTCTGGGAGGGGGGTCTGATACATCTCCCTCAAACACAACACCAAAACAGGTATGTCTGGGAGGGGGTCTGATACATCTAACCTCAAACACAACACCAAAACAGGTATGTCTGGGAGGGGGTCTGATACATCTCCCTCAAACACAACACCAAAAACAGGTATGTCTGGGAGGGGGGTCTGATAACATTTCCCTCAAACACAACACCAAAACAGGTATGTCTGGGAGGGGGATCTGGTACATCTCCCTCAAACACAACACCAAAACAGGTATGTCTGGGAGGGGGGGTCTGTACATCTCTAACAAACACAACACCAAAACAGGTATGTCTGGGAGGGGGTCTGATAACATCTAGATTAAACACAACACCAAAACAGGTATGTCTGGGAGGGGGGTCTGATACATCTAACCTCAAACACAACACCAACAACCAGAACATGGGAGGGGGTTGATACATCTCATACAAACACAACACCAACAAACTAACATTTAGATTAGGGTAATTCACCAGAACATATAGATTAGGGTAATTCATACTAACATTTAGATTATGGTAATTCATATTAACATTTAGATTAGGGTAATTCATACTAACATATAGATTAGGGTAATTCATACTAACATTTAGATTAGGGTAATTCATACTAACATATAGATTAGGGTAATTCATACTAACATTTAGATTAGGGTAATTCATACTAACATATAGATTAGGGTAATTCATACTAACATTTAGATTAGGGTAATTCATACTAACATTTAGATTAGGGTCATTCACCAGAACATATAGATTAGGGTAATTCATACCAACATTTAGATTAGGGTAATTCACCAGAACATATAGATTAGGGTAATTCATACTAACATATAGATTAGGGTAATTCATACTAACATTTAGATTAGGGTAATTCACCAGAACATATAGATTAGGGTAATTCATACTAACATATAGATTAGGGTAATTCATACTAACATATAGATTAGGGTAATTCATACTAACATTTAGATTAGGGTAATTCATACTAACATATAGATTAGGGTAATTCACCAGAACATATAGATTAGGGTAATTCATACTAACATTTAGATTAGGGTAATTCATACTAACATTTAGATTAGGGTCATTCACCAGAACATATAGATTAGGGTAATTCATACTAACATATAGATTAGGGTAATTCATACTAACATTTAGATTAGGGTAATTCATACTAACATTTAGATTATGGTAATTCATACCAACATTTAGATTAGGGTAATTCACCAGAACATATAGATTAGGGTAATTCATACCAACATATAGATTAGGGTCATTCACCAGAACATATAGATTAGGGTAATTCATACCAACATTTAGATTAGGGTAATTCACCAGAACATATAGATTAGGGTAATTCATACTAACATATAGATTAGGGTAATTCACCAGAACATATAGATTAGGGTAATTCACCAGAACATATAGATTAGGGTAATTCACCAGAACATTTAGATTAGGGTAATTCACCAGAACATTTAGATTAGGGTAATTCACCAGAACATATAGATTAGGGTAATTCATACTAACATATAGATTAGGGTAATTCACCAGAACATTTAGATTAGGGTAATTCACCAGAACATTTAGATTATGGTAATTCATACTAACATTTAGATTAGGGTAATTCATACTAACATTTAGATTAGGGTAATTCATACTAACATATAGATTAGGGTAATTCATACTAACATATAGATTAGGGTAATTCATACTAACATATAGATTAGGGTAATTCATACTAACATATAGATTAGGGTAATTCATACTAACATATAGATTAGGGTAATTCACCAGAACATTTAGATTAGGGTAATTCACCAGAACATTTAGATTATGGTAATTCATACTAACATATAGATTAGGGTAATTCATACTAACATATAGATTAGGGTAATTCATACTAACATATAGATTAGGGTAATTCATACTAACATATAGATTAGGGTAATTCATACTAACATATAGATTAGGGTAATTCATACTAACATATAGATTAGGGTAATTCATACTAACATATAGATTAGGGTAATTCATACTAACATTTAGATTAGGGTAATTCATACTAACATTTAGATTATGGTAATTCATATTAACAGAACATTTAGATTATGGTAATTCATACTAACAGAACATTTAGATTATGGTAATTCATACTAACAGAACATTTAGATTATGGTAATTCATACTAACAGAACATTTAGATTATGGTAATTCATACTAACAGAACATTTAGATTATGGTAATTCACATTAACAGAACATTTAGATTATGGTAATTCATACTAACAGAACATTTAGATTATGGTAATTCATACTAACAGAACATTTAGATTATGGTAATTCATACTAACAGAACATTTAGATTATGGTAATTCATACTAACAGAACATTTAGATTATGGTAATTCATACTAACAGAACATTGAGATTATGGTAATTCACATAAACAGAACATTGAGATTATGGTAATTCATACTAACAGAACATTTAGATTATGGTAATTCATATTAACAGAACATTGAGATTATGGTAATTCACATTAACAGAACATTGAGATTATGGTAATTCACATTAACAGAACATTGAGATTATGGTAATTCATATTAACCCAACATGCAACTCCTGTAATGAAGCAGCCAATAAAAAGTCCTTTTTAAACATTTGCCAAAAAGCAATTCTTGGGAACCATTCTAAACAGCTGATGAGAGCAGGTCCTTATGTGTCAGAGGAAAATCTCTGTTAGAAACTGTTGTGTCTTTGGCATCATTAAACTGAAGATTTATTTGTAGTTTATCAATTCTCTGTAATTATTATTATGTGATTAACTAATCAGGAAGATGTAATGAACTAGGAAGTCGGGGCACCAAGGAAAATATTCAGATTACAAAGTTATAATTTTCCTAATATAACTTTCAGATGTTTTAATATCTGATCAATTAGTCTTCAAATTAATTATTCGTTAGTCTCATTCCAAACGTCGGTTATCTGCATGAACCCAGTCTTCAGTATGAGTCATCCATACATCAATTGTCTTAAATCATTTATTTACTAACTAACTATGCACAAACAAACAGTAGATATAGTTACAAGGAAATGATAGAGGATGTGCCCTAGTGGGATAAACCGGCATCACGGCTTGGTGTACAGAAAGGGAAGTGGGGGTCGACTGAGATAAGGAAATGATAGAGGATGTGCCCTAGTGGGATAAACCGGCATCACGGCTTGGTGTACAGAAAGGGAAGTGGGGGTCGCCTGAGATAAGGAAATGATAGAGGATGTGCCCTAGTGGGATAAACCGGCATCACGGCTTGGTGTACAGAAAGGGAAGTGGGGGTCGCCTGAGATAAGGCAACACACAGTTGATAATTATAACAATTGAAATGCTAATCCTTTACACATGAACATTCACTCATTCGGGAATAATTGCAATCAATATATATATTTACGCTCAGTGTGTCGTCCTGATCTCTGTTGGAAAGTTTGTTTCTGTTGGAGAGTTTGTCTGCCCTCTCTCTCTCTGCCGTTGTTAAAATGGATAGTTCAGAGTAACATCCAGCAATGTTGTTACAGAATAGATGTTTCGGTGGTTGTCGGTCTTCTCGTTCAATGATACCGAATTCCTAGCCGCAGACTAGTAATTAGTATCAAAGATTTGTTCTTTTTCTGTCGGTTCGATAGTCTGAGTTAACCACGTGGTATGGTTAAGAATTCAGCAATGGGCTCAAACCTTAGCCCTCTCGTAATTGAGGTAAGCATGGTCTGAAGATAAATTCCCATGGTGGGGGTTATATTCAGAAGCGCAGAAAGGGGCTGTCCCATGATGCCAGATCAATGTCTGTGCTCAGGGGGCGGTCCTCTGATTTAGTTAAACTCCAAAGGGAATTGGAGTTTCCTTCATTAAACAGGATAAAATCACATTACATAATTTCACAAATAGTTTCATCTTTACTCATTCATTTTATACAGCAATGAGATGCAAGCCTCACAAGCCTAAACAGACTTGTATAAACAGGGTTATGGTAATGTGGCTGTATTGTCTGTCATGAGTTTCACAAAATTGTACCAAACGGACCAGTTCGTCGCTGGCTACTTCACCGACTGTTTTACATTCTCCAGAACATGAATATTGTTCAGTTCTCAAGTTCTGTGAGGTGGAAGAAGTCCCTTTGGTTCTTTCTATGAAAACTCACTCACACTCATTATGACTAGGATTATCAACTACTAAGATTATCAACTACTAAGATTATCAACTACTAAGATTATCAACTACTAAGATTATCAACTACTATGATGGGTTGGTACTATGACTGGGATTGTGCCTTTGGCATCTGGACAATTGAAAGAAAGTTGGTATGAAAACCAATAGAACAGAAGAGAAATAGTTTTCAATGGTATATAGAAGTCTTTATTAAATAATAGACTACTGGTTTCAATGGTATATAGAAGTCTTTATTAAATAATAGATTACTGGTTTTAATTGGTATATAGAAGTCTTTATTAAATAATAGACTACTGGTTTCAATGGTATATAGAAGTCTTTATTAAATAATAGACTACTGGTTTCAATGGTATATAGAAGTCTTTATTAAATAATAGACTACTGGTTTCAATGGTATATAGAAGTCTTTATTAATTAATAGACTACTGGTTTCAATGGTATATAGAAGTCTTTATTAAATAATAGACTACTGGTTTCAATGGTATATAGAAGTCTTTATTAAATAATAGACTACTGGTTTCAATGGTATATAGAAGTCTTTATTAAATAATAGACTACTGGTTTCAATGGTATATAGAAGTCTTTATTAATTAATAGGCTACTGGTTTCAATGGTAAGGTAGGTAGGAAAGTCTTTATATAATAATTGTCTGCCTGTTTGGCTGGATTTTGGCTACTTTGAAGCAAGGTAAGACATGTCCATTGTATGTAGTAAAATGTTCAGGTTTCAAACAATGAACGGACCTAAACACCTCCCTCTGCACCTGGATCCTGGACTTCCTGTTGGGCCGCCCCCCAGTTGGTAAGGGTCGGTAACAACACATCCGCCACGCTGATCCTCAACACAGGTGCCCCTCAGGGGTGCGTGCTCAGTCCCCTCCTGTAGCCCCTGTTCACTCATGACTGCACAGCCAGGCACGACTCCAACACCATCATTAAGTTTGCCGATGACACAACAGTGGTAGGCCTGATCACCGACCGCAATTCTTTGTGGGTCTGTGTCACAAGGGAAATATATGTCTCTAATATGGTCATACCTTTGGCAGGAGGTTAGGAAGTGCAACTCAGTTTCCACCTCATTTTGTGGGCAGTGTGCACATAGCCTGTCTTCTCTTGAGAGCCATGTCTGCCTACGGAGGCCTTTCTCAATAGCAAGGCTATGCTCACTGAGTCTGTACATAGTCAAAGCTTTCCTTAAGTTTGGGTCAGTCGCAGTGATCAGGTATTCTGCCACTGTGTACTCTCTGTTTAGGGTCAGTCACAGTGGACAGGTATTCTGCCACTGTGTCCTCTCTGTTTAGGGTCAGTCACAGTGGTCAGGTATTCTGCCACTCTCTGTTTATGGTCAGTCACAGTGGTCAGGTATTCTGCCACTGTGTACTCTCTGTTTAGGGTCAGTCACAGTGGTCAGGTATTCTGCCACTGTGTCCTCTCTGTTTAGGGTCAGTCACAGTGGTCAGGTATTCTGCCACTCTCTGTTTAGGGTCAGTCACAGTGGTCAGGTATTCTGCCACTGTGTACTCTCTGTTTAGGGTCAGTCACAGTGGTCAGGTATTCTGCCACTCTCTGTTTAGGGTCAGTCACAGTGGTCAGGTATTCTGCCACTCTCTGTTTAGGGTCAGTCACAGTGGTCAGGTATTCTGCCACTGTGTTCTCTCTGTTTAGGGTCAGTCACAGTGGTCAGGTATTCTGCCACTCTCTGTTTAGGGTCAGTCACTGGACAGGTATTCTGCCACTGTGTTCTCTCTGTTTAGGGTCAGTCACAGTGGTCAGGTATTCTGCCACTCTCTGTTTAGGGTCAGTCACAGTGGTCAGGTATTCTGCCACTCTCTGTTTAGGGTCAGTCACTGGTCAGGTATTCTGCCACTGTGTTCTCTCTGTTTAGGGTCAGTCACAGTGGTCAGGTATTCTGCCACTCTCTGTTTAGGGTCAGTCACAGTGGTCAGGTATTCTGCCACTCTCTGTTTAGGGTCAGTCACAGTGGTCAGGTATTCTGCCACTGTGTACTCTCTGTTTAGGGTCAGTCACAGTGGTCAGGTATTCTGCCACTCTCTGTTTAGGGTCAGTCACAGTGGTCAGGTATTCTGCCACTCTGTTTAGGGTCAGTCACAGTGGTCAGGTATTCTGCCACTGTGTACTCTCTGTTTAGGGTCAGTCACAGTGGTCAGGTATTCTGCCGCAGTGGTCAGGTATTCTCTCTGTTTAGGGTCAGTCACAGTGGTCAGGTATTCTGCCACTCTCTGTTTAGGGTCAGTCACAGTGGTCAGGTATTCTGCCACTCTCTGTTTAGGGTCAGTCACAGTGGTCAGGTATTCTGCCACTCTCTGTTTAGGGTCAGTCACAGTGGTCAGGTATTCTGCCACTCTCTGTTTAGGGTCAGTCACAGTGGTCAGGTATTCTGCCACTCTGTTTAGGGTCAGTCACAGTGGTCAGGTATTCTGCCACTCTCTGTTTAGGGTCAGTCACAGTGGTCAGGTATTCTGCCGCTGTGTACTCTCTGTTTAGGGTCAGTCACAGTGGTCAGGTATTCTGCCACTCTGTTTAGGGTCAGTCACAGTGGTCAGGTATTCTGCCACTCTGTTTAGGGTCAGTCACAGTGGTCAGGTATTCTGCCACTGTGTACTCTCTGTTTAGGGTCAGTCACACTGGTCAGGTATTCTGCCACTCTCTGTTTAGGGTCAGTCACAGTGGTCAGGTATTCTGCCACTCTGTTTAGGGTCAGTCACAGTGGTCAGGTATTCTGCCACTCTGTTTAGGGTCAGTCACAGTGGACAGGTATTCTGCTGCTGTGTTCTCTCTGTTTAGGGTCAGTCACAGTGGTCAGGTATTCTGCCACTCTGTTTAGGGTCAGTCACAGTGGTCAGGTATTCTGCCACTCTCTGTTTAGGGTCAGTCACTGGACAGGTATTCTGCCACTGTGTCCTCTCTGTTTAGGGTCAGTCACAGTGGTCAGGTATTCTGCCACTCTGTTTAGGGTCAGTCACTGGTCAGGTATTCTGCCACTCTGTTTAGGGTCAGTCACAGTGGTCAGGTATTCTGCTACAGTGTACTCTCTGTTTAGGGTCAGTCACTGGTCAGGTATTCTGCCACTGTGTTCTCTCTGTTTAGGGACAGTCACTGGTCAGGTATTCTGCCACTCTGTTTAGGGTCAGTCACAGTGGTCAGGTATTCTGCTACAGTGTACTCTCTGTGTAGGGTCAGTCACAGTGGACAGGTATTCTGCTACAGTGTACTCTCTGTTTAGGGTCAGTCACTGGACAGGTATTCTGCCACTGTGTACTCTCTGTTTAGGGTCAGTCACAGTGGTCAGGTATTCTGCCACTCTGTTTAGGGTCAGTCACAGTGGTCAGGTATTCTGCCACTGTGTACTCTCTGTTTAGGGTCAGTCACAGTGGTCAGGTATTCTGCCACTGTGTACTCTCTGTTTAGGGTCAGTCACACTGGTCAGGTATTCTGCCACTCTCTGTTTAGGGTCAGTCACAGTGGTCAGGTCATTCTGCCACTGTTATTCTTCTGTTTAGGGTCAGTCACAGTGGTCAGGTATTCTGCCACTTGTACTCTCTGTTTAGGGTCAGTCACTGGTCAGGTATTCTGCTAACTGTGTCCTCTCTGTTTAGGGTCAGTCACAGTGGTCAGGTATTCTGCCACTGTGTCCTCTCTGTTTAGGGTCAGTCACTGGTCAGGTATTCTGCCACTGTGTTCTCTCTGTTTAGGGTCAGTCACTGGTCAGGTATTCTGCCACTGTGTACTCTCTGTTTAGGGTCAGTCACTGGTCATCATTCTGCCACTGTGTACTGTCCCTAGGGTCAGCACAGTGGTCAGGTCATTCTGCCACTGTTCCTCCTGTTTAGGGTCAGTCCTGGGGTATTCTGCCACTGTGGCTCTGTTTGTTGTCCTGGGGCTCTGGGGCTCTGTTTAGGGTCAGTCACAGTGGCTCTGTTGTCCTGGGGCTCTGTTTAGGGTCTGTGGGCACAGTGGTCAGGTATTCCTGGGGCTCTGTTTGGGACAGTCACAGTGGTCAGGTATTCTGCTCTGTGTTCTCTCTGTGTAGGGCTCTGTGGGCTCTGTATTCTGGGGCTCTGTTTAGGGCTCTGTGGGCTCTGTGGGCTCAGGTCCACTCTCTCTGTTTAGGGACTCTGTTGTCCTGGGGCTCTGTGGGCTCTGTTTGGGCTCTCAGTCACTGGGGCTCTGTGGGCTCTGTGTAGGGCTCTGTCACACTGGTCTGTGGGCTCTGTGGGCTCTGTTGTCCTGGGGCTCTGTGGGCTCTGTGGGCTCTGTTGTCCTGGGGCTCTGTGGGCTCTGTGGGCTCTGTGGGGCTCTGTGGGCTCTGTGGGCTCTGTTGTCCTGGGGCTCTGTGGGGCTCTGTGGGCTCTGTCCTGGGGCTCTGTGGGCTCTGTGGGCTCTGTGGGGCTCTGTGGGCTCTGTCCTGGGGCTCTGTTGTCCTGGGGCTCTGTGGGCTCTGTGGGCTCTGTGGGCTCTGTGGGCTCTGTGGGCTCTGTGGGGCTCTGTGGGGTCTGTTGGGCTCTGTTGTCCTGGGGCTCTGTGGGCTCTGTGGGCTCTGTGGGGTCTGTGGGCTCTGTGGGGTCTGTGGGGCCCAGGTGGGCTCTGTGGGCTCTTGGGCTCAGGTTGTCCTGGGGCTCTGTGGGCTCTGATGGGCTCTGTGATTGTGAACAGAGCTCCCAGGGCTCTGCTTGGGGACTCTTCTGGGTTCTCTGGGCTCTGTGGGGTGTGTTTATGTTTGTGGACAGAGCCCCAGGACCAGCTTGCTTAGGGGACTCTTCTCCAGGTTCATCTCTCTGTAGGTGATGGCTCTGTGGGGTCTGTGATTGTGGACAGAGCCCCAGGACCAGCTTGCTGAGGGGACTCTTCTCCAGGTTCATCTCTCTGTGGGGTCTGTGTTTGTGGACAGAGCCCCAGGACCAGCTTGCTTAGGGGACTCTTCTCCAGGTTCATCTCTCTGTAGGTGATGGCTCTGTGGGGTCTGTGTTTGTGGACAGAGCCCCAGGACCAGCTTGCTGAGGGGACTCTTCTCCAGGTTCATCTCTCTGTAGGTGATGGGTCTGTGATTGTGAACAGAGCCCCAGGACCAGCTTGCTGAGGGGACTCTTCTCCAGGTTCATCTCTCTGTAGGGTGTGTTTGTGAACAGAGCCCCAGGACCAGCTTGCTGAGGGGACTCTTCTCCAGGTTCATCTCTCTGTAGGTGATGGCTCTGTGGGGTCTGTGTTTGTGGACAGAGCCCCAGGACCAGCTTGCTGAGGGGACTCTTCTCCAGGTTCATCTCTCTGTAGGTGATGGCTCTGTGGGGTCTGTGATTGTGGACAGAGCCCCAGGACCAGCTTGCTTAGGGGACTCTTCTCCAGGTTCATCTCTCTGTAGGGTGTGTTTGTGTTTGTGTTTGTGAACAGAGCCCCAGGACCAGCTTGCTTAGGGGACTCTTCTCCAGGTTCATCTCTCTGTAGGTGATGGCTCTGTGGGGTCTGTGATTGTGGACAGAGCCCCAGGACCAGCTTGCTTAGGGGACTCTTCTCCAGGTTCATCTCTCTGTAGGGTGTGTTTGTGTTTGTGAACAGAGCCCCAGGACCAGCTTGCTGAGGGGACTCTTCTCCAGGTTCATCTCTCTGTAGGGTGTGTTTGTGAACAGAGCCCCAGGACCAGCTTGCTTAGGGGACTCTTCTCCAGGTTCATCTCTCTGTAGGTGATGGCTCTGTGGGGTGTGTTTGTGTTTGTGAACAGAGCCCCAGGACCAGCTTGCTTAGGGGACTCTTCTCCAGGTTCATCTCTCTGTGGGGTGTGTTTGTGTTTGTGAACAGATCCCCAGGACCAGCTTGCTTAGGGGACTCTTCTCCAGGTTCATCTCTCTGTAGGTGATGGCTCTGTGGGGTCTGTGTTTGTGAACAGAGCCCCAGGACCAGCTGGCTTAGGGGACTCTTCTCCAGGTTCATCTCTCTGTAGGTGATGGCTTTGTTATGGAAAGTTTGGGAAACGCTTCCTTTTAGGTGGTTGTAGAATTTAACAGCTCTTTTCTGGATTTTGATAATTAGTGGATATCGGCCTAATTCTGCTCTGCATTATTTGGTGTTTTACATTGTACACAGATTATATTTTTGCAGAATTCTGCGTGCAGAGTTTCAATTTGGTGTTTGTCCCATTTTGTGAATTCTTGGTTGGTGAGCGGACCTCAGACCTCACAACCATAAAGGGCAATGGGTTCTATAACTGATTCAAGTACTTTTAGCCAGATCCTAATTGGTATGTCGAATGTCATGTTCCTTTTGATGGCGTAGAAGTCTCTTGTCTCTCAGATCGTTCACAGCTTTTTTTTTAGGCCAAAGTATGTATATTTTTTTGTGTGCTCCATGGCAACGGTGTCTAGATGGAATTTGTATTTGTTGTCATGGCGACTGGACCCCTTTTTTTGCAACACCATTATTTTTTATCTTACTGAGATTTACTGTCAGGGCCCAGGTCTGGCAGGGCCCAGGTCTGGCAGGGCCCAGGTCTGGCAGGGCCCAGGTCTGGCAGGGCCCAGGTCTGGCAGGGCCCAGGTCTGGCAGGGCCCAGGTCTGGCAGGGCCCAGGTCTGGCAGGGCCCAGGTGCTGCTTTGGTTGGGGACAGAAGCACCAGATCATCAGCAAACAGTAGACATTAGACTTCAGATTCTAGTAGGGTGAGGCCGGGTGCTGCAGATTGTTCTCGTGCCCTCGCCAATTTGTTGATATATATGTTGAAGAGGGTAGGGCTTATCCTGCATCCCTGTCTCACCCCACGACCCTGTGGAATGAAATGTGTGTTTTTTGCCAATTTTAACCGCACACTTGTTGTTTGTGTACATGGATTTTATAATGTCGTATGTTTTACCCCCAACACCACTTTCCATCAGTTTGTATAGCAGACCCTCATGCCAAATTGAGTCAAAGGCTTTTTTGAAATCAACAAAGCATGAGAAGACTTTGCCTTTGTTTTGTTTGTTTGTCAATTAGGGTGTGCAGGGTGAATTTGTGCTCTGTTATGGTAATTTGGTAAAAAGCCAATTTGACATTTGCTCAGTACATTGTTTTCATTGAGGAAATGTACGAGTCTGCTGTTCATGATAATGCAGAGGATTTTCCCAAGGTTACTGTTGACACATATCCCATGGTAGTTAATGGGGTCAAATTTGTCTCCACTTTTGTGGATTGGGCTGATCAGTCCAAGAATTGGTGAAGATGCCAGAGCTAAGGATGATGTTAGAGTTTAAGGATAGCCTATTGGAATGTGTGATCTGTATATTTGATCATTTCATTGAGGATACCATCAACACCACAGGCCTTGTTTGGGTTGGAGGGTTTGTATTTTGTCCTGTAGTTCATTCAGTATAATGAATTCTGGATCTCTATATATCTCTATCTATCTTTCTATCACTATCTATCTATATCTGTATCAAATCAAGTCAAATTGATTTATATAGCCCTTCGTACATCAGCTGATATCTCAAAGTGCTGTACAGAAACCCAGCCTAAAACCCCAAACAGCAAGCAATGCAGGTGTAAAAGCACTATCTCTGTCTCTATATATCTCTATCTCTCTCTCTCTCTCTAGCTCCTTATCAGAAGGTATCCAAATCGTGGGTATGAGTGCCACCCTCCCAAACCTGTCCCTGCTGGCTGGGTGGCTGGATGCGGAGCTTTACCAGACTGACTACAGACCCGTCCCCCTGAAGCAGAGGCTCAAGGTGGGGAACAGCATCTACGACTCCAGCCTCTCTCTGGTCCGAACCTTCGAGCCCCTGATCACGGTCAAGGTAGGAGCTGCTACTGTAGTAACTACAACAAGTTACTGTTGTTCTGGTCTTTATTCCCTAAATTCATCTTTGATAAAGAGGATGTTGTGATGTTTATTTATTTTATATATATATTACCGTTTTATATATAGACAAAAGTTTGGAGTCACTTAGAAATGTCCTTGTTTTTGAAAGAAAAGCACATTTTTTTGTCCATTTAGAATTTCATCAAATTGATCAGAAATACAGTGTAGACATTGTTAATGTTGTAAATGACTATTGGAGCTGGAAACGGCTGATTTTTAATGTAATATCTACATAGGAGTACACAGGCCCATTATCAGCAACCATCACTCCTGTGTTCCAATGGCACGTTGTGTTATCAAATATAAAGTGTATCATTTTAAAAGGCTAATTGATCATTAGAAAACCCTTTTGCAATTATGTTAGCACATCTGGAAACTGTTGTCCTGATTAAAGAAGCAATAAAACTGGCCTTCAGACTAGTTGAGTATCTGGAGCATCAACATTTGTGTTCCACAAAACATCAGAGGATGTGATGACCTTTAATTATGTAACCTGTGTGTGTGTGTGTGTGTGTGTGTGTGTGTAGGGAGATGAGGACCACATACTGTCTCTATGTTATGAGACAGTGAGTGAGGGTCACTCTGTCCTCCTGTTCTGTCCTTCCAAGAGCTGGTGCGAGAAACTGTCTGACAGTATTGCTAGAGCGTTCTACAACCTCAGACACACAGGTACACACACACACACACACACACACACATATACACAGTGTGGTATTAGTATACTTGTGAGGACTTTTTTGGGGACCAACAATTGATTCCATTCAAAATCCTATTTTCCCGAACCCATAAACCCATAATCCTAATTCTAACCCCTAAAATGACATTTTATAAGTGAGGAAAATGTCCTCACTGCTGTGAATTTGAGTTTGTTTGCTATTCTTGTACTTCTGGTCCTCACAAGTACAAACACACAAACACACACATATGCCAAGACAAAGGGTGGCTACTTTGAAGAATCTCAAACATAAAAAATATATTTTGATTTGTTATTAACACTTTTTTCTAGTTACTACATGATTCCATATGTGTTAATTCATAGTTTTGATGTCTTCACTGTTATTCTACAATGTAAAACATAAAGAAGAACCCTTGAATGAGTAGGTGTGTCCAGACTTTTGACTGGTACTGTATTTACACACAACCTTCTAAAGAAGTCCTGTTTCATTGCTTCAGTATTATTATTATCAGAAGATATACATATTATAGAAATGTCTAGCAAGTTGATTTAACGTTTTAGAGAAGACCATTTGGCTGCTCAATTATGGACTATATGTGATACAGATGTATTTATCTCATCTCAGGTGGTCAGGTGGTCAGTGGCTCAGCGCTCCAGGCTGTGGCTTTGGACCAGGGGGGAGTGGTGGATGTGTTAGCCCAGCTCAGACGCACCCCGGCTGGGTTAGACCCAGTCCTGCAACGCACCGTGCCCTGGGGGGTGGCCTTCCACCACGCTGGTACACACAGACAGACCTCACACAGACAGACAGACAGACAGACACAGACCTCACACACAGACAGACCTCACACACAGACAGACCTCACACACAGACAGACCTCACACACAGACAGACAGACAGCACACAGACAGACAGACAGCACACAGACAGACAGACAGCACACAGACAGACCTCACACAGACAGACCTCACACAGACAGACCTCACAGACCTCACACAGACAGACAGGCAGACTTCACACACACAGACAGACCTCACACAGACAGACCTCACACACAGACAGACCTCACACAGACAGCACACAGACACAGACAGCACACAGACACAGACCTCACACACAGACACAGACCTCACACACAGACAGACCTCACACACAGACAGACCTCACACAGACAGACCTCACACAGACAGCACACAGACACAGACCTCACACAGACAGACCTCACACACAGACAGACCTCACACACAGACAGACCTCACACACAGACAGACCTCACACAGACAGACAGACCTCACACAGACAGACAGACCTCACACACAGACAGACCTCACACACAGACAGACCTCACACAGACAGACCTCACACACAGACAGACCTCACACAGACAGACCTCACACAGACAGACCTCACACAGACAGACCTCACACAGACAGACCTCACACAGACAGACCTCACACAGACAGACAGACCTCACACAGACAGACAGACCTCACACAGACAGACAGACCTCACACAGACAGACAGACCTCACACAGACAGACAGACCTCACACAGACAGACAGACCTCACACAGACAGACAGACCTCACACAGACAGACCTCACACAAAACACACCATTGTAATGTTAATGTTAACACTCCTCTCTGCAGGTTTGACATTTGATGAGCGAGACGTGTTGGAGGGAGCATTCCGAGGGGGCGTGGTCACAGACAGACAGACCTCAACTTGACAGACAGACCTGCCACACAGACAGACAGATCACACAGAACTCAGACCATTTAATGTTAATGTTAACACCCCTGACCTGCAGGTTTGACAGATGAGCGGACGTGTTGGGGGATGGCATTCGACACTGAGTGAGGAGGGGAGAGGACCTCAACCTTGTCAGGGGGAGGGGTCAACACTGGGTGACGGAGGGGGAGGATGGGGAACTCCGACCTTAAGGGGGGATGGAAGGATGGGACCCCTGACCTGAGGGGAGGAGGGGGGATGGGAGACGAGAGGAGACAGAGGGAGGCCGGGAGGGGAGGATGGGAGTCGACACTGAGGGTGAGGAGGGGGAGGATGGGAGTCGACACTGAGGGTGAGGAGGGGGAGGATGGGAGACGACACTGAGGGTGAGGAGGGGAGGGGGAGGATGGGAGTTGACACTGAGGGGGAGGATGGGAGTCGATACTGAGGGGGAGGATGGAAGGATGGGAGACGACACTGAGGGGGAGGAGGAGAGGATGGGAGACGACACTGAGGGGGAGGAGGGAGAGGATGGGAGACGACACTGAGGGGGAGGAGGGAGGGATGGGAGACGACACTGAGGGGGGGAGGGGACGACACTGAGGGTGAGGGGGAGGATGGGAGGACACTGAGGGGGAGGAGGAGGATGGGAGACGACACTGAGGGGGAGGAGGGGGAGGATGGGGAGTCGACACTGAGGGTGAGGAGGGGGAGGATGGGAGACGACACTGAGGGTGAGGAGGGGGAGGAGGGGAGTCGACACTGAGGGTGAGGAGGGGGAGGATGGGAGTCGACACTGAGGGTGAGGAGGGGGAGGAGGGGAGTCGACACTGAGGGGGAGGATGGGAGTCGATACTGAGGAGGGGGGATGGAAGGATGGGAGACGACACTGAGGGGGAGGAGGGGGAGGGTGGGAGACGACACTGAGGGTGAGGAGGGGAGTCGACACTGAGGGTGAGGAGAGGGAGGATGGGAGTCGACACTGAGGGGGAGGAGGGGGAGGATGGAAGGATGGGAGTCGACACTGAGGAGGGGGAGGATGGGAGTCGACACTGAGGGTGAGGAGGGGGAGGATGGGAGACGATACTGAGGGGGAGGATGGGAGACGACACTGAGGGGGAGGAGGGGAGGATGGGGAGGATGGGAGACGACACTGAGGGTGAGGGGAGGGGAGTCGACACTGAGGGTGAGGAGGGGGAGGATGGGAGTCGACACTGAGGGTGAGGAGGGGGAGGAGGGGAGTCGACACTGAGGGGGAGGATGGGAGTCGATACTGAGGAGGGGGGATGGAAGGATGGGAGACGACACTGAGGGGGAGGAGGGGAGGGTGGGAGACGACACTGAGGGTGAGGAGGGGAGTCGACACTGAGGGTGAGGAGGGTGAGGAGAGGGAGGATGGGAGTCGACACTGAGGGGGAGGAGGGGGAGGATGGGAGTCGATACTGAGGGGGAGGAGGGGGAGGATGGAAGGATGGGAGTCGACACTGAGGGTGAGGAGGGGGAGGAGGGGAGTCGACACTGAGGAGGGGGAGGAGGGGAGTCGACACTGAGAGGGGGAGGGGGGGAGGAGGAGGAGTCGACACTGAGGAGGGGGAGGAGGGGAGTCGACACTGAGGGGGAGGAGGGGGAGGAGGGGAGTCGACACTGAGGGGGGGAGGGGAGGATGGGAGTCGATACTGAGGGGGAGGAGGGGGAGGATGGAAGGATGGGAGACGACACTGAGGGGGAGGAGGGAGAGGATGGGAGACGACACTGAGGGGGAGGAGGGAGAGGATGGGAGACGACACTGAGGGGGAGGAGGGAGAGGATGGGAGACGACACTGAGGGGGAGGAGGGGAGTGGGACACTGAGGGTGAGGGGGAGGATGGGAGACGACACTGAGGGGAGGGGGGAGGATGGGAGACGACACTGAGGGGAGGGAGGGGAGGAGGGAGTCGACACTGAGGGGGAGGATGGGAGTCGATACTGAGGGGAGGGGGGATGGAAGGATGGGAGACGACACTGAGGGGGAGGAGGGGGGAGGGTGGGAGACGACACTGAGGGTGAGGAGGGTCGACACTGAGGGTGAGAGAGGGAGGATGGGAGTCGACACTGAGGGGAGGGGGAGGATGGGAGTCGATACTGAGGGGGAGGAGGGGGAGGATGGAAGGATGGGAGTCGACACTGAGGGTGAGGGGAGGATGGGAGTCGACACTGAGGGTGAGGAGGGGGAGGATGGGAGACGACACTGAGGGGGAGGAGGGGGAGGATGGGAGACGACACTGAGGGGGAGGAGGGGGAGGATGGGGAGTCGACACTGAGGGTGAGGAGGGGGAGGATGGGAGACGACACTGAGGGTGAGGAGGGGGGGAGGGGAGTCGACACGGAGGGGGAGGATGGGAGTCGACACTGAGGGGGAGGATGGGAGTCGATACTGAGGAGGGGGATGGAAGGATGGGAGACGACACTGAGGGGGAGGAGGGGAGGGTGGGAGACGACACTGAGGGTGAGGAGAGGGAGGATGGGAGTCGACACTGATGGGGGGAGGGGGAGGAGGGGGAGGATGGAAGGATGGGAGTCGACACTGAGGGGGAGGAGGGAGTCGACACTGAGGAGGGGGAGGAGGGGAGTCGACACTGAGGGGGAGGAGGGGCGTCGACACTGAGGGGGAGGGAGGGGGAGGAGGAGTCGACACTGAGGGTGAGGAGGGGGAGGAGGGGGAGGATGGAAGGATGGGGGTCGACACTGAGGGGGAGGATGGGGGAGACGACACTGAGGGGGAGGATGGGAGTGGACACTGAGGGGAGGATGGGAGTCGACACTGAGGGGGAGGAGGAGGGGAGTCGACACTGAGGGGGAGGAGGGGGAGGATGGGAGACGACACGGAGGGGGAGTATGGGGAGTCGACACAGGGTGAGGAGGGGAGGAGGGGGAGGAGGGGAGTCGACACAGGGGGAGGAGGGGAGTCGACACTGAGGAGGGGGAGGAGGGAGTCGACACTGAGGGGGAGGAGGGGGAGGATGGGAGTCGACACAGGGTGAGGAGGGGGAGGATGGGAGTCGACACTGAGGGGTAGGATGGGAGTCGACACTGAGGGTGAGGAGGGGAGCCCAGTACAGGACCGTGTCACAAGGCTACATAGTCATAGGATTTACGCGTCACAATGTTGAGTTGAATGGTACTATTCCACAGTCTTTCAGTAACCTCTTTACATACTGCACAGAGGAGTGAATTATCATTACTAGTCACTATCTACAGGCAGACATCTAGTGTCCTCTGGTTTTAAAGACCCTCTATCTTAGGGGTACAGGCTGTGAGATCTGGTTAGAACCGGTTCTCGTTTGTATTCATTTTCTAAGGAAGTGGAGCCAATTACTCGTTATCTTTTTTCTTAGCTTGCCTCCCCTAGAAAGGGGTTTCGCTCTTTGTGTAGAGGAAGTATATAAAAAATATGGTGTAATTTGTAAATGAACATATTCCTTATTCATGATGAATTCTGTCTGATTCCTTGAATGAGTTTTCCTCAACAACAACTGCTGGAGTGAATACCCAGCATTCCTTCCACTGCTGGAGTGAATACCCAGCATTCCTTCCACTGCTGGAGTGAATACCCAGCATTCCTTCCACTGCTGGAGTGAATACCCAGCATTCCTTCCACTGCTGGAGTGAATACCCAGCATTCCTTCCACTGCTGGAGTGAATATCTAGCATTCCTTCAACTGCTGGAGTGAATACCCAGCATTCCTTCAACTGCTGGAGTGAATATCTAGCATTCCTTCCACTGCTGGAGTGAATACCCAGCATTCCTTCCACTGCTGGAGTGAATACCCAGCATTCCTTCCACTGCTGGAGTGAATATCTAGCATTCCTTCAACTGCTGGAGTGAATACCCAGCATTCCTTCAACTGCTGGAGTGAATATCCTTCCAGCATTCCTTCCACTGCTGGAGTGGAGTGAATACCCAGCACCCAGCATTCCTTCAACTGCTGGAGTGAATACCCAGCATTCCTTCAACTGCTGGAGTGAATACCCAGCATTCCTTCAACTGCTGGAGTGAATACCCAGCATTCCTTCAACTGCTGGAGTGAATACCCAGCATTCCTTCAACTGCTGGAGTGAATACCCAGCATTCCTTCAACTGCTGGAGTGAATACCCAGCATTCCTTCAACTGCTGGAGTGAATGCCCAGCATTCCTTCAACTGCTGGAGTGAATGCCCAGCATTCCTTCCACTGCTGGAGTGAAATTCAATTTATTGGACATGATTTGGAAAGGTACACACCTGTCTATATAAGGTCCCACAGTTGGCAGTGCATGTCAGAGCAAAAACCAAGCCTTGATGTCGAAAGAAATTGTCCGTAGAGCTCTGAGACAGGATTGTGTTGATGCACATATCTGGGGAAGGGTACCAAAACATTTCGGCAGCATTGAAGGTCCTAGAACACATTGTCCTCCATCATTCTTAAACGGAAGAAGTTTGGAACCACCAAGACTCTTCCTAGAGGTGGCCGCCCGGCCAAACTGAGCAATCGAGGGAGAAGGGCCTTGGTCAGGGAGGTAACCAAGAACCCAATGGTCACTCTGACAGAGCTCCAGAGTTCCTCTGTGGAGATGGGAAAACCTTCCAGAAGGACAACCATCTCTGCAGCACTCCACCAATCATTGAAGCTTGCCTGGAGGGTTGTTAACACAGTGTCCAAAGAAGGGCCAGAAGTATACAGAATGGTGTTGTCTGCGTAGAGGTGGATCA
The DNA here is from genome assembly GCF_034236695.1 of Oncorhynchus nerka. Lineage (NCBI taxonomy): Eukaryota > Metazoa > Chordata > Actinopteri > Salmoniformes > Salmonidae > Oncorhynchus > Oncorhynchus nerka. Next base: position 50,176,975 of record NC_088414.1, read on the forward strand.
GAGACTCACCAGCAGCAAGAATGACATCATTGATGTATACAGAGAAGAGAGTCGGTCCGAGAATTGAACCCTGTAGCACCCCCATAGAGACTGACTGAACTCTGTCAGAGAAGTAGTTGGTGAACCAGGCGAGGCAGTCATTTGAGAAACCAAGGCTGTTGAGTCTGCATAAGAATGTGGTGATTGACAGAGTCGAAAGCCTTGGCCAGGTTGATGAATACGGCTGCACAGTATTGTCTCTTATCGATGGCGGTTATGATGTCATTTAGGACCTTGAGCGTGGCTGAGGTGCACCCATGACCAGCTCTGAAACCAGATTGCATAGCGGAGAAGGTACGATGGGATTCGAAATGGTCGGTAGTCTGTTTGTTATCTTTGCTTTCAAAGACCTTAGAAAGGCATGGTAGGATAGATATAGGTCTGTAGCAGTTTGGGTCAAGAGTGTCCCCCCCTTCGAAGAGTGGGATGACCACGGCAGCTTTAAATCTTTGGGGATCTCGGACGATACGAAAGAGAGGTTGAACAGGCCAGTAATAGGGGTAGCAACCATTTCGGAGGATAATTTTAGAAAGAAGGGGTCCAGATTGTCTAGCCCGGCTGATTTGTAGGGGTCCAGATTGTCTAGCCCGGCTGATTTGTAGGGGTCCAGACTGTCTAGCCCGGCTGATTTGTAGGGGTCCAGATTGTCTAGCCCGGCTGATTTGTAGGGGTCCAGATTGTCTAGCCCGGCTGATTTGTAGGGGTCCAGATTGTCTAGCCTGGCTGATTTGTAGGGGTCCAGATTGTCTAGCCCGGCTGATTTGTAGGGGTCCAGACTGTCTAGCCCAGCTGATTTATAGGGGTCCAGATTGTCTAGCCTGGCTGATTTGTAGGGTAGGGGTCCAGATTGTCTAGCCCGGCTGATTTGTAGGGGTCCAGATTGTCTAGCCCGGCTGATTTGTAGGGGTCCAGATTGTCTAGCCTGGCTGATTTGTAGGGGTCCAGATTGTCTAGCCCGGCTGATTTGTAGGGGTCCAGACTGTCTAGCCTGGCTGATTTGTAGGGGTCCAGATTGTCTAGCCCGGCTGATTTGTAGGGATCCAGATTGTCTAGCCCGGCTGATTTGTAGGGGTCCAGATTGTCTAGCCCGGCTGATTTGTAGGGGTCCAGATTGTCTAGCCCGGCTGATTTGTAGGGGTCCAGATTGTCTAGCCCGGCTGATTTGTAGGGATCCAGATTGTCTAGCCCGGCTGATTTGTAGGGGTCCAGATTGTCTAGCCCGGCTGATTTGTAGGGGTCCAGATTGTCTAGCCCGGCTGATTTGTAGGGGTCCAGATTGTCTAGCCCGGCTGATTTGTAGGGGTCCAGATTGTCTAGCCCGGCTGATTTGTAGGGGTCCAGATTGTCTAGCTGATTTGGCTGATTTGTAGGGGTCCAGATTGTCTAGCCCGGCTGATTTGTAGGGGTCCAGATTGTCTAGCCCGGCTGATTTGTAGAGGTCCAGATTGTCTAGCCCGGCTGATTTGTAGGGGTCCAGATTGTCTAGCCCGGCTGATTTGTAGAGGTCCAGATTGTCTAGCCCGGCTGATTTGTAGGGGTCCAGATTGTCTAGTCCTGTGATTTGTAGAGGTCCAGATTGTCTAGCCCGGCTGATTTGTAGGGGTCCAGATTGTCTAGCCCGGCTGATTTGTAGGGGTCCAGATTGTCTAGCCCGGCTGATTTGTAGGGGTCCAGATTTTGCAGCTCTTTCAGAACATCAGCTATCTGGATTTGGGTGAAGTAGAAATGGTGGGGGCTTGGGCAGGTTGCTGTGGGGGGTGCCGGGCATTTGACCGGGGTAGGGGTAGCCAGGTGGAACGCATGGCCAGCCGTAGAGAAATGCTTATTGAAATTCTCAATTATCGCAATTAATTAATACTGGAACACTGGTCACCTTAATACTGGAACACTGGTCACCTTAATGCTGGAACACTGGTCACCTTAATGCTGGAACACTGGTCACCTTAATGCTGGAACACTGGTCACCTTAATGCTGGAACACTGGTCACCTTAATACTGGAACACTGGTCACCTTAATACTGGAACACTGGTCACCTTAATACTGGAACACTGGTCACCTTAATACTGGAACACTAGTCACCTTAATACTGGAACACTGGTCACCTCAATACTGGAACACTGGTCACCTCAATACTGGAACACTGGTCACCTCAATGCTGGAACACTGGTCACCTTAATGCTGGAACACTGGTCACCTTAATGCTGGAACACTGGTCACCTTAATGCTGGAACACTGGTCACCTTAATGCTGGAACACTGGTCACCTTAATGCTGGAACACTGGTCACCTTAATGCTGGAACACTGGTCACCTTAATACTGGAACACTGGTCACCTTAATACTGGAACACTGGTCACCTTAATACTGGAACACTGGTCACCTTAATGCTGGAACACTGGTCACCTTAATGCTGGAACACTGGTCACCTTAATGCTGGAACACTGGTCACCTCAATACTGGAACACTGGTCACCTCAATGCTGGAACACTGGTCACCTTAATGCTGGAACACTGGTCACCTTAATGCTGGAACACTGGTCACCTTAATGCTGGAACACTGGTCACCTTAATGCTGGAACACTGGTCACCTTAATGCTGGAACACTGGTCACCTTAATGCTGGAACACTGGTCACCTTAATGCTGGAACACTGGTCACCTTAATGCTGGAACACTGGTCACCTTAATGCTGGAACACTGGTCACCTTAATGCTGGAACACTGGTCACCTTAATGACGTTTACATACATTTACACATTTCATATGTCTATACAGTATTTATTCTACTGTATTTTAGTCAATGCTACCCCGACATGGCTCGTCCTAATGTTTATATATTCTTAATTCCATTATTTTATTTTGAAATTTGTGTGTATTGTTGTGAATTGTTATATATTACTGCACTGTTGGAGCTAGGAACACAAGCATTTAGTTAGATATTACTGCACTGTTGGAGCTAGGAACACAAGCATTTAGTTAGATATTACTGCACTGTTGGAGCTAGGAACACAAGCATTTAGTTAGATACTACTGCACTGTTGGAGCCAGGAACACAAGCATTTAGTTAGATACTACTGCACTGTTGGAACTAGGAACACAAGCATTTAGTTAGATACTACTGTACTGTTGGAGCCAGGAACACAAGCATTTAGTTAGATACTACTGCACTGTTGGAGCTAGGAACACAAGCATTTAGTTAGATATTACTGCACTGTTGGAGCTAGGAACAAGCATTTAGTTAGATACTACTGCACTGTTGGAGCTAGAAACACAAGCATTTAGTTAGATACTACTGCACTGTTGGAGCTAGAAACACAAGCATTTAGTTAGATACTACTGCACTGTTGGAGCTAGAAACACAAGCATTTAGTTAGATACTACTGCACTGTTGGAGCTAGAAACACAAGCATTTAGTTAGATATTACTGCACTGTTGGAGCTAGAAACACAAGCATTTAGTTAGATACTACTGCACTGTTGGAGCCAGGAACACAAGCATTTAGTTAGATACTACTGCACTGTTGGAACTAGGAACACAAGCATTTAGTTAGATACTACTGCACTGTTGGAGCTAGGAACACAAGCATTTAGTTAGATACTACTGTACTGTTGGAGCTAGGAACACAAGCATTTAGTTAGATATTACTGCACTGTTGGAGATAGAAACACAAGCATTTAGTTAGATACTACTGTACTGTTGGAGCTAGGAACACAAGCATTTAGTTAGATACTACTGTACTGTTGGAGCTAGAAACACAAGCATTTAGTTAGATACTACTGTACTGTTGGAGCCAGGAACACAAGCATTTAGTTAGATACTACTGCACTGTTGGAGCTAGGAACACAAGCATTTAGTTAGATATTACTGCACTGTTGGAGCTAGGAACAAGCATTTAGTTAGATACTACTGCACTGTTGGAGCTAGAAACACAAGCATTTAGTTAGATACTACTGCACTGTTGGAGCTAGAAACACAAGCATTTAGTTAGATACTACTGCACTGTTGGAGCTAGAAACACAAGCATTTAGTTAGATACTACTGCACTGTTGGAGCTAGAAACACAAGCATTTAGTTAGATATTACTGCACTGTTGGAGCTAGGAACACAAGCATTTAGTTAGATACTACTGCACTGTTGGAGCTAGAAACACAAGCATTTAGTTAGATACTACTGCACTGTTGGAGCTAGAAACACAAGCATTTAGTTAGATACTACTGCACTGTTGGAGCTAGAAACACAAGCATTTAGTTAGATACTACTGTACTGTTGGAGCTAGAAACACAAGCATTTAGTTAGATACTACTGCACTGTTGGAGCTAGGAACACAAGCATTTAGTTAGATACTACTGTACTGTTGGAGCTAGGAACACAAGCATTTAGTTAGATACTACTGCACTGTTGGAGCTAGAAACACAAGCATTTAGTTAGATACTACTGCACTGTTGGAGCTAGGAACACAAGCATTTAGTTAGATACTACTGTACTGTTGGAGCTAGAAACACAAGCATTTAGTTAGATACTACTGCACTGTTGGAGCTAGGAACACAAGCATTTAGTTAGATACTACTGCACTGTTGGAGCTAGAAACACAAGCATTTAGTTAGATACTACTGCACTGTTGGAGCTAGAAACACAAGCATTTAGTTAGATACTACTGCACTGTTGGAGCTAGAAACACAAGCATTTAGTTAGATACTACTGCACTGTTGGAGCTAGGAACACAAGCATTTAGTTAGATACTACTGTACTGTTGGAGCTAGAAACACAAGCATTTAGTTAGATACTACTGCACTGTTGGAGCTAGAAACAAGCATTTAGTTAGATACTACTGCACTGCTAGGAACACAAGCATTTAGTTAGATATTACTGCACTGTTGGAGCTGGGAACACAAGCATTTAGTTAGATATTACTGCACTGTTGGAGCTGGGAACACAAGCATTTAGTTAGATACTACTGCACTGTTGGAGCTAGAAACACAAGCATTTAGTTAGATATTACTGCACTGTTGGAGCTGGGAACACAAGCATTTAGTTAGATACTACTGCACTGTTGGAGCTAGAAACACAAGCATTTAGTTAGATATTACTGCACTGTTGGAGCTAGAAACACAAGCATTTAGTTAGATACTACTGCACTGTTGGAGCTAGGAACACAAGCATTTAGTTAGATACTACTGCACTGTTGGAGCTAGGAACACAAGCATTTAGTTAGATACTACTGCACTGTTGGAGCTAGGAACACAAGCATTTAGTTAGATACTACTGCACTGTTGGAGCTAGAAACACAAGCATTTAGTTAGATACTACTGCACTGTTGGAGCTAGAAACACAAGCATTTAGTTAGATAGTACTGCACTGTTGGAGCTAGAAACACAAGCATTTAGTTAGATACTACTGTACTGTTGGAGCTAGGAACACAAGCATTTAGTTAGATACTACTGCACTGTTGGAGCTAGAAACACAAGCATTTAGTTAGATACTACTGTACTGTTGGAGCTAGAAACACAAGCATTTAGTTAGATACTACTGTACTGTTGGAGCTAGAAACACAAGCATTTAGTTAGATACTACTGCACTGTTGGAGCTAGAAACACAAGCATTTAGTTAGATACTACTGCACTGTTGGAGCTAGAAACACAAGCATTTAGTTAGATACTACTGTACTGTTGGAGCTAGAAACACAAGCATTTAGTTAGATACTACTGCACTGTTGGAGCTAGAAACACAAGCATTTAGTTAGATACTACTGCACTGTTGGAGCTAGGAACACAAGCATTTAGTTAGATACTACTGTACTGTTGGAGCTAGAAACACAAGCATTTAGTTAGATACTACTGCACTGTTGGAGCTAGGAACACAAGCATTTAGTTAGATACTACTGCACTGTTGGAGCTAGAAACACAAGCATTTAGTTAGATACTACTGCACTGTTGGAGCTAGAAACACAAGCATTTAGTTAGATACTACTGCACTGTTGGAGCTAGGAACACAAGCATTTAGTTAGATACTACTGCACTGTTGGAGCTAGGAACACAAGCATTTAGTTAGATACTACTGCACTGTTGGAGCTGGGAACACAAGCATTTAGTTAGATACTACTGCACTGTTGGAGCTGGGAACACAAGCATTTAGTTAGATATTACTGCACTGTTGGAGCTAGAAACACAAGCATTTAGTTAGATACTACTGCACTGTTGGAGCTAGAAACACAAGCATTTAGTTAGATACTACTGCACTGTTGGAGCTAGAAACACAAGCATTTAGTTAGATACTACTGCACTGTTGGAGCTAGGAACACAAGCATTTAGTTAGATACTACTGCACTGTTGGAGCTAGAAACACAAGCATTTAGTTAGATACTACTGCACTGTTGGAGCTAGAAACACAAGCATTTAGTTAGATACTACTGCACTGTTGGAGCTAGAAACACAAGCATTTAGTTAGATACTACTGCACTGTTGGAGCTAGAAACACAAGCATTTAGTTAGATACTACTGTACTGTTGGAGCTAGAAACACAAGCATTTAGTTAGATACTACTGCACTGTTGGAGCTAGAAACACAAGCATTTAGTTAGATACTACTGCACTGTTGGAGCTAGAAACACAAGCATTTAGTTAGATACTACTGCACTGTTGGAGCTAGGAACACAAGCATTTAGTTAGATACTACTGCACTGTTGGAGCTAGAAACACAAGCATTTAGTTAGATACTACTGCACTGTTGGAGCTAGAAACACAAGCATTTAGTTAGATACTACTGCACTGTTGGAGCTAGAAACACAAGCATTTAGTTAGATACTACTGCACTGTTGGAGCTAGAAACACAAGCATTTAGTTAGATACTACTGTACTGTTGGAGCTAGAAACACAAGCATTTAGTTAGATACTACTGCACTGTTGGAGCTAGAAACACAAGCATTTAGTTAGATACTACTGCACTGTTGGAGCTAGAAACACAAGCATTTAGTTAGATACTACTGCACTGTTGGAGCTAGGAACACAAGCATTTAGTTAGATATTACTGCACTGTTGGAGCTGGGAACACAAGCATTTAGTTAGATACTACTGCACTGTTGGAGCTAGAAACACAAGCATTTAGTTAGATACTACTGCACTGTTGGAGCTAGGAACACAAGCATTTAGTTAGATACTACTGTACTGTTGGAGCTAGAAACACAAGCATTTAGTTAGATACTACTGCACTGTTGGAGCTAGAAACAAGCATTTAGTTAGATACTACTGCACTGCTAGGAACACAAGCATTTAGTTAGATATTACTGCACTGTTGGAGCTGGGAACACAAGCATTTAGTTAGATACTACTGCACTGTTGGAGCTAGAAACACAAGCATTTAGTTAGATATTACTGCACTGTTGGAGCTGGGAACACAAGCATTTAGTTAGATACTACTGCACTGTTGGAGCTAGAAACACAAGCATTTAGTTAGATATTACTGCACTGTTGGAGCTAGAAACACAAGCATTTAGTTAGATACTACTGCACTGTTGGAGCTAGGAACACAAGCATTTAGTTAGATACTACTGCACTGTTGGAGCTAGGAACACAAGCATTTAGTTAGATACTACTGCACTGTTGGAGCTAGGAACACAAGCATTTAGTTAGATACTACTGCACTGTTGGAGCTAGAAACACAAGCATTTAGTTAGATACTACTGCACTGTTGGAGCTAGAAACACAAGCATTTAGTTAGATACTACTGCACTGTTGGAGCTAGAAACACAAGCATTTAGTTAGATACTACTGTACTGTTGGAGCTAGAAACACAAGCATTTAGTTAGATACTACTGTACTGTTGGAGCTAGAAACACAAGCATTTAGTTAGATACTACTGCACTGTTGGAGCTAGAAACACAAGCATTTAGTTAGATACTACTGCACTGTTGGAGCTAGAAACACAAGCATTTAGTTAGATACTACTGTACTGTTGGAGCTAGAAACACAAGCATTTAGTTAGATACTACTGCACTGTTGGAGCTAGAAACACAAGCATTTAGTTAGATACTACTGCACTGTTGGAGCTAGGAACACAAGCATTTAGTTAGATACTACTGTACTGTTGGAGCTAGAAACACAAGCATTTAGTTAGATACTACTGCACTGTTGGAGCTAGGAACACAAGCATTTAGTTAGATACTACTGCACTGTTGGAGCTAGAAACACAAGCATTTAGTTAGATACTACTGCACTGTTGGAGCTAGAAACACAAGCATTTAGTTAGATACTACTGCACTGTTGGAGCTAGGAACACAAGCATTTAGTTAGATACTACTGCACTGTTGGAGCTAGGAACACAAGCATTTAGTTAGATACTACTGCACTGTTGGAGCTAGGAACACAAGCATTTAGTTAGATACTACTGCACTGTTGGAGCTGGGAACACAAGCATTTAGTTAGATATTACTGCACTGTTGGAGCTAGAAACACAAGCATTTAGTTAGATACTACTGCACTGTTGGAGCTAGAAACACAAGCATTTAGTTAGATACTACTGCACTGTTGGAGCTAGAAACACAAGCATTTAGTTAGATACTACTGCACTGTTGGAGCTAGAAACACAAGCATTTAGTTAGATACTACTGCACTGTTGGAGCTAGGAACACAAGCATTTAGTTAGATACTACTGTACTGTTGGAGCTAGAAACACAAGCATTTAGTTAGATACTACTGCACTGTTGGAGCTAGGAACACAAGCATTTAGTTAGATACTACTGCACTGTTGGAGCTAGAAACACAAGCATTTAGTTAGATACTACTGCACTGTTGGAGCTAGAAACACAAGCATTTAGTTAGATACTACTGCACTGTTGGAGCTAGGAACACAAGCATTTAGTTAGATACTACTGCACTGTTGGAGCTAGGAACACAAGCATTTAGTTAGATACTACTGCACTGTTGGAGCTAGGAACACAAGCATTTAGTTAGATACTACTGCACTGTTGGAGCTAGGAACACAAGCATTTAGTTAGATACTACTGCACTGTTGGAGCTAGGAACACAAGCATTTAGTTAGATACTACTGCACTGTTGGAGCTGGGAACACAAGCATTTAGTTAGATATTACTGCACTGTTGGAGCTAGAAACACAAGCATTTAGTTAGATACTACTGCACTGTTGGAGCTAGAAACACAAGCATTTAGTTAGATACTACTGCACTGTTGGAGCTAGGAACACAAGCATTTAGTTAGATACTACTGCACTGTTGGAGCTAGGAACACAAGCATTTAGTTAGATACTACTGCACTGTTGGAGCTAGGAACACAAGCATTTAGTTAGATACTACTGCACTGTTGGAGCTAGAAACACAAGCATTTAGTTAGATACTACTGCACTGTTGGAGCTGGGAACACAAGCATTTAGTTAGATACTACTGCACTGTTGGAGCTAGGAACACAAGCATTTAGTTAGATACTACTGCACTGTTGGAGCTAGAAACACAAGCATTTAGTTAGATACTACTGCACTGTTGGAGCTGGGCACACAAGCATTTTGCTACATCCTGCAATATCATCTGCTAAATATGTGTATGTGACCAATAACATTTTGATTTGATTTGAGCAAATATCTTCCTGCCTTCTGCCAAACCTGGTCTGATATCACAAAGAGGATCATCCTGTCCCTCTGGGGATTTAGATAATGAAACATTAGGCAGATTCCCAGTTTGGAGCTGTTTTTGGGGTGGCAGATTCCCAGTTTGGAGCTGTTTTTGGGGTGGCAGATTCCCAGTTTGGAGCTGTTTTTGGGGTGGCAGATTCCCAGTTTGGAGCTGTTTTTGGGGTGGCAGATTCCCAGTTTGGAGCTGTTTTTGGGATGGCAGATTCCCAGTTTGGAGCTGTTTTTGGGGTGGCAGATTCCCAGTTTGGAGCTGTTTTTGGGATGGCAGATTCCCAGTTTGGAGCTGTTTTTGGGATGGCAGATTCCCAGTTTGGAGCTGTTTTTGGGGTGGCAGATTCCCAGTTTGGAGCTGTTTTTGGGGTGGCAGATTCCCAGTTTGGAGCTGTTTTTGGGGTGGCAGATTCCCAGTTTGGAGCTGTTTTGGGATGGCAGATTCCCAGTTTGGAGCTGTTTTTGGGGTGGCAGATTCCCAGTTTGGAGCTGTTTTTGGGATGGCAGATTCCCAGTTTGGAGCTGTTTTTGGGGTGGCAGATTCCCAGTTTGGAGCTGTTTTTGGGGTGGCAGATTCCCAGTTTGGAGCTGTTTTTGGGATGGCAGATTCCCAGTTTGGAGCTGTTTTTGGGATGGCAGATTCCCAGTTTGGAGCTGTTTTTACGCACCAATAACCTGTGTTCTCTTTTGGTGATGTCACCGTTATGCATGCCCTTGGTGACAGTCTGTTGATTACAGCCAAAACTTATTTTGTGGGGTTTGTAAGTGAGTCTCTTTTACAATGTCTGATCAATCAGTTGCCTGGGAACTTCGGTCTCATAGACAGTGTAGTCGTGTACAGTAACAGTTGCCTGGGAACTTCGGTCTCATAGACAGTGTAGTCATGTACAGTAACAGTTGCCTGGGAACTTCGGTCTCATAGACAGTGTAGTCATGTACAGTAACAGTTGCCTGGGAACTTCGGTCTCATAGACAGTGTAGTCATGTACAGTAACAGTTGCCTGGGAACTTCGGTCTCATAGACAGTGTAGTCATGTACAGTAACAGTTGCCTGGGAACTTCGGTCTCATAGACAGTGTAGTCATGTACAGTAACAGTTGCCTGGGAACTTCGGTCTCATAGACAGTGTAGTCATGTACAGTAACAGTTGCCTGGGAACTTCGGTCTCATAGACAGTGTAGTCATGTACAGTAACAGTTGCCTGGGAACTTCGGTCTCATAGACAGTGTAGTCATGTACAGTAACAGTTGCCTGGGAACTTCGGTCTCATAGACAGTGTAGTCATGTACAGTAACAGTTGCCTGGGAACTTCGGTCTCATAGACAGTGTAGTCATGTACAGTAACAGTTGCCTGGGAACTTCGGTCTCATAGACAGTGTAGTCATGTACAGTAACAGTTGCCTGGGAACTTCGGTCTCATAGACAGTGTAGTCATGTACAGTAACAGTTGCCTGGGAACTTCGGTCTCATAGACAGTGTAGTCATGTACAGTAACAGTTGCCTGGGAACTTCGGTCTCATAGACAGTGTAGTCGTGTACAGTAACAGTTGCCTGGGAACTTCGGTCTCATAGACAGTGTAGTCGTGTACAGTAACAGTTGCCTGGGAACTTCGGTCTCATAGACAGTGTAGTCGTGTACAGTAACAGTTGCCTGGGAACTTCGGTCTCATAGACAGTGTAGTCGTGTACAGTAACAGTTGCCTGGGAACTTCGGTCTCATAGACAGTGTAGTCGTGTACAGTAACAGTTGCCTGGGAACTTCGGTCTCATAGACAGTGTAGTCGTGTACAGTAACAGTTGCCTGGGAACTTCGGTCTCATAGACAGTGTAGTCGTGTACAGTAACAGTTGCCTGGGAACTTCGGTCTCATAGACAGTGTAGTCGTGTACAGTAACAGTTGCCTGGGAACTTCGGTCTCATAGACAGTGTAGTCGTGTACAGTAACAGTTGCCTGGGAACTTTGGTCTCATAGACAGTGTAGTCGTGTACAGTAACAGTTGCCTGCGAACTTCGGTCTCATAGACAGTGTAGTCATGTACAGTAACAGTTGCCTGGGAACTTCGGTCTCATAGACAGTGTAGTCGTGTACAGTAACAGTTGCCTGGGAACTTCGGTCTCATAGACAGTGTAGTCGTGTACAGTAACAGTTGCCTGGGAACTTCGGTCTCATAGACAGTGTAGTCGTGTACAGTAACAGTTGCCTGGGAACTTCGGTCTCATAGACAGTGTAGTCGTGTACAGTAACAGTTGCCTGGGAACTTCGGTCTCATAGACAGTGTAGTCATGTACAGTAACAGCGTCTCCCTTGTCTGCTGGGAGGATGAATATTCGTATGTATATATTTTCTGTAACTAATTCACACCGTACTGGCGTCCAGCTTGTTTTCTTTAATATCACCATTTTAGAGAAATAGCGTCCGTACACTGAGACGACTTCATCTCAATGTATTTTCAATGGCAGTCGACACTCCGGGTGAGGAGGGGGAAAGGGATGGGGGAGAGGGGTGAGGAGGGGGAAAGGGATGGGGGAGAGGGGTGAGGAGGGGGAAAGGGATGGGGGAGAGGGGTGAGGAGGGGGAAAGGGGTGAGGAGGGGGAAAGGGGTGGGGGAGAGGGGTGAGGAGGGGGAAAGGGATGGGGGAGAGGGGTGAGGAGGGGGAAAGGGATGGGGGAGAGGGGTCAGGAGGGGGAGAGGGGTGAGGAGGGGGAAAGGGATGGGGGAGAGGGGTGAGGAGGGGGAAAGGGGTGGGGACACAGAATTAAATCGATTTTAATGAACATTTCAATCCCAGTAATTGAATGCATCTCTGTGTCTGAGGGGTGGAGGACAGGAAGACAATTGAAAATGTCTTGACTTGTTTCCCCCCCCTCTCGCACGCCCTCTCTCCCTCTCCCCCCGCCCCCCTCTCTCCCTCTCCTCGCGCCCCCCACTCTCCCTCTCCTCGCGCCCCCCCACTCTCCCTCATCCCTTTACCTCATCTAGGGGAGAGTGTGTTGGTGTGTAAGGAGGCGGAGCGTCAAAAGGGTGTGTGTCTTCTCCAGGGCTCTCTGCAGCCAATCAGCAGCTGCCTGGTGAAGAGGGAGGGGGAGGGCCTAACCACCAGCATGCTCCGAGCCATCCTGGAGGTACTGACCTCTAACCCCTGAATTATTTTCCCACACCTGCTTTCTGTGTATCCCTAATTTACTCAAGTCTTTCCTTTATTCTGGCCGTTACCTGCACATACCTGTACCTGTCACCTACAGTATATACCTGTACCTGTCACCTACAGTATGTACCTGTACCTGTCACCTACAGTATGTACCTGTACCTGTCACCTACAGTATGTACCTGTACCTGTCACCTACAGTATGTACCTGTCACCTACAGTATGTACCTGTCACCTACAGTATGTACCTGTACCTGTCACCTACAGTATGTACCTGTACCTGTCACCTACAGTATGTACCTGTACCTGTCACCTACAGTATGTACCTGTACCTGTCACCTACAGTATGTACCTGTCACCTACAGTATGTACCTGTACCTGTCACCTACAGTATATACCTGTCACCTACAGTATGTACCTGTACCTGTCACCTACAGTATATACCTGTCACCTACAGTATGTACCTGTACCTGTCACCTACAGTATATACCTGTACCTGTCACCTACAGTATGTACCTGTACCTGTCACCTACAGTATATACCTGTCACCTACAGTATATACCTGTACCTGTCACCTACAGTATGTACCTGTACCTGTCACCTACAGTATGTACCTGTCACCTACAGTATGTACCTGTCACCTACAGTATGTACCTGTCACCTACAGTATGTACCTGTCACCTACAGTATGTACCTGTCACCTACAGTATGTACCTGTCACCTACAGTATGTACCTGTCACCTACAGTATGTACCTGTACCTGTCACCTACAGTATGTACCTGTCACCTACAGTATGTACCTGTCACCTACAGTATGTACCTGTCACCTACAGTATGTACCTGTCACCTACAGTATGTACCTGTCACCTACAGTATGTACCTGTCACCTACAGTATATACCTGTCACCTACAGTATATACCTGTCACCTACAGTATATACCTGTCACCTACAGTATATACCTGTACCTGTCACCTACAGTATGTACCTGTCACCTACAGTATGTACCTGTCACCTACAGTATGTACCTGTCACCTACAGTATGTACCTGTCACCTACAGTATGTACCTGTCACCTACAGTATGTACCTGTCACCTACAGTATGTACCTGTCACCTACAGTATGTACCTGTCACCTACAGTATATACCTGTCACCTACAGTATATACCTGTACCTGTCACCTACAGTATGTACCTGTACCTGTCACCTACAGTATATACCTGTCACCTACAGTATGTACCTGTACCTGTCACCTACAGTATGTACCTGTCACCTACAGTCTATACCTGTACCTGTCACCTACAGTCTATACCTGTACCTATACCTGTCACCTACAGTATGTACCTGTCACCTACAGTATGTACCTGTCACCTACAGTATGTACCTGTCACCTACAGTATGTACCTGTCACCTACAGTATATACCTGTCACCTACAGTATATACCTGTCACCTACAGTATGTACCTGTCACCTACAGTATGTACCTGTCACCTACAGTATATACCTGTCACCTACAGTATGTACCTGTCACCTACAGTATATACCTGTCCCTGTCACCTACAGTATATACCTGTACCTGTCACCTACAGTATATACCTGTCACCTACAGTATGTACCTGTACCTGTCACCTACAGTATATACCTGTACCTGTCACCTACAGTATATACCTGTACCTGTCACCTACAGTATATACCTGTCACCTACAGTCTATACATGTACCTGTCACCTACAGTATGTACCTGTACCTGTCACCTACAGTATATACCTGTCCCTGTCACCTACAGTATATACCTGTACCTGTCACCTACAGTATATACCTGTACCTGTCACCTACAGTATATACCTGTACCTGTCACCTACAGTATATACCTGTCACCTACAGTATGTACCTGTACCTGTCACCTACAGTATATACCTGTACCTGTCACCTACAGTATGTACCTGTCACCTACAGTATGTACCTGTCACCTACAGTATATACCTGTACCTGTCATCTACAGTATATACCTGTCACCTACAGTCTATACATGTACCTGTCACCTACAGTATGTACCTGTACCTGTCACCTACAGTCTATACATGTACCTGTCACCTACAGTCTATACATGTACCTGTCACCTACAGTATATACCTGTACCTGTCACCTACAGTATATACCTGTCCCTGTCACCTACAGTATATACCTGTACCTGTCACCTACAGTATATACCTGTACCTGTCACCTACAGTATATACCTGTACCTGTCACCTACAGTATGTACCTGTCACCTACAGTATGTACCTGTCACCTACAGTCTGTACATGTACCTGTCACCTACAGTATGTACCTGTCACCTACAGTCTATACATGTACCTGTCACCTACAGTATGTACCTGTACCTGTCACCTACAGTATGTACCTGTCACCTACAGTATATACCTGTCACCTACAGTATATACCTGTCACCTACAGTATATACCTGTCACCTACAGTATATACATGTACCTGTCACCTACAGTATATACCTGTCACCTACAGTATATACCTGTCACCTACAGTATATACCTGTCACCTACAGTATATACCTGTCACCTACAGTATATACCTGTCACCTACAGTATATACCTGTCACCTACAGTATATACCTGTCACCTACAGTATATACCTGTACCTGTCACCTACAGTATGTACCTGTCACCTACAGTATGTACCTGTCACCTACAGTATATACCTGTCACCTACAGTATATACCTGTCACCTACAGTATATACCTGTACCTGTCACCTACAGTATATACCTGTCACCTACAGTATGTACCTGTACCTGTCACCTACAGTATATACCTGTACCTGTCACCTACAGTATGTACCTGTCACCTACAGTATGTACCTGTCACCTACAGTATATACCTGTCACCTACAGTATATACCTGTCACCTACAGTATATACCTGTCACCTACAGTATATACCTGTACCTGTCACCTACAGTATGTACCTGTACCTGTCACCTACAGTATATACCTGTACCTGTCACCTACAGTCTATACATGTACCTGTCACCTATAGTATATACCTGTACCTGTCACCTATAGTATATACCTGTACCTGTCACCTACAGTATATACCTGTCCCTGTCACCTACAGTATATACCTGTCACCTACAGTATATACCTGTCCCTGTCACCTACAGTATATACCTGTCACCTACAGTATGTACCTGTCACCTACAGTATATACCTGTCACCTACAGTATATACCTGTCACCTACAGTATGTACCTGTACCTGTCACCTACAGTATATACCTGTACCTGTCACCTACAGTATGTACCTGTACCTGTCACCTACAGTATGCACCTGTCACCTACAGTATATACCTGTCACCTACAGTATATACCTGTCACCTACAGTATGTACCTGTCACCTACAGTATGTACCTGTACCTGTCACCTACAGTATATACCTGTACCTGTCACCTACAGTATATACCTGTACCTGTCACCTACAGTATATACCTGTACCTGTCACCTACAGTATGTACCTGTACCTGTCACCTACAGTATGTACCTGTACCTGTCACCTACAGTATGTACCTGTACCTGTCACCTACAGTATGTACCTGTACCTGTCACCTAAGGTATGTACCTGTATCTGTCACCTACAGTATGTACCTGTCACCTACAGTATGTACCTGTCACCTACAGTATGTACCTGTCACCTACAGTATGTACCTGTACCTGTCACCTACAGTATATACCTGTCACCTACAGTATGTACCTGTCACCTACAGTCTATACCTGTACCTGTCACCTACAGTCTGTACCTGTCACCTACAGTATATACCTGTCACCTACAGTCTATACATGTACCTGTCACCTACAGTATGTACCTGTACCTGTCACCTACAGTATATACCTGTCACCTACAGTCTATACATGTACCTGTCACCTACAGTATATACCTGTCACCTACAGTATGTACCTGTACCTGTCACCTACAGTATATACCTGTCACCTACAGTATGTACCTGTACCTGTCACCTACAGTATATACCTGTCACCTACAGTATGTACCTGTACCTGTCACCTACAGTATATACCTGTCACCTACAGTATATACCTGTCACCTACAGTCTATACATGTACCTGTCACCTACAGTATATACCTGTCACCTACAGTATATACCTGTCACCTACAGTCTATACATGTACCTGTCACCTACAGTATATACCTGTACCTGTCACCTACAGTATATACCTGTCACCTACAGTATATACCTGTCACCTACAGTATGTACCTGTACCTGTCACCTACAGTATGTACCTGTCACCTACAGTATATACCTGTCACCTACAGTATATACCTGTCACCTACAGTATATACCTGTCCCTGTCACCTACAGTATATACCTGTCACCTACAGTATATACCTGTCACCTACAGTATATACCTGTACCTGTCACCTACAGTATATACCTGTCACCTACAGTCTATACCTGACACCTACAGTATGTACCTGTCACCTACAGTCTATACATGTACCTGTCACCTACAGTATGTACCTGTCACCTACAGTATGTACCTGTCACCTACAGTATATACCTGTCACCTACAGTATGTACCTGTCACCTACAGTCTATACATGTACCTGTCACCTACAGTATGTACCTGTCACCTACAGTATGTACCTGTCACCTACAGTATATACCTGTCACCTACAGTATGTACCTGTCACCTACAGTATATACCTGTCACCTACAGTATATACCTGTACCTGTCACCTACAGTATATACCTGTCACCTACAGTATGTACCTGTCACCTACAGTCTATACCTGTACCTGTCACCTACAGTCTGTACATGTACCTGTCACCTACAGTCTGTACATGTACCTGTCACCTACAGTATGTACCTGTACCTGTCACCTACAGTATATACCTGTCACCTACAGTATATACCTGTCCCTGTCACCTACAGTATATACCTGTACCTGTCACCTACAGTATATACCTGTACCTGTCACCTACAGTATATACCTGTCACCTACAGTATGTACCTGTCACCTACAGTCTATACATGTACCTGTCACCTACAGTATGTACCTGTCACCTACAGTATGTACCTGTCACCTACAGTATATACCTGTACCTGTCACCTACAGTATATACCTGTCACCTACAGTATGTACCTGTCACCTACAGTCTATACATGTACCTGTCACCTACAGTATGTACCTGTCACCTACAGTCTATACATGTACCTGTCACCTACAGTATATACCTGTCACCTACAGTATATACCTGTCACCTGTACCAGTCACCTACATGTACCTGTCACCTACAGTATGTACCTGTCACCTACAGTATGTACCTGTACCTGTCACCTACAGTATATACCTGTCACCTACAGTATATACCTGTCACCTACAGTCTATACATGTACCTGTCACCTACAGTATATACCTGTCACCTACAGTATGTACCTGTACCTGTCACCTACAGTATATACATGTACCTGTCACCTACAGTATATACCTGTCACCTACAGTATATACCTGTCACCTACAGTATATACCTGTCACCTACAGTATATACCTGTCACCTACAGTATATACCTGTCACCTACAGTATATACCTGTCACCTACAGTATATACCTGTCACCTACAGTATATACCTGTCACCTACAGTATATACCCTGTCACCTACAGTATATACCTGTCACCTACAGTATATACCTGTCACCTACAGTATATACCTGTCACCTACAGTATATACCTGTCACCTACAGTATATACCTGTCACCTACAGTATATACCTGTCACCTACAGTATATACCTGTCACCTACAGTATGTACCTGTCACCTACAGTATGTACCTGTCACCTACAGTATATACCTGTCACCTACAGTATATACCTGTCACCTACAGTATGTACCTGTACCTGTCACCTACAGTATATACCTGTACCTGTCACCTACAGTATGTACCTGTACCTGTCACCTACAGTATGCACCTGTCACCTACAGTATATACCTGTCACCTACAGTATGTACCTGTACCTGTCACCTACAGTATATACCTGTACCTGTCACCTACAGTATGTACCTGTACCTGTCACCTACAGTATGCACCTGTCACCTACAGTATATACCTGTCACCTACAGTATGTACCTGTCACCTACAGTATGTACCTGTCACCTACAGTATGTACCTGTACCTGTCACCTACAGTATATACCTGTACCTGTCACCTACAGTATATACCTGTACCTGTCACCTACAGTATGTACCTGTACCTGTCACCTACAGTATGTACCTGTCACCTACAGTATGTACCTGTCACCTACAGTATGTACCTGTCACCTACAGTATGTACCTGTACCTGTCACCTACAGTATGTACCTGTACCTGTCACCTACAGTATATACCTGTCACCTACAGTATATACCTGTCACCTACAGTATATACCTGTCACCTACAGTCTATACCTGTACCTGTCACCTACAGTCTGTACCTGTCACCTACAGTCTATACATGTACCTGTCACCTACAGTATGTACCTGTACCTGTCACCTACAGTATATACCTGTCACCTACAGTCTATACATGTACCTGTCACCTACAGTATATACCTGTCACCTACAGTATGTACCTGTACCTGTCACCTACAGTATATACCTGTCACCTACAGTATGTACCTGTACCTGTCACCTACAGTATATACCTGTCACCTACAGTCTATACATGTACCTGTCACCTACAGTATATACCTGTCACCTACAGTCTATACATGTACCTGTCACCTACAGTATATACCTGTCACCTACAGTATATACCTGTCACCTACAGTCTATACATGTACCTGTCACCTACAGTATATACCTGTACCTGTCACCTACAGTATATACCTGTCACCTACAGTATATACCTGTCACCTACAGTATGTACCTGTACCTGTCACCTACAGTATATACCTGTCACCTACAGTATATACCTGTCCCTGTCACCTACAGTATATACCTGTCACCTACAGTATATACCTGTCCCTGTCACCTACAGTATATACCTGTACCTGTCACCTACAGTATATACCTGTACCTGTCACCTACAGTATATACCTGTCACCTACAGTATGTACCTGTACCTGTCACCTACAGTATATACCTGTACCTGTCACCTACAGTATATACCTGTCACCTACAGTATGTACCTGTACCTGTCACCTACAGTATATACCTGTACCTGTCACCTACAGTATATACCTGTCACCTACAGTCTATACATGTACCTGTCACCTACAGTATGTACCTGTACCTGTCACCTACAGTATGTACCTGTCACCTACAGTCTATACATGTACCTGTCACCTACAGTATGTACCTGTACCTGTCACCTACAGTCTATACATGTACCTGTCACCTACAGTATATACCTGTACCTGTCACCTACAGTATATACCTGTCACCTACAGTATATACCTGTCCCTCACCTACAGTCACCTACAGTATACCTGTACCTGTCACCTACAGTATGTACCTGTACCTGTCACCTACAGTATATACCTGTACCTGTCACCTACAGTATATACCTGTACCTGTCACCTACAGTATGTACCTGTCACCTACAGTATGTACCTGTCACCTACAGTCTATACATGTACCTGTCACCTACAGTATGTACCTGTCACCTACAGTCTATACATGTACCTGTCACCTACAGTATATACCTGTCACCTACAGTCTATACATGTACCTGTCACCTACAGTATGTACCTGTCACCTACAGTATATACCTGTCACCTACAGTATATACCTGTCACCTACAGTCTATACATGTACCTGTCACCTACAGTCTATACCTGTCACCTACAGTATGTACCTGTCACCTACAGTATATACCTGTCACCTACAGTATATACCTGTCAACCTGTCACCTACAGTATATACCTGTCACCTACAGTATATACCTGTCACCTACAGTATATACCTGTCACCAGTATATACCTGTCACCTACAGATATACCTGTCACCCAGTATACCTGTACCTGTCACCTACAGTATATACCTGTCACCTACAGTATATACCTGTCACCTACAGTATATACCTGTCACCTACAGTATATACCTGTCACCTACAGTATATACCTGTCACCTACAGTATATACCTGTCACCTACAGTATATACCTGTCACCTACAGTATATACCTGTCACCTACAGTATATACCTGTCACCTATAGTATATACCTGTACCTGTCACCTACAGTATATACCTGTCCCTGTCACCTACAGTATATACAGTATATACCTGTCCCTGTCACCTACAGTATATACCTGTCACCTACAGTATGTACCTGTCACCTACAGTATATACCTGTCACCTACAGTATATACCTGTCACCTACAGTATGTACCTGTACCTGTCACCTACAGTATATACCTGTCACCTACAGTATATACCTGTCACCTACAGTATGTACCTGTCACCTACAGTATGTACCTGTACCTGTCACCTACAGTATATACCTGTACCTGTCACCTACAGTATATACCTGTACCTGTCACCTACAGTATGTACCTGTACCTGTCACCTACAGTAGTCTATACATGTACCTGTCACAGTATGTACCCTGTACCTGTCACCTACAGTATATACCTGTCACCTACAGTCTATACATGTACCTGTCACCTACAGTATATACCTGTCACCTACAGTCTATACATGTACCTGTCACCTACAGTATATACCTGTCACCTACAGTATATACCTGTCACCTACAGTCTATACATGTACCTGTCACCTACAGTATATACCTGTACCTGTCACCTACAGTATGTACCTGTCACCTACAGTATGTACCTGTCACCTACAGTATGTACCTGTACCTGTCACCTACAGTATATACCTGTCACCTACAGTATATACCTGTACCTGTCACCTACAGTATATACCTGTCACCTACAGTATGTACCTGTCACCTACAGTATATACCTGTACCTGTCACCTACAGTATATACCTGTACCTGTCACCTACAGTATATACCTGTCACCTACAGTATGTACCTGTACCTGTCACCTACAGTATATACCTGTACCTGTCACCTACAGTATATACCTGTCACCTACAGTATGTACCTGTACCTGTCACCTACAGTATATACCTGTACCTGTCATCTACAGTATATACCTGTCACCTACAGTCTATACATGTACCTGTCACCTACAGTATGTACCTGTACCTGTCACCTACAGTATGTACCTGTCACCTACAGTCTATACATGTACCTGTCACCTACAGTATGTACCTGTACCTGTCACCTACAGTCTATACATGTACCTGTCACCTACAGTATATACCTGTACCTGTCACCTACAGTATATACCTGTCACCTACAGTATATACCTGTCCCTGTCACCTACAGTATATACCTGTACCTGTCACCTACAGTATATACCTGTACCTGTCACCTACAGTATATACCTGTACCTGTCACCTACAGTATGTACCTGTACCTGTCACCTACAGTATGTACCTGTCACCTACAGTATGTACCTGTCACCTACAGTCTATACATGTACCTGTCACCTACAGTATGTACCTGTCACCTACAGTCTATACATGTACCTGTCACCTACAGTATATACCTGTCACCTACAGTATATACCTGTCACCTACAGTCTATACATGTACCTGTCACCTACAGTATGTACCTGTCACCTACAGTATATACCTGTCACCTACAGTATATACCTGTCACCTACAGTCTATACATGTACCTGTCACCTACAGTCTATACCTGTCACCTACAGTATGTACCTGTCACCTACAGTATATACCTGTCACCTACAGTATATAGTCACCTACAGTATATACCTGTCACCTACAGTATATACCTGTCACCTACAGTACCTGTCACCTACAGTATATACCTGTCACCTACAGTATATACCTGTCACCTACATATACCTGTCACCTACAGTATATACCTGTCACCTACAGTATATACCTGTCACCTACAGTATATACCTGTCACCTACAGTATATACCTGTCACCTACAGTATATACCTGTCACCTACAGTATATACCTGTCACCTACAGTATATACCTGTCACCTACAGTCTATACCTGTCACCTACAGTATGTACCTGTCACCTACAGTATATACCTGTACCTGTCACCTACAGTATATACCTGTCACCTACAGTATATACCTGTCACCTACAGTATATACCTGTCCCTGTCACCTACAGTATATACCTGTCACCTACAGTATGTACCTGTCACCTACAGTATATACCTGTCACCTACAGTATATACCTGTCACCTACAGTATGTACCTGTACCTGTCACCTACAGTATATACCTGTCACCTACAGTATATACCTGTCACCTACAGTATGTACCTGTCACCTACAGTATGTACCTGTACCTGTCACCTACAGTATATACCTGTACCTGTCACCTACAGTATGTACCTGTCACCTACAGCATGTACCTGTACCTGTCACCTACAGTATGTACCTGTACAGTATGTACCTGTCACCTACAGTATGTACCTGTCACCTACAGTATGTACCTGTCACCTACAGTATGTACCTGTCACCTACAGTATGTACCTGTCACCTACAGTATGTACCTGTCACCTACAGTATGTACCTGTCACCTACAGTATATACCTGTACCTGTCACCTACAGTATATACCTGTACCTGTCACCTACAGTATGTACCTGTACCTGTCACCTACAGTATATACCTGTACCTGTCACCTACAGTATATACCTGTCACCTACAGTATATACCTGTCACCTACAGTATATACCTGTACCTACAGTATACCTGTCACCTACAGTATATACCTGTCACCTACAGTATGTACCTACCTGTCACCTACAGTATATACCTGTCACCTACAGTATATACCTGTCACCTACAGTCTATACATGTACCTGTCACCTACAGTATGTACCTGTACCTGTCACCTACAGTACCTGTCACCAGTATATACCTGTCACCTACAGTCTATACATGTACCTGTCACCTACAGTATGTACCCTGTACCTGTCACCTACAGTATATACCTGTCACCTGTACCAGTATGTACCTGTCACCTACAGTATACATGTACCTGTCACCTACAGTATGTACCTGTACCTGTCACCTACAGTATATACCTGTCACCTACAGTCTATACATGTACCTGTCACCTACAGTATGTACCTGTACCTGTCACCTACAGTATATACCTGTCACCTACAGTATGTACCTGTACCTGTCACCTACAGTATATACCTGTCACCTACAGTCTATACATGTACCTGTCACCTACAGTATATACCTGTCACCTACAGTATATACCTGTCACCTACAGTCTATACATGTACCTGTCACCTACAGTATATACCTGTCACCTACAGTATATACCTGTCACCTACAGTCTATACATGTACCTGTCACCTACAGTATATACCTGTCACCTACAGTATATACCTGTACCTGTCACCTACAGTATGTACCTGTCACCTACAGTATATACCTGTCACCTACAGTATGTACCTGTACCTGTCACCTACAGTATGTACCTGTACCTGTCACCTACAGTATATACCTGTCACCTACAGTATATACCTGTCACCTACAGTATATACCTGTCACCTACAGTATATACCTGTACCTGTCACCTACAGTATATACCTGTACCTGTCACCTACAGTATATACCTGTACCTGTCACCTACAGTATATACCTGTACCTGTCACCTACAGTATATACCTGTACCTGTCACCTACAGTATATACCTGTCACCTACAGTATGTACCTGTACCTGTCACCTACAGTATATACCTGTACCTGTCATCTACAGTATATACCTGTCACCTACAGTCTATACATGTACCTGTCACCTACAGTATGTACCTGTACCTGTCACCTACAGTATGTACCTGTCACCTACAGTATGTACCTGTCACCTACAGTCTATACATGTACCTGTCACCTACAGTATATACCTGTACCTGTCACCTACAGTCTATACATGTACCTGTCACCTACAGTATATACCTGTACCTGTCACCTACAGTATATACCTGTCACCTACAGTATATACCTGTACCTGTCACCTACAGTATATACCTGTACCTGTCACCTACAGTATATACCTGTACCTGTCACCTACAGTATACCTGTACCTGTCACCTACAGTATACCTGTACCTGTCACCTACAGTATGTACCTGTCACCTACAGTCACCTACAGTCTATACATGTACCTGTCACCTACAGTAGTATACCTGTCACCCTGTCACCTACAGTATATACCTGTCACCTACAGTCTATACATGTACCTGTCACCTACAGTATATACCTGTCACCTACAGTATATACCTGTCACCTACAGTATATACCTGTCACCTACAGTCTATACATGTACCTGTCACCTACAGGCTATACCTGTCACCTACAGTATATACCTGTCACCTACAGTATATACCTGTCACCTACAGTATATACCTGTCACCTACAGTATATACCTGTCACCTACAGTATATACCTGTCACCTACAGTATATACCTGTCACCTACAGTATATACCTGTCACCTACAGTATATACCTGTCACCTACAGTATATACCTGTCACCTACAGTATATACCTGTCACCTACAGTATATACCTGTCACCTACAGTATATACCTGTCACCTACAGTATATACCTGTCACCTACAGTATGTACCTGTCACCAGTATGCACCTGTACAGTATATACCTGTCACCTACAGTATATACCTGTACCTGTCACCTACAGTATATACCTGTCACCTACAGTATGTACCTGTACCTGTCACCTACAGTATATACCTGTCACCTACAGTCTATACATGTACCTGTCACCTATAGTATATACCTGTACCTGTCACCTACAGTATATACCTGTACCTGTCACCTACAGTATATACCTGTACCTGTCACCTACAGTATATACCTGTCACCTACAGTATATACCTGTACCTGTCACCTACAGTATATACCTGTCACCTACAGTATGTACCTGTCACCTACAGTATATACCTGTCACCTACAGTATATACCTGTCACCTACAGTATGTACCTGTCACCTACAGTATATACCTGTACCTGTCACCTACAGTATGTACCTGTACCTGTCACCTACAGTATGTACCTGTCACCTACAGTATATACCTGTCACCTACAGTATGTACCTGTCACCTACAGTATGTACCTGTACCTGTCACCTACAGTATGTACCTGTACCTGTCACCTACAGTATGTACCTGTACCTGTCACCTACAGTATGTACCTGTACCTGTCACCTACAGTATGTACCTGTCACCTACAGTATGTACCTGTCACCTACAGTATGTACCTGTCACCTACAGTATGTACCTGTCACCTACAGTATATACCTGTCACCTACAGTATGTACCTGTCACCTACAGTATGTACCTGTCACCTACAGTATATACCTGTCACCTACAGTATGTACCTGTCACCTACAGTATGTACCTGTCACCTACAGTATGTACCTGTCACCTACAGTATATACCTGTACCTGTCACCTACAGTATGTACTACAGTATGTACCTGTCACCTACAGTATATACCTGTCACCTACAGTATACCTGTCACCTACAGTATATATACCAGTATGTACCTGTCACCTACAGTATGTACCTGTACCTGTCACCTACAGTATGTACCTGTCACCCTATAGTATATACCTGTCACCTACAGTATATATACCTGTCACCTACAGTATATACTGTCACCTACAGTATATACCTGTCACCTACAGTATATACCTGTCACCTACAGTATATACCTGTCACCTACAGTATATACCTGTCACCTACAGTATATACCTGTCACCTACAGTATATACCTGTCACCTACAGTATATACCTGTCACCTACAGTATATACCTGTCACCTACAGTATATACCTGTACCTGTCACCTACAGTATATACATGTACCTGTCACCTACAGTATGTACCTGTACCTGTCACCTACAGTATGCACCTGTCACCTACAGTATATACCTGTACCTGTCACCTACAGTATGTACCTGTATCTGTCACCTACAGTATGTATCTGTCACCTACAGTATGTACCTGTACCTGTCACCTACAGTATGTACCTGTACCTGTCACCTACAGTATATACCTGTACCTGTCACCTACAGTATGTACCTGTCACCTACAGTCTATACCTGTACCTGTCACCTACAGTCTGTACCTGTACCTGTCACCTACAGTCTGTACCTGTCACCTACAGTATATACCTGTCACCTACAGTCTATACATGTACCTGTCACCTACAGTATGTACCTGTACAGTATATACCTGTCACCTACAGTATATACCTGTCACCTACAGTATGTACCTGTACCTGTCACCTACAGTATGTACCTGTACCTGTCACCTACAGTATATACCTGTCACCTACAGTATATACCTGTACCTGTCACCTACAGTATATACCTGTCACCTACAGTATATACCTGTCACCTACAGTATATACCTGTCACCTACAGTCTATACATGTACCTGTCACCTACAGTATATACCTGTACCTGTCACCTACAGTATATACCTGTCACCTACAGTATATACCTGTCACCTACAGTATATACCTGTCACCTACAGTATATACCTGTCACCTACAGTACCTGTACCTGTCACCTACAGTATATACCTGTCACCTACAGTATATACCTGTCACCTACAGTATATACCTGTCACCTACAGTATATACCTGTACCTGTCACCTACAGTATATACCTGTACCTGTCACCTACAGTATATACCTGTACCTGTCACCTACAGTATGTACCTGTCACCTACAGTATGTACCTGTCACCTACAGTATATACCTGTACCTGTCACCTACAGTATATACCTGTACCTGTCACCTACAGTATATACCTGTACCTGTCACCTACAGTATGTACCTGTACCTGTCACCTACAGTATGTACCTGTCACCTACAGTATGTACCTGTACCTGTCACCTACAGTATGTACCTGTACCTGTCACCTACAGTATATACCTGTACCTGTCACCTACAGTATGTACCTGTCACCTACAGTCTATACCTGTACCTGTCACCTACAGTCTGTACCTGTACCTGTCACCTACAGTCTGTACCTGTCACCTACAGTATATACCTGTCACCTACAGTCTCATACAGTATGTACCTGTCACCTACAGTATGTACCTGTGTACCTGTCACCTACAGTATATCACCTACAGTATATACCTGTCACCTACAGTATGTACCTGTCACCTACAGTATGTACCTGTCACCTACAGTATATACCTGTACCTGTCACCTACAGTATATACCTGTCACCTACAGTCTATACAGTACCTGTCACCTACAGTATATACCTGTCACCTACAGTATATACCTGTCACCTACAGTCTCATACAGTATACCTGTCACCTACAGTACCTGTACCTGTCACAGTATATACCTGTCACCTACAGTATATACCTGTCACCTACAGTATATACCTGTCACCTACAGTATATACCTGTACCTGTCACCTACAGTATATACCTGTCACCTACAGTATGTACCTGTCACCTACAGTATGTACCTGTCACCTACAGTATATACCTGTCACCTACAGTATATATGTACCTGTACCTGTCACCTACAGTATATATACCTGTCACCTACAGTATATACCTGTACCTGTCACCTACAGTATATACCTGTCACCTACAGTATGTACCTGTACCTGTCACCTACAGTATATACCTGTACCTGTCACCTACAGTATATACCTGTACCTGTCACCTACAGTATATACCTGTACCTGTCACCTACAGTATATACCTGTCACCTACAGTATGTACCTGTCACCTACAGTATACCTGTACCTGTCACCTACAGTATATACCTGTCACCTACAGTCACAGTATATGTACCTGTCACCTACAGTATGTACCTGTACCTGTCACCTACAGTAGTACCTGTACCTGTCACCTACAGTATATACCTGTACCTGTCACCTACAGTATATACCTGTACCTGTCACCTACAGTACCTGTACCTGTCACCTACAGTATATACCTGTACCTGTCACCTACAGTATATACCTGTACCTGTCACCTACAGTATACCTGTCACCCTGTACCTGTCACCTACAGTATGTACCTGTCACCTACAGTATATACCTGTACCTGTCACCTACAGTATATACCTGTACCTGTCACCTACAGTATATACCTGTCACCTACAGTATGTACCTGTCACCTACAGTATGTACCTGTCACCTACAGTATGTACCTGTCACCTACAGTATGTACCTGTCACCTACAGTATGTACCTGTCACCTACAGTCTATACATGTACCTGTCACCTACAGTATATACCTGTACCTGTCACCTACAGTATATACCTGTCACCTACAGTATATACCTGTCACCTACAGTATATACCTGTCACCTACAGTATATACCTGTCACCTACAGTATATACCTGTCACCTACAGTATATACCTGTCACCTACAGTATATACCTGTCACCTACAGTATATACCTGTCACCTACAGTATATCACCTACAGTATATACCTGTCACCTACAGTATATACCTGTCACCTACAGTATATACCTGTACCTGTCACCTACAGTATATACCTGTACCTGTCACCTACAGTATATACCTGTCACCTACAGTATGTACCTGTACCTGTCACCTACAGTATATACCTGTACCTGTCACCTACAGTATATACCTGTACCTGTCACCTACAGTATATACCTGTACCTGTCACCTACAGTATATACCTGTCACCTGTACCTGTCACCTACAGTATATACCTGTCACCTACAGTATGTACCTCATACAGTATGTACCTGTCACCTACAGTAGTACCTGTCACCTACTGTACCTGTCACCTACAGTATATACCTGTCACCTACAGTATATACATGTACCTGTCACCTACAGTATGTACCAGTATGTACCTGTCACCTACAGTATATACCTGTACCTGTCACCTACAGTATATACCTGTACCTGTCACCTACAGTATATGTACCTGTCACCTACAGTATACCTGTACCTGTCTGTCACCTACAGTATATACCTGTCACCTACAGTATATATACAGTACCTGTCACCTACAGTATGTACCTGTACCTGTCACCTACAGTATATTGTCACCTACAGTATATACCTGTCACCTACAGTATATATGTACCTGTCACCTACAGTACCTGTACCTGTCACCTACAGTATATACCTGTCACCTACAGTCACCTACAGTATGTACCTGTACCTGTCACCTACAGTATGTACCTGTCACCTACAGTATATACCTGTCACCTACAGTATATACCTGTCACCTACAGTATGTACCTGTCACCTACAGTATGTACCTGTACCTGTCACCTACAGTATATACCTGTACCTGTCACCTCAGTAGGCACTGTACCTGTCACCTACAGTAGCCATACCTGTACCTGTCACCTACAGTATGTACCAGGTACCTGTCACCTACAGTATGTACCTGTCACCTACAGTATGTACCTCACCTACAGTATGTACCTGTGTTTGTATACAGTATAGTACCTGTCACCTACAGTATGTACCTGTCACCTACAGTATATACCTGTACCTGTCACCTACAGTATATACCTGTCACCTACAGTATGTACCTTTCACCTACAGTATGTACCTGTCATCCTACAGATATACCTGTTTGTCACCTCCAGTATGTACCTGTACCTCCAGTCACCTACAGTATGTACCTCCAGATAACCTGTATGTACCTCCAGTAACACCTGTGTTTGTCACCTACAGTATAACCTGTCATCCTACAGATAACCCCCTGTCACCTACAGTATATACCTGTACCTACAGTATCTACCTGTCTCCTGTCAGATCATTGTTGGGGGCGTGGCCAGCTCTCCCCAGGATGTGAGGCTTTATGCTTCCTGTACACTGCTGGCTGCTGGTGCCCGCTCTGACACCACAGGAGGGGAGACGGGAGGAGGAGTGCGGGAGGGAGCGATAGAGACATGCGTGGAATGGTTGATTGAGAATGAGTTCATATCTATCCAAAGAGAGGGTAATGAGAGGGCAGGAGGACAAGAGAGGTACTGCCCCACCCACCTGGGTTCTGCCACCCTGTGTTTGTCTCCTCCTAACTCTGTGTCTGCCTCCTCGAGGCACTACCAGGTATCTTCTCAGATAACCCCTGTGTTTGTATCCTCCAGATAACCCCTGTGTTTGTATCCTCCAGATAACTCTACTGTGTTTGTCCATCCTCCAGATAACCCCTGTGTTTGTATCCTCCAGATAACCCTGTGTTTGTATCCTCCAGATAACTCCTGTGTTTGTATCCTCCAGATAACTCCTGTGTTTGTATCCTCCAGATAACCCCTGTGTTTGTATCCTCCAGATAACTCCTGTGTTTGTATCCTCCAGATAACTCCTGTGTTTGTATCCTCCAGATAACTCCTGTGTTTGTATCCTCCACTGTGTTTGTATCCTCCAGATAACCCCTGTGTTTGTATCCTCCAGATAACCCCTGTGTTTGTATCCTCCAGATAACCCCTGTGTTTGTATCCTCCAGATAACCCCTGTGTTTGTATCCTCCAGATAACCCCTGTGTTTGTATCCTCCAGATAACTCCTGTGTTTGTATCCTCCAGATAACCCCTGTGTTTGTATCCTCCAGATAACTCCTGTGTTTGTATCCTCCAGATAACTCCTGTGTTTGTATCCTCCACTGTGTTTGTATCCTCCAGATAACTCCTGTGTTTGTATCCTCCACTGTGTTTGTATCCTCCAGATAACTCCTGTGTTTGTATCCTCCACTGTGTTTGTATCCTCCAGATAACTCCTGTGTTTGTATCCTCCAGATAACCCCTGTGTTTGTATCCTCCAGATAACCCCTGTGTTTGTATCCTCCAGATAACTCCTGTGTTTGTATCCTCCAGATAACTCCTGTGTTTGTATCCTCCAGATAACCCCTGTGTTTGTATCCTCCAGATAACCCCTGTGTTTGTATCCTCCAGATAACTCCTGTGTTTGTATCCTCCAGATAACCCCTGTGTTTGTATCCTCCACTGTGTTTGTATCCTCCAGATAACCCCTGTGTTTGTATCCTCCAGATAACTCCTGTGTTTGTATCCTCCAGATAACTCCTGTGTTTGTATCCTCCAGATAACTCCTGTGTTTGTATCCTCCACTGTGTTTGTATCCTCCAGATAACTCCTGTGTTTGTATCCTCCAGATAACTCCTGTGTTTGTATCCTCCACTGTGTTTGTATCCTCCAGATAACTCCTGTGTTTGTATCCTCCACTGTGTTTGTATCCTCCAGATAACCCCTGTGTTTGTAGACAGATAACTCCTGTGTTTGTATCCTCCAGATAACACTGTGTTTGTATCCTCCAGATTTATACTGTGTTTGTATCCTCCAGATAACTCCTGTTTTGTATCCTCCAGATAACCTGTGTTTGTATCCTCCAGATAATCCTCCAGATAACTCCTGTGTTTGTATCCTCCAGATAACTGCTGTGTTTGTATCCTCCAGATAACTCCTGTGTTTGTATCCTCCAGATAACCACTGTGTTTGTATCCTCCAGATAACCACTGTGTTTGTATCCTCCAGATAACCACTGTGTTTGTATCCTCCAGATAACCACTGTGTTTGTATCCTCCAGATAACCCCTGTGTTTGTATCCTCCAGATAACTCCTGTGTTTGTATCCTCCAGATAACCCCTGTGTTTGTATCCTCCAGTGCTGTGTTTGTATCCTCCTAACCACCTGTTTGTATCCTCCAGATAACCAAACTGTGTTTGTATCCTCCACTGTGTTTTATCCTCCAGATAAGACTGTGTTTGTATCCTCCAGATAACTCCTGTGTTTGTATCCTCCACTGTGTTTGTATCCTCCAGATAACCCCTGTGTTTGTATCCTCCAGATAACCCCTGTGTTTGTATCCTCCACTGTGTTTGTATCCTCCAGATAACCCCTGTGTTTGTATCCTCCAGATAACCACTGTGTTTGTATCCTCCAGATAACCCCTGTGTTTGTATCCTCCAGATAACCACTGTGTTTGTATCCTCCAGATAACCCCTGTGTTTGTATCCTCCAGATAACCACTGTGTTTGTATCCTCCAGATAACTCCTGTGTTTGTATCCTCCAGATAACTCCTGTGTTTGTATCCTCCAGATAACCCCTGTGTTTGTATCCTCCAGATAACCACTGTGTTTGTATCCTCCAGATAACCCCTGTGTTTGTATCCTCCAGATAACTCCTGTGTTTGTATCCTCCAGATAACTCCTGTGTTTGTATCCTCCAGATAACTCCTGTGTTTGTATCCTCCAGATAACCCCTGTGTTTGTATCCTCCAGATAACCCCTGTGTTTGTATCCTCCAGATAACCCCTGTGTTTGTATCCTCCAGATAACCCCTGTGTTTGTATCCTCCAGATAACCCCTGTGTTTGTATCCTCCAGATAACCACTGTGTTTGTATCCTCCAGATAACCACTGTGTTTGTATCCTCCAGATAACCCCTGTGTTTGTATCCTCCAGATAACTCCTGTGTTTGTATCCTCCACTGTGTTTGTATCCTCCAGATAACCCCTGTGTTTGTATCCTCCAGATAACTCCTGTGTTTGCTGAGTGGACCACAATAGACTGGTACCAGTTCTGGTGTCTGTGGGAGGGGCTTGGCTCATCCAATAAGAGAGTAGCAGAGCTGGTGGGTGTTCAGGAGAGCTTCTTGGCTCGGTCTGTTAGCGGGAAACTGATTGCCAAGACAGACAGACAGAGACGACAGATGGCCATACACAAACGGTACAGCATAATACACACACCAAGATTTCCCATAGCTTTTGGAGAGAGAACATTTTAGAATTAAAAGTTGATCAATAAAATGTGTATTGCTGTTTAATACCAGCGGATGTGATATACTGTAGGTGACAGGTACAGGTACATGAGGTACAGAGAGCTGCTGCTTCAGCCTGTCTCACCTTGCTTCAAAGCAGCCAAAATACAACCAAACAGGCAGCCTATTAATTAATAAAGACTTCTATATACCATTGAAACCAGTAGTCTATTTTTTAATAAAGACTTCTATATACCATTGAAACCAGTAGCCTATTAATTAATAAAGACTTCTATATACCATTGAAACCAGTAGTCTATTATTTAATAAAGACTTCTATATACCATTGAAACCAGTAGCCTATAACCCTAGTTATATTACCAACCCATCCTAGCAGTTGATCATCCTAGCAGTTGATCATCCTAGCAGTTGATCATCCTAGCAGTTGATCATCCTAGCAGTTGATCATCCTAGCAGTTGATCATCCTAGCAGTTGATCATCCTAGCAGTTGATCATCCTAGTAGTTGATCATCCTAGTCATAAAACACAACTCTAGTCATATTAGCAACGGTATTTTCCCTATGGAACGAACATTTACTTGTAGCCTGCTGCCTTGTTATAGCCCTACTGCCTTGTTATAGCCCTACTGCCTTGTTATAGTCCTACTGCCTTGTTATAGCCCTACTGCCTTGTTATAGCCCTACCTCCTTGTTATAGCCCTACCTCCTTGTTATAGTCCTACTGCCTTGTTATAGCCCTACTGCCTTGTTATAGCCCTACCTCCTTGTTATAGCCCTACCTCCTTGTTATAGCCCTACTGCCTTGTTATCGTCCTACTGCCTTGTTATAGCCCTACTGCCTTGTTATAGCCCTACTGCCTTGTTATAGCCCTACTGCCTTGTTATAGTCCTACTGCCTTGTTATAGCCCTACCGCCTTGTTATAGCCCTACCTCCTTGTTATAGCCCTACCTCCTTGTTATAGCCCTACCTCCTTGTTATAGCCCTACCTCCTTGTTATAGCCCTACCTCCTTGTTATAGCCCTACCTCCTTGTTATAGCCCTACCTCCTTGTTATAGCCCTACCGCCTTGTTATAGCCCTACTGCCTTGTTATAGCCCTACTGACTTGTTATAGCCCTACTGCCTTGTTATAGCCCTACCGCCTTGTTATAGCCCTACTGCCTTGTTATAGCCCTACTGCCTTGTTATAGCCCTACTGCCTTGTTATAGCCCTACCTGCCTTGTTATAGCCCTACTGACTTGTTATAGCCCTACTGCCTTGTTATAGCCCTACTGCCTTGTTATAGCCCTACTGCCTTGTTATAGCCCTACTGCCTTGTTATAGCCCTACCTCCTTGTTATAGCCCTACCTCCTTGTTATAGCCCTACCGCCTTGTTATAGCCCTACTGCCTTGTTATAGCCCTACTGCCTTGTTATAGCCCTACTGCCTTGCTATAGCCCTACCTCCTTGTTATAGCCCTACTGCCTTGTTATAGCCCTACTGCCTTGTTATAGCCCTACTGCCTTGTTATAGCCCTACTGCCTTGTTATAGCCCTACTGCCTTGTTATAGCCCTACCGCCTTGTTATAGCCCTACTGCCTTGTTATAGCCCTACTGCCTTGTTATAGCCCTACTGCCTTGTTATAGCCCTACCGCCTTGTTATAGCCCTACTGCCTTGTTATAGCCCTACTGCCTTGTTATACCATAATCTAGATGTGATTTCTGTCATTCTGATCACCGTGGTTGGACACCCTAATGGGTTACGCACCCAATTCATATGGGTCTGGTATGTTTAAAAAAAAAAATAAATGTTTTTTTAAATAAGAACAAATTCTTATCTTCAGGTTCTTCACTACTCTGGTCCTTCAGGACCTTGTCAATGAGGTTCCTCTGGGTACCGTGGCAACCAAGTACAACTGTAGCCGCGGACAGCTACAGTCTCTACAGCAGTCTGCCTCCACGTATGCAGGTAAACACACACAGCCCTGCCCAGGTAACACAGTAGTCTTTTTCCTCCCCTAGGTAACAGTGTTCTGTTAGTTACTTCTGTACCCAGCATGTCCCAGACATGCTGTAACCATAGTAACGGTGTGGTTTCCTGTCCCGTAGGCATGGTAACGGTGTTCTGCCGGCGGCTGGGATGGCACAGCTTGGAGTTACTCCTGTCCCAGTACCAGACCAGGCTGAGCTTTGGGGTCCAGAGGGAACTGGTCGACCTGGTCAGGGTCTCACTGCTGAGCGCAACAAGGGCACGAACACTCTACGACCAGGGCCTCGCTACGGTGGCCCAGCTGGCCAGGGCAAAGGTCACTGAGGTGGAGAAGGCCCTACGCAAGGCTGTCCCCTTTAAGAGGTTAGGAGGAGGGAGGAGAGTGTGTTGTAAAGGGCTGGTGGTGGTGGTGGTGGTGATGATGATGATGATCTCTTCCTCTCCAGTTCTCGTCGTGCGATGGATGAGACCGAGGGGGAGGCAGCCGAGAGGCGGAGCTTACGGTGTGTCTGGGTCAGTGGGGGGCGTGCTCTAACAGAACACGAGGCAGCCATTGAAATCGTGTCTGAGGCCAGGCTCCTCCTCCAGCAAGACCTCGCCCTATTGGGGGTGACCTGGGACCCAGCGACACTGCCCACGGAAACACGCCCTAACAACGACCATGACAACGACTCACCTGAGACACAGCGGGACCGGTCCAAATCCTGGAGAGATAAAGAGAGGAGGTTAAATGAGAAGAAAGAGATGGAAGACAGAGGGAGAAACGTGGTTGAACAGAAAGAGGTAGAGGGGAGAGAGAAGAACGAGGGAGAGAGGACAGGGGAGGAGCAGAGAGGGAGAGAGAAGAACGAGGGAGTGGAGGTGGGAGAGAGGGAAGAGAGAGGAGTAGAGGTGGGAGAGAGGGAAGAGAGAGGAGTAGAGGTGGGAGAGAGGGAAGAGAGAGGAGTAGAGGTGGGAGAGAGAAAGGAGAGAGTAGGAGTGGAGGTGGGAGAGAGGGAAGAGGGAGGAAGCGAGGAAGACCCTAACCTTCCTGTCTGTGACAGGAGAGGTATAAACACCCAGGACTTAGCTGAACTAGTCAGTAGCCCTCACCCCCCTCTCAATCCCTCCAACCACCCCTTCCACTCTCGCCCTCCCCGTTTCAGAGCCCCCACCTCCCGAGTGGAGGAACCTCTGACCAGTGTTTCTGGGGGGACAGTAAAGAGGGATGGACTGGGCATGGCAGGGAGATCTCCTGCACAGGCATGTAGAAGAAAGCCGTCCACAGCTCTGAGGAAAGTACTGCGCTCTATACACTCAGAGAGGAGGGGGGAGGAGGAGGAGAGGAGGGAGGAGGAGGAGAGGAGGGAGGAGGAGGAGAGGACGGAGGATGGAGGGGGAGAGAGGAGGAAGGAGGAGGGAGAGGAATGGAGGAGAGGAGGAGAAGATGGGAGAAATGGAGGAGAAGAGCGTAGAGAAAAGAGAGAGTGAGGAGAGGAGGAGAGGAACATTGTTTAAACTTCCTCCTAAAACACTACCAGTCCCTGCCCCGAACTCGGTTTCTACCCCAAAGTCTGCACCTCTCCTCCAGAGCAAGGCACCACCAGAGGTCCCTGTCCCCCCTCCTCCCTGCCTCCTCTCCCCTGTCCCCCCTCCTCCCTGCCTCCTCCTCCCCTGTCCCCCCTCCTCCCTGCCTCCTCTCCCCTGTCCCTCCTCCCTGCCTCCTCTCCCCTGTCCCTCCTCCCTGCCTCCTCTCCCCTGTCCCTCCTCCCTGCCTCCTCTCCCCTGTCCCCCTCCTCCCTGCCTCCTCTCCCCTGTCCCTCCTCCCTGCCTCCTCTCCCCTGTCCCTCCCTGTCCCTCCTCCCTGCCTCCTCTCCCCTGTCCCTCCTCCCTGCCTCCTCTCCCCTGTCCCTCCTCCTCCCTGCCTCCTCTCCCCTGTCCCTCCTCCCCTGCCTCCTCTCCCCTGTCCCTCCTCCTCCCTGCCTCCTCTCCCCTGTCCCTCCTCCCCTCTTCCTCTCCTCTGCCCAAGCCCCAGCTCTTTCTCTCTCTTTTGTAGTCAAACGCCGGAGGGTGGAAGAGCAGGATAGGTGTGGGTCTCCTGAACTCTATGAGGAGGAGGGAAGGTTTGGGGATAGTTTGGAGTTGGACACTCAGACTGAGAGAATGATTCTACTACAAGACCAAAGAGAGGAGAGGGAGAGAGAGTGTGCTAACTCACAGCATGAGAGAGGAAGGAGGGAGAAGGGTGGAGAGGAGGAGAGAGGGAGGGAGAAAGGTGGAGAGGAGAGAGGAAGGAGGGAGAAGGGTGGAGAGGAGGAGAGAGGGAGGGAGAAAGGTGGAGAGGAGGAGAGAGGAAGGAGGGAGAAAGGTGGAGAGGAGGAGAGAGGGAACAGGGAGAAGGGTGGAGAGGGGAAATCCACCGACGTTAACCCACCGAACCCCTCAACAGTCAACAGTATCCATGGCAACCCCCATACCTATGGTTTCCATGACGACGCTGCGCCCAGATACAACTTCTCTCTGACTGACAGCCAGATGGAACAGATCCTCGACAACCAGGTACACACACACACACACACACACTCACTCAACCACAGCCACCACATTGGTGGTGGTGATGATGATGATAATGATGGTGGTGGTGGTGGTGGTGGTAATGGTGGTGATAATGATGGTGGTGATGGTGGTGGTGGTGGTGGTGATAATGATGGTGGTGATGGTGGTGGTGGTGGTGGTG
Source organism: Oncorhynchus nerka (assembly GCF_034236695.1). Classification (NCBI taxonomy): domain Eukaryota; kingdom Metazoa; phylum Chordata; class Actinopteri; order Salmoniformes; family Salmonidae; genus Oncorhynchus; species Oncorhynchus nerka. The sequence goes on from NC_088414.1 coordinate 50,215,335, forward strand.
GTGGTGATAATGATGGTGGTGATGGTGGTGGTGGTGGTGGTGATAATGATGGTGGTGGTGGTGGTGATAATGATGGTGGTGGTGATAATGATGGTGGTGGTGATGATGATGGTGGTGGTGATAATGATGGTGGTGGTGGTGGTGGTGATAATGGTGGTGGTGGTGATAATGATGGTGGTGGTGATGATGATGATGGTGGTGATGGTGGTGGTGATGATGATGATGGTGGTGATGATGATGGTGGTGGTGATAATGATGGTGGTGGTGGTGGTGGTGATAATGGTGGTGGTGGTGATAATGATGGTGGTGGTGATGATGATGGTGGTGGTGGTGGTGATGATGGTGATGATAGTGATGGTGGTGATGGTGATGATGATGATGGTGATGGTGGTGCTGATGATGGTGGTGATGGTGTGGTGGTGGTGATGGTGGTGATGATGATGGTGGTGGTGGTGGTGGTGGTGGTGATGATGATGATGATGGTGGTGGTGGTGATGATGATGATGATAGTGATGGTGGTGCTGATGATGGTGTGCTGATGATGGTGGTGATGATGATGGTGTGATGATGGTGATGATGATGGTGGTGATGGTGGTGGTGGTGATGATGGTGGTGGTGGTGGTGGTGGTGATGATGATAGTGATGGTGGTGATGATGATGGTGGTGGTGGTGATGATGATGATGATGGTGGTGGTGTGGTGATGATGATGATGGTGATGATGGTGTGATGGTGGTGATGATGATGATGATGATGGTGGTGGTGGTGATGATGATGATGGTGGTGGTGATGATGATGGTGGTGGTGGTGGTGATGATGATGGTGGTGGTGGTGGTGGTGGTGATAATGATGGTGGTGATGATGATGGTGGTGGTGGTGATGATGTGATGATGATGGTGGTGGTGATGATGGTGGTGGTGGTGGTGATGATGATGGTGGTGGTGATGATGATGATGGTGGTGGTGGTGATAATGATGATGGTGGTGATGATGATGATGGTGGTGATGATGGTGGTGGTGATGATGGTGGTGATGGTAGTGGTGTGGTGATGATGATGGTGGTGTGGTGATGATGGTGGTGGTGATGGTGATAATGATGGTGGTGATGATGCTGGTGGTGTGGTGATAATGATGATGGTGGTGATGATGATGGTGGTGGTGGTGGTGTGGTGATGGTGGTGATGATGGTGGTGGTGGTGGTGATGATGATGGTGGTGGTGGTGGTGTGGTGATGATGGTGGTGGTGATGGTGATAATGATGGTGGTGGTGTGGTGATGATGATGGTGGTGATGGTGATAATGATGGTGGTGGTGTGGTGATGATGGTGTTTATGATGATGAAGATGGTGTTTATGATGGAAGATGGTGTTTATGATGATGGAGATGGTGTTTATGATGGAGATGGTGTTTATGATGATGATGGTGTTTATGATGATGATGGTGTTTATGATGATGATGGTGTTTATGATGATGATGGTGTTTATGATGGAGATGGTGTTTATGATGGAGATGGTGTTGATGATGATGATGGTGTTTATGATGGAGATGGTGTTTATGATGGAGATGGTGTTTGATGATGATGATGGTGTTTATGATGGAGATGGTGTTTATGATGGAGATGGTGTTTATGATGGAGATGGTGTTGATGATGATGATGGTGTTTATGATGATGATGGTGTTTATGATGATGATGGTGTTTATGATGGAGATGGTGTTTATGATGGAGATGGTGTTTATGATGGAGATGGTGTTTATGATGGAGATGGTGTTTATGATGATGATGGTGTTTATGATGATGATGGTGATGATGGTTATGATGATGATGGTGTTTATGATGGATGATGGTGTTTATGATGGAGATGGTGTTTATGATGGAGATGGTGTTTATGATGGAGATGGTGTTTATGATGGAGATGGTGTTTATGATGATGGTGTTTATGATGGAGATGGTGTTTATGATGATGATGGTGTTTATGATGATGGTGTTTATGATGGAGATGGTGTTTATGATGGAGATGGTGTTTATGATGATGATGGTGTTTATGATGATGATGGTGTTTATGATGATGATGGTGTTTATGATGGAGATGGTGTTTATGATGATGGTGTTTATGATGATGATGGTGTTTATGATGGAGATGGTGTTTATGATGATGATGGTGTTTATGATGATGGTGTTTATGATGATGAAGGTGTTTATAATGATGATGATGATGGAGATGGTGTTTATGATGATGATGGTGTTTATGATGGAGATGGTGTTTATGATGGAGATGGTGTTTATGATGGAGATGGTGTTTATGATGATGATGGTGTTTATGATGATGGTGTTTATGATGATGATGATGATGATGGTGGTGATGGTAGTGATGATGATGATGATGGTTTGGATGATGATGATGATGATGATGATGGTTTGGATGATGATGATGATGATGATGGTTTGGATGATGATGATGATGATGATGGTTTGGATGATGATGGTGGTGGTGATGATGATGATGATGGTTTGGATGATGATGATGATGATGGTTTGGATGATGATGATGATGATGATGATGATGGTTTGGATGATGATGGTGGTGGTGATGGTAGTGATGATGATGGTGGTGATGATGGTGGTGGTGATGATGATGATGGTGGTGATGATGATGGTGGTGGTGATGATGATGATGATGGTGATGATGGTGGTGGTGATGATGGTGGTGGTGATGATGATGGTGGTGGTGGTGGTGGTGATGGTGGTGGTGATGATGATGGTGGTGGTGGTGGTGGTGATGATGATGATGGTGGTGGTGATGATGGTAAGGATGATGGTGGTGTACTCTTCCTCCCACAGATCTTGGCAGGCGATAATGATGACGATGATGAACCCTTCCCACCCCCTAACGCACACCGCTCCTCAGTGACCAATGAGAACAGTCTAAACGGCAGTAGCAGCTTCCTATTCGACAGCCTGTACGACAGCTCTTTATTGGCTGGGCTTAGCCACGATTCTCACCAATCAGAGGAAGAGAAGGAGGGGCCTGTTGTCATGGAGACCAGTCTCCTGTCCAACCAGCAGCGGCAACGCAGCGGGCTCATAGCCAATCAGGAGGCAGAGGAACAGGAGGCCGTCCAATGGGGCGAGTCGTCCTTCAACCTATCAGAGTGGGGCGACTCTCTGCTGGTTGGAGAGCACTTCCTGGAGAGGCGGAGCCTGCTGAGACACACGGAGAGACTGCAACACGAACAAGACTGCGGTCAGACCGACAGACCCCAGCCTGACCATGGGGAAACAGAGCAACAAGGACCTCAACCCAACCACAGCAATGGTCAGACAGACGATCACGGTCGGGGAAAATACACACATGACCAGTGTTTGACGGAGCGACCTCAACCCAACCACAGTGGTCTGTTATATGAACCCAAAGACAACCATAACCAGACAGACAGACTGACACAGAACACTGGTGGAAAAGAGGTGGAACCTTCCTGGTCAGAGAGACGGGGAGAGAAGAGGAGAGATCTGATCAGAAGTGTAGTGGGAGAGGAAAGGGGAGAAAAAGGAGGAGATGGAGGGGTTGAGAAGGAGAGAGATGTGAGAGGTGTTGCAGTGTGTGAGAGCAGGCTGTTTGTAAGACCTGCATCACGGAGAGATGGAGAGAGAGAGAAGAGGAGAGAGACTGAACCCTCCCTCCTCTGCAGCCCTGGACTCCAGGACATCTTTGATCGTTGGCCTAGTATGTCTGACCAGCCCTCCCAGCATCCTCTGCTGCCACCTGCTCACACACTCACACACACTGCTGTTGACAACCAAGACTCAGGGGACAGTTTGACTGGTATAACAGCACTGGGACGTGCTGAGGAGGACAGAGAGACAAAGGACAGTTTGACTGGTCTAACAGCACTGGGACGTGCTGAGGAGGACAGAGAGACAAAGGACAGTTTGACTGGTTTGACTGGTCTAACAGCACTGGGACGTGCTGAGGAGGACAGAGAGACAAAGGACAGTTTGACTGGTTTGACTGGTCTAACAGCACTGGGACGTGCTGAGGAGGACAGAGAGACAGGAGAGACCAGTGTGAGATGGGGGGAGACGAGGCAACCCCTGAGGGAGAAAGAGGGGGAGAGACGAGGGGAGACAGGAGAGAACAACGTGAGATGGGGGGAGACAGGGGGACAACTGGGAGAGAGAGAAGAGGGGAGATCAGGTGGGGCTCATGGGGACCTCATCCCCCCAACTCAAGAAACTGTTAAACTGACCATCTACTCTGTCCAATCACCTCACATTATGAGGACTATCCACCATTCACCTCTCACCAGCAGACCTCTCAACCAATCAACCCCCACCCCTCGACCTATCCACCAATCAGCTCACTCCTCCCGCCTCCCTGATCAACCAGCAGTCTCTGTTGGTCCCCAGTTCCTGAAACCAGATCCCAAAACGGACACACACTCTCACTCTGCCCCCAAAACAGACCCTAAACCTCCCCCCAAAACAGATACCAAACCTCCCCCCAAAACAGACACCAAACCTCCCCCTCAACCCAAAACGTTGCTAGACTCTCCTCCTGTCCTCTCCTCCCCCTCATCTCTGACTGACGAGGGCTTCACCCTCCAGCTCTCCCAGGATGCATCTCTCTCTCCCAGCAGCCCTAGCGGTGGGCTGGCCATCATAGACGTGGCGAGCGACAGAACACTGTTCTACACTTTTATAGAGGAGTGGAGGAGGAAGGAGAGGTATTCCCTCGTTCCTGTCTGTCAAACGAAAGAACACGGAGGAGACGGAGGGATTGGAGGGAGGCAGATCAGAGGTAACTAACGCACGCACAGACACACTCACACCAGGGCTACAATTTCCTTGCAGAGGCCCTATTGAGTGGCTGTAAATGCATGCCTTGCGTCCAATGTGCCCCAGTGATTATGGAGACTATTATTTCTAGCAAACCAGATTCCTTTCTGAAGTTGTTCATTTGCTATGTCAAATCAAATCAAACTGTATTTGTCACATAGGCCGAATACAACAGAATACAGTGAAATACTTACAAGCCCTTTAACCAACAATGCATTTCAAGAAATAGAGTTAAGAAAATATTTACTAAATAAAGTAAAGTAATAAAAATAAAAAAAGTAATTATTTGATCAAACGGTAACACAAGAAATGTACATAACAGTAACAAGGCTATATACAGTACGATGAGCGGGGGTAGAGGTCGAGGTCATTTGTAAAGTGACGAGGTATTTATCTCGTCTGGTAGGCTCGCGTCACTGGGCAGCTCGCGGCTGGGTTTCCCTTTTAAGCCTGTAATGGTTTTCAAGCGAGCGTCAGAGCCGGTGTAGTAGGATTCAGTCTTAGTCCTGTATTGAAGCTTTTCCTGTCTGAGGAGTAGCAGGATTTCTTATAAGATTCCGGATTACTGTCCCGCTCCTTGAAAGCGGCAGCTCTAGCCTTAAGCCTGGTGCAGATGTTGCCTGTAATCCATGGCTTCTGGTTGGGAAATGTACTGTGGTCACTGTGGGGACGACGTCGTCGATACACTTATTGATGAAGCCAGGGACTGATGTGGTGTTCTCCTCAATGCCATTGGATGAATCCCAGAACATATTCCAGTCTGTGCTGCAAAACAGTCCTGCAGCATAGCATCCGCGTCATCTGACCACTTCCGTATTGAGTGAGTCAATGGTACTTCCTGCTTTAGTTTTTGCTTGTAAGCAGGAATCAGGAGGATATAATTATGGTCAGATTTGCCAAATGGAGGGCGAGGGAGAGCTTTGAATGGGTCTCTAGAGTTTGTTTTTTTCTTCTATGGTTGCACATGTTTCGGATTTAAGTTTGCCTGCATTAAAGTCCCCGGCCACTAGGAGTGCCGCCTCTGGATGAGCATTTTGTTGTTTGTTTATGGTTGCTTATTACACACAAATAGCCTCGTTTGGCGGCATATCAGTGAGAGCAACTCCTACAGCTGGTGATGGACTCTTCCTACAGCTGGTGATGGACTCTTCCTACAGCTGGTGATGGACTCTTCCTACAGCTGGTGATGGACTCTTCCTACAGCTGGTGATGGACTCTTCCTACAGCTGGTGATGGACTCTTCCTACAGCTGGTGATGGACTCTTCCTACAGCTGGTGATGGACTCTTCCTACAGCTGGTGATGGACTCTTCCTACAGCTGGTGATGGACTCTTCCTACAGCTGGTGATGGACTCTTCCTACAGCTGGTGATGGACTCTTCCTACAGCTGGTGATGAACAGCTGGTGATGGACTCTTCCTACAGCTGGTGATGGACTCTTCCTACAGCTGGTGATGGACTCTTCCTACAGCTGGTGATGGACTCTTCCTACAGCTGGTGATGGACTCTTCCTACAGCTGGTGATGGACTCTTCCTACAGCTGGTGATGGACTCTTCCTACAGCTGGTGATGGACTCTTCCTACAGCTGGTGATGGACTCTTCCTACAGCTGGTGATGGACTCTTCCTACAGCTGGTGATGAACAGCTGGTGATGGACTCTTCCTACAGCTGGTGATGAACTCTTCCTACAGCTGGTGATGGACTCTTCCTACAGCTGGTGATGGACTCTTCCTACAGCTGGTGATGGACTCTTCCTACAGCTGGTGATGGACTCTTCCTACAGCTGGTGATGAACTCTTCCTACAGCTGGTGATGGACTCTTCCTACAGCTGGTGATGGACTCTTCCTACAGCTGGTGATGAACTCTTCCTACAGCTGGTGATGGACTCTTCCTACAGCTGGTGATGGACTCTTCCTACAGCTGGTGATGAACAGCTGGTGATGGACTCTTCCTACAGCTGGTGATGGACTCTTCCTACAGCTGGTGATGAACAGCTGGTGATGGACTCTTCCTACAGCTGGTGATGAACTCTTCCTACAGCTGGTGATGGACTCTTCCTACAGCTGGTGATGAACAGCTGGTGATGGACTCTTCCTACAGCTGGTGATGGACTCTTCCTACAGCTGGTGATGGACTCTTCCTACAGCTGGTGATGAACAGCTGGTGATGGACTCTTCCTACAGCTGGTGATGGACTCTTCCTACAGCTGGTGATGGACTCTTCCTACAGCTGGTGATGAACAGCTGGTGATGGACTCTTCCTACAGCTGGTGATGGACTCTTCCTACAGCTGGTGATGAACAGCTGGTGATGGACTCTTCCTACAGCTGGTGATGAACAGCTGGTGATGGACTCTTCCTACAGCTGGTGATGAACTCTTCCTACAGCTGGTGATGAACTCTTCCTACAGCTGGTGATGGACTCTTCCTACAGCTGGTGATGGACTCTTCCTACAGCTGGTGATGGACTCTTCCTACAGCTGGTGATGAACAGCTGGTGATGGACTCTTCCTACAGCTGGTGATGAACTCTTCCTACAGCTGGTGATGGACTCTTCCTACAGCTGGTGATGGACTCTTCCTACAGCTGGTGATGGACTCTTCCTACAGCTGGTGATGAACAGCTGGTGATGGACTCTTCCTACAGCTGGTGATGGACTCTTCCTACAGCTGGTGATGGACTCTTCCTACAGCTGGTGATGGACTCTTCCTACAGCTGGTGATGGACTCTTCCTACAGCTGGTGATTCCTTACAGCTGGTGATGAACTCTTCCTACAGCTGGTGATGGACTCTTCCTACAGCTGGTGATGGACTCTTCCTACAGCTGGTGATGGACTCTTCCTACAGCTGGTGATGGACTCTTCCTACAGCTGGTGATGGAACAGCTGGTGATGGACTCTTCCTACAGCTGGTGATGAACTCTTCCTACAGCTGGTGATGGACTCTTCAGCTGGTGATGGACTCTTCCTACAGCTGGTGATGAACAGCTGGTGATGGACTCTTCCTACAGCTGGTGATGGACTCTTCCTACAGCTGGTGATGGACTCTTCCTACAGCTGGTGATGGACTCTTCCTACAGCTGGTGATGGACTCTTCCTACAGCTGGTGATGGACTCTTCCTACAGCTGGTGATGGACTCTTCCTACAGCTGGTGATGAACAGCTGGTGATGGACTCTTCCTACAGCTGGTGATGGACTCTTCCTACAGCTGGTGATGAACAGCTGGTGATGGACTCTTCCTACAGCTGGTGATGGACTCTTCCTACAGCTGGTGATGAACAGCTGGTGATGGACTCTTCCTACAGCTGGTGATGAACTCTTCCTACAGCTGGTGATGAACAGCTGGTGATGGACTCTTCCTACAGCTGGTGATGGACTCTTCCTACAGCTGGTGATGGACTCTTCCTACAGCTGGTGATGAACAGCTGGTGATGGACTCTTCCTACAGCTGGTGATGAACTCTTCCTACAGCTGGTGATGGACTCTTCCTACAGCTGGTGATGGACTCTTCCTACAGCTGGTGATGAACTCTTCCTACAGCTGGTGATGGACTCTTCCTACAGCTGGTGATGGACTCTTCCTACAGCTGGTGATGGACTCTTCCTACAGCTGGTGATGGACTCTTCCTACAGCTGGTGATGGACTCTTCCTACAGCTGGTGATGAACAGCTGGTGATGGACTCTTCCTACAGCTGGTGATGGACTCTTCCTACAGCTGGTGATGGACTCTTCCTACAGCTGGTGATGGACTCTTCCTACAGCTGGTGATGAACAGCTGGTGATGGACTCTTCCTACAGCTGGTGATGGACTCTTCCTACAGCTGGTGATGAACAGCTGGTGATGGACTCTTCCTACAGCTGGTGATGAACAGCTGGTGATGGACTCTTCCTACAGCTGGTGATGAACTCTTCCTACAGCTGGTGATGAACAGCTGGTGATGGACTCTTCCTACAGCTGGTGATGGACTCTTCCTACAGCTGGTGATGGACTCTTCCTACAGCTTCTTCCTACAGCTGGTGATGGAACAGCTGGTGATGGACTCTTCCTACAGCTGGTGATGGACTCTTCCTACAGCTGGTGATGGACTCTTCCTACAGCTGGTGATGGACTCTTCCTACAGCTGGTGATGGACTCTTCCTACAGCTGGTGATGGACTCTTCCTACAGCTGGTGATGGACTCTTCCTACAGCTGGTGATGGACTCTTCCTACAGCTGGTGATGGACTCTTCCTACAGCTGGTGATGGACTCTTCCTACAGCTGGTGATGGACTCTTCCTACAGCTGGTGATGACTCTTCCTACAGCTGGTGATGGACTCTTCCTACACAGCTGGTGATGGACTCTTCCTACAGCTGGTGATGAACAGCTGGTGATGGACTCTTCCTACAGCTGGTGATGGACTCTTCCTACAGCTGGTGATGAACAGCTGGTGATGGACTCTTCCTACAGCTGGTGATGAACTCTTCCTACAGCTGGTGATGGACTCTTCCTACAGCTGGTGGACTCTTCCTACAGCTGGTGATGGACTCTTCCTACAGCTGGTGATGGACTCTTCCTACAGCTGGTGATACAGCTGGTGATGGACTCTTCCTACAGCTGGTGATGGACTCTTCCTACAGCTGGTGATGGAACAGCTGGTGATGGACTCTTCCTACAGCTGGTGATGGACTCTTCCTACAGCTGGTGATGGACTCTTCCTACAGCTGGTGATGGACTGGTGATGGACTCTTCCTACAGCTGGTGATGGACTCTTCCTACAGCTGGTGATGAACTCTTCCTACAGCTGGTGATGGACTCTTCCTACAGCTGGTGAGCTGGTGATGGACTCTTCCTACAGCTGGTGATGAACAGCTGGTGATGGACTCTTCCTACAGCTGGTGATGGACTCTTCCTACAGCTGGTGATGGACTCTTCCTACAGCTGGTGATGGACTCTTCCTACAGCTGGTGATGGACTCTTCCTACAGCTGGTGATGGACTCTTCCTACAGCTGGTGATGGACTCTTCCTACAGCTGGTGATGAGCTGGACTCTTCCTACAGCTGTGTGATGGACTCTTCCTACAGCTGGTGATGGACTCTTCCTACAGCTGGTGATGAACTCTCCCTACAGCTGGTGATGGACTCTTCCTACAGCTGGTGATGGACTCTTCCTACAGCTGGTGATGAACAGCTGGTGATGGACTCTTCCTACAGCTGGTGATGAACTCTTCCTACAGCTGGTGATGGACTCTTCCTACAGCTGGTGATGGACTCTTCCTACAGCTGGTGATGAACTCTTCCTACAGCTGGTGATGGACTCTTCCTACAGCTGGTGATGGACTCTTCCTACAGCTGGTGATGGACTCTTCCTACAGCTGGTGATGGACTCTTCCTACAGCTGGTGATGGACTCTTTCCTTCAGCTGAACAGCTGGTGATGGACTCTTCCTACAGCTGGTGATGGACTCTTCCTACAGCTGGTGACTCTTCCTACATGGACTCTTCTACAGCTGGTGATACAGCTGGTGATGGACTCTTCCTACAGCTGGTGATGGACTCTTCCTACAGCTGGTGATGGACTCTTCCTACAGCTGGTGATGGACTCTTCCTACAGCTGGTGATGGACTCTTCCTACAGCTGGTGATGAACAGCTGGTGATGGACTCTTCCTACAGCTGGTGATGAACTCTTCCTACAGCTGGTGATGGACTCTTCCTACAGCTGGTGATGGACTCTTCCTACAGCTGGTGATGAACAGCTGGTGATGGACTCTTTCAGCTGGTGATACAGCTGGTGATGGACTCTTCCTACAGCTGGTGATGGACTCTTCCTACAGCTGGTGATGAACAGCTGGTGATGGACTCTTCCTACAGCTGGTGATGGACTCTTCCTACAGCTGGTGATGGACTCTTCCTACAGCTGGTGATGGACTCTTCCTACAGCTGGTGATGGACTCTTCCTACAGCTGGTGATGGACTCTTCCTACAGCTGGTGATGGACTCTTCCTACAGCTGGTGATGGACTCTTCCTACAGCTGGTGATGGACTGGTGATCTTCCTACAGCTGGTGATGGACTCTTCCTACAGCTGGTGATGGACTCTTCCTACAGCTGGTGATGAACAGCTGGTGATGGACTCTTCCTACAGCTGGTGATGGACTCTTCCTACAGCTGGTGATGAACAGCTGGTGATGGACTCTTCCTACAGCTGGTGATGGACTCTTCCTACAGCTGGTGATGAACAGCTGGTGATGGACTCTTCCTACAGCTGGTGATGGACTCTTCCTACAGCTGGTGATGGACTCTTCCTACAGCTGGTGATGGACTCTTCCTACAGCTGGTGATGAACAGCTGGTGATGGACTCTTCCTACAGCTGGTGATGAACAGCTGGTGATGGACTCTTCCTTCCTGGTGATGGACTCTTACAGCTGGTGATGGACTCTTCCCTGGTGATGAACAGCTGGTGATGGACTCTTCCTACAGCTGGTGATGGACTCTTCCTACAGCTGGTGATGAACAGCTGGTGATGGACTCTTCCTACAGCTGGTGATGGACTCTTCCTACAGCTGGTGATGGACTCTTCCTACAGCTGGTGATGGACTCTTCCTACAGCTGGTGATGGACTCTTCCTACAGCTGGTGATGGACTCTTCCTACAGCTGGTGATGGACTCTTCCTACAGCTGGTGATGGACTTCCTTCAGCTACAGCTGGTGATGGACTCTTCCTACAGCTGGTGATGGACTCTTCCTACAGCTGGTGATGGACTCTTCCTACAGCTGGTGATGGACTCTTCCTACAGCTGGACTCTTCCTACAGCTGGTGATGGACTCTTCCTACAGCTGGTGATGGACTCTTCCTACAGCTGGTGATGAACTCTTCCTACAGCTGGTGATGGACTCTTCCTACAGCTGGTGATGGACTCTTCCTACAGCTGGTGATGGACTCTTCCTACAGCTGGTGATGGACTCTTCCTACAGCTGGTGATGGACTCTTCCTACAGCTGGTGATGGACTCTTCCTACAGCTGGTGATGGACTCTTCCTACAGCTGGTGATGGACTCTTCCTACAGCTGGTGATGGACTCTTCCTACAGCTGGTGATGGACTCTTCCTACAGCTGGTGATGGACTCTTCCTACAGCTGGTGATGGACTCTTCCTACAGCTGGTGATGGACTCTTCCTACAGCTGGTGATGGACTCTTCCTACAGCTGGTGATGGACAGCTTCCTTCCTACAGCTGGTGATGACTCTTCCTACAGCTGGTGATGGACTCTTCCTACAGCTGGTGATGGACTCTTCCTACAGCTGGTGATGAACTCTTCCTACAGCTGGTGATGGACTCTTCCTACAGCTGGTGATGAACAGCTGGTGATGGACTCTTCCTACAGCTGGTGATGGACTCTTCCTACAGCTGGTGATGGACTCTTCCTACAGCTGGTGATGAACTCTTCCTACAGCTGGTGATGGACTCTTCCTACAGCTGGTGATGGACTCTTCCTACAGCTGGTGATGGACTCTTCCTACAGCTGGTGATGGACTCTTCCTACAGCTGGTGATGGACTCTTCCTACAGCTGGTGATGGAACTGGTGAGCTGGTGATGGACTCTTCCTACAGCTGGTGATGGACTTCTTACAGCTGGTGATACAGCTGGTGATGGACTCTTCCTACAGCTGGTGATGGACTCTTCCTACAGCTGGTGATGGACTCTTCCTACAGCTGGTGATGGACTCTTCCTACAGCTGGTGATGGACTCTTCCTACAGCTGGTGATGGACTCTTCCTACAGCTGGTGATGGACTCTTCCTACAGCTGGTGATGGACTCTTCCTACAGCTGGTGATGGACTCTTCTGGTGATGGAACAGCTGGTGATGAACAGCTGGTGATGAACTCTTCCTACAGCTGGTGATGGACTCTTCCTACAGCTGGTGATGGACTCTTCCTACAGCTGGTGATGGACTCTTCCTACAGCTGGTGATGGAACAGCTGGTGATGGACTCTTCCTACAGCTGGTGATGGACTACAGCTGGTGATTCCTCCTACAGCTGGTGATGAACAGCTGGTGATGGACTCTTCCTACAGCTGGTGATGAACAGCTGGTGATGAACTCTTCCTACAGCTGGTGATGGACTCTTCCTACAGCTGGTGATGGACTCTTCCTACAGCTGGTGATGGACTCTTCCTACAGCTGGTGATGGACTCTTCCTACAGCTGGTGATGGACTCTTCCTACAGCTGGTGATGGACTCTTCCTACAGCTGGTGATGGACTCTTCCTACAGCTGGTGATGGACTCTTCCTACAGCTGGTGATGGACTCTTCCTACAGCTGGTGATGGACTCTTCCTACAGCTGGTGATGGACTCTTCCTACAGCTGGTGATGGACTCTTCCTACAGCTGGTGATGGACTCTTCCTTACAGCTGGTGATGAACAGCTGGTGATGGACTCTTCCTACAGCTGGTGATGAACAGCTGGTGATGGACTCTTCCTACAGCTGGTGATGGACTCTTCCTACAGCTGGTGATGGACTCTTCCTACAGCTGGTGATGAACTCTTCCTACAGCTGGTGATGGACTCTTCCTACAGCTGGTGATGGACTCTTCCTACAGCTGGTGATGGACTCTTCCTACAGCTGGTGATGAACAGCTGGTGATGGACTCTTCCTACAGCTGGTGATGGACTCTTCCTACAGTTGGTGATGAACAGCTGGTGATGAACTCTTCCTACAGCTGGTGATGAACTCTTCCTACAGCTGGTGATGGACTCTTCCTACAGCTGGTGATGAACAGCTGGTGATGGACTCTTCCTACAGCTGGTGATGGACTCTTCCTACAGCTGGTGATGGACTCTTCCTACAGCTGGTGATGGACTCTTCCTACAGCTGGTGATGGACTCTTCCTACAGCTGGTGATGGACTCTTCCTACAGCTGGTGATGGACTCTTCCTACAGCTGGTGATGGACTCTTCCTACAGCTGGTGATGGACTCTTCCTACAGCTGGTGATGGACTCTTCCTACAGCTGGTGATGAACTCTTCCTACAGCTGGTGATGGACTCTTCCCTACAGCTGGTGATGAACAGCTGGTGATGAACAGCTGGTGATGAACTCTTCCTACAGCTGGTGATGGACTCTTCCTACAGCTGGTGATGGACAGCTGGTGATGGACTCTTCCTACAGCTGGTGATGAACAGCTGGTGATGGACTCTTCCTACAGCTGGTGATGAACTCTTCCTACAGCTGGTGATGGACTCTTCCTACAGCTGGTGATGGACTCTTCCTACAGCTGGTGATGAACTCTTCCTACAGCTGGTGATGAACAGCTGGTGATGGACTCTTCCTACAGCTGGTTGATGCTTGGAGAGAAACGTGTTCTGATAAGCCCAGTCATTGCCAACAATTCTAAATGCCCGTGGAAAATACACAGCTTTAATGGCCTCTATTGAAAGAAGAGGATCCCAGCTTTCCATTCTAATGAAAATAGGAGAATCCCAGCTTTCCACTCTATTGAAAATAGGAGAATCCCAGCTTTCCATTCTATTGAAAATAGGAGAATCCCAGCTTTCCATTCTATTGAAAATAGGAGAATCCCAGCTTTCCACTCTATTGAAAATAGGAGAATCCCAGCTTTCCATTCTAATGAAAATAGGAGAATCCCAGCTTTCCATTCTATTGAAAATAGGAGAATCTCAGCTTTCCATTCTAATGAAAATAGGAGAATCTCAGCTTTCCATTCTATTGAAAATAGGAGAATCCCAGCTTTCCATTCTAATGAAAATAGGAGAATCTCAGCTTTCCATTCTATTGAAAATAGGAGAATCTCAGCTTTCCATTCTATTGAAAATAGGAGAATCTCAGCTTTCCATTCTAATGAAAATAGGAGAATCTCAGCTTTCCATTCTATTGAAAATAGGAGAATCCCAGCTTTCCATTCTATTGAAAATAGGAGAATCCCAGCTTTCCATTCTTGTACTATTTATTTTTTAACTCCTGTCAGTGACCATGTTTACATGCACACAGTATTCCGGATAGAAGCTCATATCCAGCTTCAGGTACTTTTTTGGTATAAGCTGTTTACATGCACCTTTGATATCCAGCTGACAAGTATGCCTGTACCCATGAATAAGCAGAATATATCCTCATGGAAGTTCATATGGGTTAAGTGGAATAGTAACTAAAACAGGGACACTGACTAGTGGAATAGTAACTAAAACAGGGACACTGACTAGTGGAATAGTAACTAAAACAGGGACACTGACTAGTGGAATAGTAACTAAAACAGGGACACTGACTAGTGGAATAGTAACTAAAACAGGGACACTGACTAGTGGAATAGTAACTAAAACAGGGACACTGACTAGTGGAATAGTAACTAAAACAGGGACACTGACTAATGGAATAGTAACTAAAACAGAGACACTGACTAATGGAATAGTAACTAAAACAGGGACACTGACTAGTGGAATAGTAACTAAAACAGGGACACTGACTAGTGGAATAGTAACTAAAACAGGGACACTGATTAGTGGAATAGTAACTAAAACAGGGACACTGACTAGTGGAATAGTAACTAAAACAGGGACACTGACTAGTGGAATAGTAACTAAAACAGGGACACTGACTAGTGGAATAGTAACTAAAACAGAGACACTGACTAATGGAATAGTAACTAAAACAGGGACACTGACTAATGGAATAGTAACTAAAACAGGGACACTGACTAGTGGAATAGTAACTAAAACAGGGACACTGACTAGTGGAATAGTAACTAAAACAGGGACACTGACTAATGGAATAGTAACTAAAACAGAGACACTGACTAATGGAATAGTAACTAAAACAGGGACACTGACTAATGGAATAGTAACTAAAACAGGGACACTGACTAATGGAATAGTAACTAAAACGGGGACACCGACTAATGGAATAGTAACTAAAACAGGGACACCGACTAATGGAATAGTAACTAAAACAGGGACACTGACTAATGGAATAGTAACTAAAACAGGGACACTGACTAATGGAATAGTAACTAAAACAGGGACACTGACTAATGGAATAGTAACTAAAACAGGGACACTGACTAATGGAATAGTAACTAAAACAGGGACACTGACTAATGGAATAGTAACTAAAACAGGGACACTAATGGAATAGTAACTAAAACAGGGACACTGACTAATGGAATAGTAACTAAAACAGAGACACTGACTAATGGAATAGTAACTAAAACAGGGACACTGACTAATGGAATAGTAACTAAAACAGGGACACTGACTAATGGAATAGTAACTAAAACAGGGACACTGACTAATGGAATAGTAACTAAAACAGGGACACTGACTGTAATGGAATAGTAACTAAAACAGGGACACTGACTGTAATGGAATAGTAACTAAAACAGGGACACTGACTAATGGAATAGTAACTAAAACGGGGACACTGACTGTAATGGAATAGTAACTAAAACAGGGACACTGACTAATGGAATAGTAACTAAAACAGGGACACTGACTAATGGAATAGTAACTAAAACAGGGACACTGACTAATGGAATAGTAACTAAAACGGGGACACTGACTAATGGAATAGTAACTAAAACAGGGACACTGACTAATGGAATAGTAACTAAAACAGGGACACTGACTGTAATGGAATAGTAACTAAAACAGGGACACTGACTAATGGAATAGTAACTAAAACGGGGACACTGACTGTAATGGAATAGTAACTAAAACGGGGACACTGACTGTAATGGAATAGTAACTAAAACGGGGACACTGACTGTAATGGAATAGTAACTAAAACAGGGACACTGACTGTAATGGAATAGTAACTAAAACAGGGACACTGACTGTAATGGAATAGTAACTAAAACAGGGACACTGACTGTAATGGAATAGTAACTAAAACAGGGACACTGACTGTAATGGAATAGTAACTAAAACAGGGACACTGACTGTAATGGAATAGTAACTAAAACAGGGACACTGACTGTAATGGAATAGTAACTAAAACAGGGACACTGACTAATGGAATAGTAACTAAAACGGGGACACTGACTGTAATGGAATAGTAACTAAAAAACATGGGACACTGACTGTAATGGAATAGTAACTAAAACAGGGACACTGACTGTAATGGAATAGTAACTAAAACAGGGACACTGACTGTAATGGAATAGTAACTAAAACAGGGACACTGACTAATGGAATAGTAACTAAAACAGGGACACTGACTAATGGAATAGTAACTAAAACAGGGACACTGACTAATGGAATAGTAACTAAAACAGGGACACTGACTAATGGAATAGTAACTAAAACAGGGACACTGACTGTAATGGAATAGTAACTAAAACGGGGACACTAATGGAATAGTAACTAAAACAGGGACACTGACTGTAATGGAATAGTAACTAAAACGGGGACACTGACTGTAATGGAATAGTAACTAAAACAGGGACACTGACTGTAATGGAATAGTAACTAAAACAGGGACACTGACTGTAATGGAATAGTAACTAAAACAGGGACACTGACTGTAATGGAATAGTAACTAAAACAGGGACACTGACTGTAATGGAATAGTAACTAAAACAGGGACACTGACTGTAATGGAATAGTAACTAAAACAGGGACACTGACTAATGGAATAGTAACTAAAACAGGGACACTGACTAATGGAATAGTAACTAAAACGGGGACACTAATGGAATAGTAACTAAAACAGGGACACTGACTAATGGAATAGTAACTAAAACGGGGACACTGACTGTAATGGAATAGTAACTAAAACAGGGACACTGACTGTAATGGAATAGTAACTAAAACAGGGACACTGACTGTAATGGAATAGTAACTAAAACAGGGACGCTGACTAATGGAATAGTAACTAAAACAGGGACGCTGACTAATGGAATAGTAACTAAAACAGGGACGCTGACTGTAATGGAATAGTAACTAAAACAGGGACGCTGACTAATGGAATAGTAACTAAAACAGGGACGCTGACTGTAATGGAATAGTAACTAAAACAGGGACACTGACTAATGGAATAGTAACTAAAACGGGGACACTAATGGAATAGTAACTAAAACGGGGACACTAATGGAATAGTAACTAAAACAGGGACACTGACTAATGGAATAGTAACTAAAACAGGGACGCTGACTGTAATGGAATAGTAACTAAAACAGGGACGCTGACTAATGGAATAGTAACTAAAACGGGGACACTAATGGAATAGTAACTAAAACAGGGACACTGACTAATGGAATAGTAACTAAAACGGGGACACTAATGGAATATTAACTAAAACGGGGACACTAATGGAATAGTAACTAAAACAGGGACACTGACTAATGGAATAGTAACTAAAACAGGGACACTGACTAATGGAATAGTAACTAAAACAGGGACACTGACTGTAATGGAATAGTAACTAAAACAGGGACACTGACTGTAATGGAATAGTAACTAAAACGGGGACACTAATGGAATAGTAACTAAAACGGGGACACTAATGGAATAGTAACTAAAACAGGGACACTGACTAATGGAATAGTAACTAAAACGGGGACACTGACTGTAATGGAATAGTAACTAAAACAGGGACACTGACTGTAATGGAATAGTAACTAAAACAGGGACGCTGACTAATGGAATAGTAACTAAAACAGGGACGCTGACTAATGGAATAGTAACTAAAACAGGGACGCTGACTGTAATGGAATAGTAACTAAAACAGGGACACTGACTAATGGAATAGTAACTAAAACAGGGACACTGACTAATGGAATAGTAACTAAAACAGGGACACTGACTGTAATGGAATAGTAACTAAAACAGGGACACTGACTGTAATGGAATAGTAACTAAAACAGGGACGCTGACTAATGGAATAGTAACTAAAACGGGGACACTAATGGAATAGTAACTAAAACAGGGACACTGACTAATGGAATAGTAACTAAAACGGGGACACTAATGGAATAGTAACTAAAACAGGGACACTAATGGAATAGTAACTAAAACAGGGACACTGACTAATGGAATAGTAACTAAAACAGGGACACTGACTAATGGAATAGTAACTAAAACAGGGACACTAATGGAATAGTAACTAAAACAGGGACACTGACTAATGGAATATTAACTAAAACGGGGACACTGACTAATGGAATAGTAACTAAAACGGGGACACTGACTAATGGAATAGTAACTAAAACAGGGACACTGACTAATGGAATAGTAACTAAAACAGGGACACTGACTAATGGAATAGTAACTAAAACAGGGACACTGACTGTAATGGAATAGTAACTAAAACAGGGACACTGACTAATGGAATAGTAACTAAAAAACTAATGGAATAGGGACACTGACTAATGGAATAGTAACTAAAACAGGGACACTGACTGTAATGGAATAGTAACTAAAACAGGGACACTGACTGTAATGGAATAGTAACTAAAACAGGGACACTGACTGTAATGGAATAGTAACTAAAACAGGGACACTGACTAATGGAATAGTAACTAAAACGGGGACACTGACTGACACTAATGGAATAGTAACTAAAACAGGACACACTAATGGAATAGTAACTAAAACAGGACACTGACTAATGGAATAGTAACTAAAACATGGGACACTGACTAATGGAATAGTAACTAAAACAGGGACACTGACTAATGGAATAGTAACTAAAACAGGGCTGACACTGACTAATGGAATAGTAACTAAAACGGGACACTGACTAATGGAATAGTAACTAAAACAGGGACACTGACTAATGGAATAGTAACTAAAACAGGGACACTGACTAATGGAATGTAACTAAAACAGGACACTAATGGAATAGTAACTAAAACAGGGACACTGACTGTAATGGAATAGTAACTAAAACAGGGACACTGACTGTAATGGAATAGTAACTAAAACAGGGACACTGACTGTAATGGAATAGTAACTAAAACAGGGACACTGACTAATGGAATAGTAACTAAAACTAATGGAATAGACTAAAACTGACTAATGGAATAGTAACTAAAACAGGGACACTAATGGAATAGTAACTAAAACAGGGACACTGACTAATGGAATAGTAACTAAAACAGGGACACTGACTAATGGAATAGTAACTAAAACAGGGACACTGACTAATGGAATAGTAACTAAAACAGGGACACTGACTAATGGAATAGTAACTAAAACAGGGACACTGACTAATGGAATAGTAACTAAAACAGGGGGACTGTAATGGAATAGTAACTAAAACAGGGACACTGACTAATGGAATAGTAACTAAAACAGGGACACTGACTAATGGAATAGTAACTAAAACAGGGACACTGACTAATGGAATAGTAACTAAAACAGGGACACTGACTAATGGAATAGTAACTAAAACGGGGACACTGACTAATGGAATAGTAACTAAAACAGGGACACTGACTAATGGAATAGTAACTAAAACAGGGACACTGACTAATGGAATAGTAACTAAAACAGGGACACTGACTAATGGAATAGTAACTAAAACAGGGACACTG
Organism: Oncorhynchus nerka; assembly: GCF_034236695.1. Classification (NCBI taxonomy): domain Eukaryota; kingdom Metazoa; phylum Chordata; class Actinopteri; order Salmoniformes; family Salmonidae; genus Oncorhynchus; species Oncorhynchus nerka. The sequence goes on from NC_088414.1 coordinate 50,235,690, forward strand.
ACTGTAATGGAATAGTAACTAAAAAAACTAATGGAATAGTAACTAAAACGAGGACACTGACTGTAATGGAATAGTAACTAAAACAGGGACACTGACTGTAATGGAATAGTAACTAAAACAGGGACACTGACTGTAATGGAATAGTAACTAAAACAGGGACACTGACTGTAATGGAATAGTAACTAAAACAGGGACTGACTAATGGAATAGTAACTAAAACAGGGACTGACTAATGGAATAGTAACTAAAACAGGGACACTGACTAATGGAATAGTAACTAAAACGGGGACACTAATGGAATAGTAACTAAAACGGGGACACTAATGGAATAGTAACTAAAACAGGGACACTGACTAATGGAATAGTAACTAAAACAGGGACTAATGGAATAGTAACTAAAACGGGACACTGACTGTAATGGAATAGTAACTAAAACAGGGACACTGACTAATGGAATAGTAACTAAAACAGGGACACTGACTGTAATGGAATAGTAACTAAAACAGGGACACTGACTAATGGAATAGTAACTAAAACAGGGACACTGACTAATGGAATAGTAACTAAAACAGGGACACTGACTAATGGAATAGTAACTAAAACAGGGACACTGACTAATGGAATAGTAACTAAAACTAATGGGACGCTGACTAATGGAATAGTAACTAAAACAGGGACACTGACTGTAATGGAATAGTAACTAAAACAGGGACACTAATGGAATAGTAACTAAACGGGACACTAATGGAATAGTAACTAAAACAGGGACACTGACTAATGGAATAGTAACTAAAACGGGGACTGACTAATGGAATAGTAACTAAAACGGGACACTAATGGAATAGTAACTAAAACAGGGACACTGACTAATGGAATAGTAACTAAAACGGGACACTGACTAATGGAATAGTAACTAAAACAGGGACACTGACTGTAATGGAATAGTAACTAAAACAGGGACACTGACTGTAATGGAATAGTAACTAAAACAGGGACACTAATGGAATGTAACTAATGGAATAGTAACTAAAACAGGGACACTGACTGTAATGGAATAGTAACTGGAAAAACAGGGACACTGACTAATGGAATAGTAACTAAAACAGGGACGCTGACTAATGGAATAGTAACTAAAACAGGGACTGACTGACTGACTGACTAATGGAATAGTAACTAAAAAACTAATGGGACTAAAACAGGGACTAATGGAATAGTAACTAAAACAGGGACACTGACTAATGGAATAGTAACTAAAACAGGGACACTGACTAATGGAATAGTAACTAAAACAGGGACACTGACTGTAATGGAATAGTAACTAAAACAGGGACTGACTAATGGAATGACTAAAACAGGGACACTGACTAATGGAATAGTAACTAAAACAGGGACACTGACTAATGGAATAGTAACTAAAACAGGGACACTGACTAATGGAATAGTAACTAAAACAGGGACACTGACTGTAATGGAATAGACTAATGGAATAGTAACTAAAACACTGACTGTAATGGAATAGTAACTAAAACAGGGACTAATGGAATAGTAACTAAAACAGGGACACTGACTAATGGAATAGTAACTAAAACAGGGACACTGACTAATGGAATAGTAACTAAAACAGGGACACTGACTAATGGAATAGTAACTAAAACAGGGACACTGACTAATGGAATAGTAACTAAAACAGGGACACTGACTAATGGAATAGTAACTAAAACAGGGACACTGACTAATGGAATAGTAACTAAAACAGGGACACTGACTGTAATGGAATAGTAACTAAAACAGGGACACTGACTGTAATGGAATAGTAACTAAAACAGGGACACTGACTGTAATGGAATAGTAACTAAAACGGGGACACTGACTAATGGAATAGTAACTAAAACGGGGACACTGACTAATGGAATAGTAACTAAAACAGGGACACTGACTAATGGAATAGTAACTAAAACAGGGACACTGACTGTAATGGAATAGTAACTAAAACAGGGACACTGACTGTAATGGAATAGTAACTAAAACAGGGACGCTGACTAATGGAATAGTAACTAAAACAGGGACGCTGACTAATGGAATAGTAACTAAAACAGGGACGCTGACTGTAATGGAATAGTAACTAAAACAGGGACACTGACTAATGGAATAGTAACTAAAACGGGGACACTAATGGAATAGTAACTAAAACAGGGACACTGACTAATGGAATAGTAACTAAAACAGGGACGCTGACTGTAATGGAATAGTAACTAAAACAGGGACGCTGACTAATGGAATAGTAACTAAAACGGGGACACTAATGGAATAGTAACTAAAACAGGGACACTGACTAATGGAATAGTAACTAAAACGGGGACACTAATGGAATAGTAACTAAAACAGGGACACTAATGGAATAGTAACTAAAACAGGGGGACTGACTAATGGAATAGTAACTAAAACAGGGACACTGACTAATGGAATAGTAACTAAAACAGGGACACTGACTAATGGAATAGTAACTAAAACGGGGACACTGACTAATGGAATAGTAACTAAAACAGGGACACTGACTAATGGAATAGTAACTAAAACAGGGACACTGACTAATGGAATAGTAACTAAAACAGGGACACTGACTAATGGAATAGTAACTAAAAAACATGGGACTAAAACTGACTGACTAATGGAATAGTAACTAAAACAGGGACACTGACTAATGGAATAGTAACTAAAACAGGGACACTGACTAATGGAATAGTAACTAAAACAGGGACACTGACTAATGGAATAGTAACTAAAACAGGGACACTGACTAATGGAATAGTAACTAAAACGGGGGACTAATGGAATAGTAACTGACTGACTAATGGAATAGTAACTAAAACAGGGACACTGACTGTAATGGAATAGTAACTAAAACAGGGACACTGACTAATGGAATAGTAACTAAAACAGGGACACTGACTAATGGAATAGTAACTAAAACGGGGACACTAATGGAATAGTAACTAAAACAGGGACACTGACCAATGGAATAGTAACTAAAACAGGGACGCTGACTGTAATGGAATAGTAACTAAAACAGGGACGCTGACTGTAATGGAATAGTAACTAAAACAGGGACGCTGACTGTAATGGAATAGTAACTAAAACAGGGACACTGACTAATGGAATAGTAACTAAAACAGGGACACTAATGGAATAGTAACTAAAACAGGGACACTGACTAATGGAATAGTAACTAAAACAGGGACGCTGACTAATGGAATAGTAACTAAAACAGGGACGCTGACTAATGGAATAGTAACTAAAACAGGGACACTAATGGAATAGTAACTAAAACAGGGACACTGACTAATGGAATAGTAACTAAAACAGGGACGCTGACTGTAATGGAATAGTAACTAAAACAGGGACACTGACTAATGGAATAGTAACTAAAACAGGGACACTAATGGAATAGTAACACTAATGGAATAGTAACTAAAACAGGGACACTGACTAATGGAATAGTAACTAAAACAGGGACGCTGACTGTAATGGAATAGTAACTAAAACAGGGACGCTGACTGTAATGGAATAGTAACTAAAACAGGGACGCTGACTAATGGAATAGTAACTAAAACAGGGACACTGACTAATGGAATAGTAACTAAAACGGGGACACTAATGGAATAGTAACTAAAACTGTAATGGAATAGTAACTAAAACACTAATGGAATAGTAACTAAAACAGGGACACTGACTAATGGAATAGTAACTAAAACGGGGACGCTGACTAATGGAATAGTAACTAAAACAGGGACGCTGACTAATGGAATAGTAACTAAAACAGGGACACTGACTGTAATGGAATAGTAACTAAAACAGGGACGCTGACTAATGGAATAGTAACTAAAACAGGGACGCTGACTAATGGAATAGTAACTAAAACAGGGACACTGACTAATGGAATAGCTGACTGTAATGGAATAGTAACTAAAACAGGGACACTGACTAATGGAATAGTAACTAAAACAGGGACGCTGACTAATGGAATAGTAACTAAAACAGGGACACTGACTGTAATGGAATAGTAACTAAAACAGGGACACTGACTGTAATGGAATAGTAACTAAAACAGGGACGCTGACTGTAATGGAATAGTAACTAAAACAGGGACACTGACTGTAATGGAATAGTAACTAAAACAGGGACACTGACTAATGGAATAGTAACTAAAACAGGGACGCTGACTAATGGAATAGTAACTAAAACAGGGACACTGACTGTAATGGAATAGTAACTAAAACAGGGACACTGACTAATGGAATAGTAACTAAAACAGGGACTAATGGAATACTGACTAATGGAATAGTAACTAAAACAGGGACACTGACTGTAATGGAATAGTAACTAACTAATGGAATAAAACAGGGACACTGACTAATGGAATAGTAACTAAAACGGGGACGCTAATGGAATAGTAACTAAAACAGGGACGCTGACTGTAATGGAATAGTAACTAAAACAGGGACGCTGACTAATGGAATAGTAACTAAAACAGGGACGCTGACTAATGGAATAGTAACTAAAACAGGGACACTAATGGAATAGTAACTAAAACGGGGACACTGACTAATGGAATAGTAACTAAAACAGGGACGCTGACTAATGGAATAGTAACTAAAACGGGGACACTGACTAATGGAATAGTAACTAAAACAGGGACACTAATGGAATAGTAACTAAAACAGGGACACTAATGGAATAGTAACTAAAACAGGGACACTGACTGTAATGGAATAGTAACTAAAACAGGGACACTGACTGTAATGGAATAGTAACTAAAACAGGGACGCTGACTAATGG